>NC_022013.1:44618254-44631660 GCF_000317375.1 Microtus ochrogaster | reverse complement strand
CCGCCCTCGGCCCTCTGGCTCTGCATTTAGCTTCTCTGCAGTCTTTAAGGTTCATCTCCAAACTCCCTGCAGGATATAAACTTCCCCATGCATTCTTCTCACCCGGTCTTTTATTTTTTTGTTTTTCCTTCTTTTCTCCTTGGATATGATGCTCAGTAAATATTTGCTAGAAAGCATTGGCTCTCCCTACTCCACTGCTAAAGCCCTCCAGTGTGCTACTCTTGCTAACTCAGAGCAAACATCTTACTGTCCCTAACACAGCCCTTCCCAACCCCTCCCTGTGGCCTTTTCTGAGTCTGCCTACCTGCTTCCCTCACTCCACTCCGACTATTCTGGCCTCCTTGGTAGCAAGCAAGTTCCTGCCTCCGAACCTTTGTGTGAGCTATGCTTGCCTCTAGCCCCCCTTTCTCATTTCCTTTAGGTGTTTGCTTATATCCTGATCCCTCTGGGATTGTAAAAGGCTTCCCCTGCCCATCTACCCGAACCTTTCTGTACAAAACAAAACAAAACAAATAAATCATCTTTCTCCCTTTCCCTCTGCCTCTTCCTCCCACAAATACCCCCCTCCAGCCTCTGTGGCTTTACTTAATGTCTCCCTTTCTGCATCAGACTGACATATAAAATTCATTAGGGCATGAAGATCTTTGGCGAGGCGGAGCCTTCATCTCTTGGCTCTTTCCCTCTTCTCATCCAACTGTAGATGCCTGGGGACTCTCAGAGGAAACCTACCCCCGAGAAACCTGCAGCTGAGCGGTATGGTAGCCTTTTATTGATGCTTATGATGAATCTAACACTATAACAAAATAGTGTCTTCTCTTGCTGTCTCCCTCCTCTTCGGATCCGTGGCTTCTGTCTCAGGCGTAGGAGCCAACTTCTCAAAGTAGGCCAGTTCTAGCAGGCCCTAAGCTGTATGTATAAGCCTTGGATTTGTCTCATTCTTAGGAAAGAAAATCATAAAGCACTCAGAAAGAATTGGAGAGGTTGAATTGATTTGCGTTTCCAACCTTATGAACCCAAAGCAAAAGCTGCAATTCAGGGCTTATGATGGTGCATAGGGCTCTTGTCTTTCTTTTATATATGTAATATACATATATATACGCGTGCGTGCCCGTGTGTGTGTGTGTGTGTGTGTGTGTGTGTGTGTGTGTGTACAGGGTTCTGCTGTGTAGTCCAGGCTAGCCTCAAACTTAAGATCCTCTCTCCTATGCCCCACCTGAGAACTACGACTGCCAGAAGGTGCAGCGGTAATGCAGGTTACAAGGTGTCAACGGTGTCTGCCTCTGCACCAGCTGGGTTCAATGACTCCACCACATTTATCGAGTTTCCAGGACTGGGCACGTGCCTGCTTCTGTGTTTGAGAAGCCCCAGTGCCAGCACAGAACCGTCTTCTTCCTGTGGCAGCCCCAGGACCTTCTTCCGGTTCAGGAGATTGTCTTCTCTTTGTCCCCCTTTCCTTCCAGGGACAGGCACCAACCAGCCTATGGGAAGCAGAGCTCAACACAATTTATTGAAAAATAGTGTAAAATGTGAAAACATGCTCCCCACCTCACCCCCCCCCCCAGTTTATTAGAGCTTCGGGATGCTAACTTCTCTTTGACCTAAATATGAGTTATACCCTAACTACATTTGTTCATACTTAATATACATGAAATGTCTCATTTCCATTTTTTTCTAAAGAAATACAGTTTTTAAAAGAAGCCAAGAGGATCTCTACTTCTTAATTATCCTGATGTTTCTTCCACAGACAGCCAGATGTTAGCTTAACCCTAAAGGTGCACTGCTTAGGGACCTCAGGAAAATTCTGTTATTTCTGAGGCTTAAAAAAAAAATCTGTAACTTTCTAGGAATAAACAAACACAATCGACCTTTTTTTTCCCCCATCATAAATTACCCTTAAACCAATATTTGCTCAATCTGGCTCCAGAATTTGCTCCTGCTCAGGACTTAGACTGATCAATGTTCAGAAATTGTAGGAGAAGAAAATAAATTCTGTCTCCAAATGATGTTTATAATCTCATATCTAAATTAAAACATGTCGATTCCACAGCAATAGTCACTATGGAAATAGAAACATATAGGCCTCGATTCTAAATCCAGAGAGTGTTTAGCTGGGTGGTATATATTTTCCATCGTGTTTTTAAAAAATCTGTTACAGTGTATGCATTTTCAAAGACTTGGATTTGATAAGTCTTTAAGAAATAGTACATGTACGGGTCAGAGTAGATTGAAATGTGCTTTGTGTGATTTCAAATGGTGCTTGTAACATATTTTCCTGTTAATAAAAGCTATGTTGAATTATTAGAATGACTGTAAGATTATTTAAAAAAAAAAGAAACAAAAGCATGTATGAAATAAATCCATGGAAGCTTCCAAAGCAAGAAACTATGCCTTAATCACCTCCACTCGGCGTCTTCTAGAATTCAGAGGTTGTATTAAGAATACTGGCAAGTCTAGAATGGATTTCAGAGCTGAAATAGAACTGCCGCTCACGTCTCAATTTACACGTAATTATCAAGCTTAATTTAGCTTTTGAAACTGCTTAAAAATATATTTGCCAGTCCCCAAAAAAATTGTTAGCTTAAAAAAGTCAGGCAATAATAGAAATAATGTATTCTAGTGTTACAGCAGGCAGAAAGACTTTAAACTTACTTAGAAGTTTTAGAAGCTAGAAAGGGCTTTCTCTCCCTCCCTGTTCAGATAAAGAAACGAGAGATGTCTCTATTCTTTTAAACGCCACCCCCAGCGATACTTCTGCATTCAGTATCTGTGTGCCTACTGTGTGCCAGGCAATGTTCCGAAATCGAATGTCACTCCCCAGATCACATAAAATAAACATATGCCGCGATCATTTTGCTTTAAATATCACAAGCCACACATAGAACTCTTTTACATAAAATATATCATTATTCTCATTTAAAAATTACAATGTTTTCAGAGTTGAAGCACATTATCTTCTGATCACCCTCCTGGTGACAGAAACTGAGTCAGGCCTACTTTGTTTTTTCTCCAGGTGTGTTTTCTAAAAATTAGAAGTGGCGAGAAGATACAAAGTAATGCAGCCAGGATGATACATTCTTGCCTACTGATTGCTCATTGATGGTAAAACGAGAGGGTCTCCTTCCTCCCCTTATGGCAAAAAGCTCTATGTCCAGATGTAGTCCCTCCCCCTGTCAGGTATGAAACCGGATTAGCATCTCCTTGCTGAGATCCAGCCTTAAAGTCATCTGCTTCTATATGCCATGCAGGACCACGCCTTGAAATGTATAGGTCGGCCCGGTTAGGGGAGGTGCTCAGAACTTTGGGCACTCTGGACAGCCTTTCTAAGAATACAGCTTGTTTTGTAACCAGGATCTCAAGATGTGCCTTGGTCGCAGCCGACATCTTCTACTCAGGCCTCCGGATGCAGCGGGGATAGTGATGTGTGAAACTGGGGCGCATGATGGCTCCTCCTCCTGTCCTACTAATGGGGCAACCAGGGCATAACATCCATGTCTCTTCCTTTCTTCTCTTCGACCCTTTTCACTGTAGTCAGCCGGGCTTCTCAGACATCTGGACCATCAGGATCCTTTGACATCATATCTAGTCTTGCATGACTTCATGTCAATGATGAACTATTTGGGGAGGGAGGGTCACATTTACCTGTTGTCAATGTCACAAATTTCCTAAAAATAAAAGATTGGGAGGGTCACCTGAAATTCTGTCCAGAGAATGTGACATTAAGTGTTCTTAGCTGCAAGCAACTTGCAAGGGGCTCATGTGTCAACCTTGAGCATTTAGCATTTTAAGCAGGGGGGGGGGACGTGAGGGTGTGGGAGGGGATGAGGAAGGACCTCAAATCTGATGAGATTGTTCTAGGTTGAAGCTCCTTGCTCTACAGTCTCCCTTCAGGCTAAAGAACGCGCCTCGGGCCCAGCCTTGTGTGCTGTGTTAACAATGTCCAGGTGAGCGAAATGTTTCGATCTCTTTGGGGCTGGGGACCCTTCCCCAGAAGTGATCTCAGCTATTTAATTCCCGCCTTATGGCCAGAGTTGGTACCATGTGTTCCTTCCCAAGCCACTCAGTGATGAGAAGGAGATGGGCATGGCTGGTTTAGGGCAAAGGTTTATCTGGTTACTAGAGGTGGGATCACTCCCCTGAAAGCACAGTGGTTTTGAAAAGATGATACCAGATTGAAACCAAGCTGCACTGAAGCAAATTGTATGGAGAAGTAATGTAAGCAATGGGATGCAGCCAACGGTGTCTGCTGCACAAGATCTGGGAAAGGGACTCAAGGACCTTAAGTCAAGATATCAGAGAGGCGTCAGAGTTGACGGACAGCTCCTCATAGGTTAGCAAAAGAAGACAGAGCTGTGTATAGCTTTCAGGTGGCAACATTTAAAATGTACACACACTGGCATAATAAAAACACTATAGTTTTATTTAATGCTTGAAATTTCCACTTAGTACAAAAGTAGACATTGTCTTAATTTGTTTTCCACGTATGCAACCAACTTGCTTTGGAAATTAACACACACGTCAGAGCGGAAATTAAGCACTCAACATTCTTGGTGTCTACAGTCCCAAATATTACCAGTGGAGAAAACTAATTAGCTGAAGCCATCTAAATAAACTTTGTGATTTGTTTCCCTTTAAGTTTGGTTTGGCATTTAGCCTAAACCCAGATTTGGAGGGGATATGTTTTGATGCTCCTTGGCATGCCTTTGACATTCACTATGTGTTGCTGCAGAATTTGCACACCCAACCTTTAGATGTCACCAGGGAGGCATGCATCCTTGCACGGTGACAGACATGATCGGGCAACTCCCGAAGTAGTGGCTGCGAGTCACACTGAACTTCAGGAGGCAACCGAGGAAATGTCAAGGGGCGTTGCGTTTTTTTGGAAGCCGGAAGCACAGGCGACCAAGGCTTTCCATTTTGAATTTGTGTTCGAGTGACCAGGAGGAGTCTTATGAGTGGGATTGATCCCATATATACAGAGAAGGGTGGAAGCCAGCAACTTGCTTCGTTTATTACCTTCATTACAAACTTAGTGACCGCCACCTCACCTTTCTGGCTCTTGCTCACTTAGATCTTCTATCATTTAGTTTTAAAAGATTGAGCTGGAATTTGAACTTTGTTTGTTTGTTTGGAGAAAGAGTCTCCTGCATCCAAGGGTGGTTTCTTCCTTGCTGTGGAACCTAACCAATGACTTTGACCTTCTGGTCCTGCTAGCTAGTGCTGGAACTGCACACACACGCCACCATGTAGGTTTATGCTGTGCTGGGGACTGAACGTCATTCAATAGCCAGGCTAACGACTGAGCTATGTTCCCCAGCTCTTAATGTTTTTATTGTGGGGGAAAAAAGACCTAAAACACACAGACCAGTAGAGAAAATAGCATCTTTAATTTGGAAAGCAAAAGTGCTCCTAAATCGGAAACTTCTCTGGGTACTTGCAGGATGTCACTGTGGACAGTTCTACACCGATTCCTACAGGATGCAACAGTCCCATAGACACACCTGCATGCTTAGCAGGTGTATGAAAGTCCGCGGTACATTTTCCTATTTAGATTTGGGTCCATTACTTATATGTAGATATTCTAAAATAAAAACAAGACTGGAGCCACAGTGATCTGAAGCATTTCTTGTACAGGTGTCCAGCCTGAGTATTGAACCCTTGCCTGCCCACCCTACCGCACCCCCAGACCTAGTGGTGAGGTCCCGACTACCTTGGCCCCTTCACACTGGCTTTTCCTTGTAACAGGGGCTGTTTGTTGAACTATCATAAAGCAAGTTCAAGGTGCTTTCTTTACCCCCCCCCCATATACTTCAGTGCCTTTCGGTTTCACTATAACCTTTTGCTTTATGTATAGCATTGTATGTTTTCCCATATTCACCTCTCCCCTTGAAATACATTTGTAAATTAAAAATATTGCATTATTGTATATGTGTATGTGTGTGTGCTGTGTCTCTTATTGTAGGCACGTGTGTGCTGCCACAGTGCATATGTGGAGGTCATAGGATGACTTTGTAGCTATGTATGTTTCTCCTTTATGTGTGACCTAGGTTGTCTGGCTGCATAGCAAGTTCCTTACCCATTGAGCCATCTCGCCTGTCCCCCATTCATGTCTTAACGTGAGTGACAAGCAAAAACATACTGAAAGGTCTCTACCAAGGGCACTCACAAGTCTGGGTTAGGCAGTAAGGAGCTGACCCTTCTAGTTAGCAGTTTCTTCTTTTGTTAATTTATTTATTTTTATTTATTCTTTGTGTCTTTCATATCATGCCTCCAGATATCACCAAAATAACATTTACGAAAAAAAAAAAAGAAAAAGACACACCTTTAATCCCAGCACCGGGGAGACAGAGGCAGGTGGATCTCTGTGAGTTCAAGGCCAGTCTGACCTATGAGAGCTAGTTCCAGGACAGCTAGGACTGTTACACAGAGAAACCCTGTGTCAAAAACCAAACAGAAAGAAAGAAAGAAAGAAAGAAAGAAAGAAAGAAAGAAAGAAAGAAAGAAAGAAAGGGACAATCTCATCATGGAGGCTACATGACACAGTAAGTCATGGAGTAAACCCCTTTCTCCATATAGTTTTGTTGTTTTTTTAAATTAGTTAATTAATTTTTTACATACCAATCTCAGTTCCCCCTCCCTCTTCTCCCGCTTCCCCCACCTAGTTTTTTATTTCATATTTTAAAAGTTTTACATATTAGCCCCAGTTCCCCTCCCTCTGCTTCTTCCTCCTCCACTTCCCCCCATCCCACCACCCCATCCTCAGTGGGGGTAAGACTCCCTTGGGGAATCAACAAAGTCTGGGATACCTAGCTGAGGCAGGACCAAGCCCCTCTACCCTGTATCAAGGCTAAGCAAAATATCCCACCGTAGGGAATGGGCTTCGAAAAGCCAGTTTATGTACCCAGGATAAGTCCTGGTCCCACTGCCAGGGCCTCCCTCAACAGACCAAGCCACATAACTGTCACTCACACTCAGAGGACTTAGTTTGGTCCCATGCAGGAATCACAGCTGTCAGTCCAGAGTCTGTGAGCTCCCATTAATTCAGGTCAGCTGTCCCTGTGGTTTCCCGATCATGATCTTGACCCCCTTGCTCATATGATCCCTCCTCCCTGTCTTCAACTGAACTCCAGGAGCTCAGCCCAGTGCCTGGCTGTGGATCACCGAATCTGCCTCCATCAGTTACAGCTTGCTTCATATAGTTTTGTTGTTTTTGTTTGTTTGTTTGTTTGTTTGGTTTTTTTTGTTTTTGTTTTTGTTTTTTTTTTATTTTCGAGACAGGGTTTCTTCGTAGCTTTTGGTTCTCGAACTCACAGAGATCCGCCTGCCTCTGCCTCCCAAGTGCTGGGATTAAAGGCTTGCACCACCACTGCCAGGCGCTTCATATAGTTTTGTGTGCAGGCATTCATTCATCCCAAAGAATCATTGGTCTGGTCTGAAACCCCTGGTCTCTGCTACACCATCTAGGACTCTTCCTGGACGTTCTGTTGCTGCTCTGTGTCACGAAGATCCTGCTGCCCTGGGTCCACAGAACTGAAACCTCCCCCGACACACCTGAGCTGCAGCATCTCACAGATGGGGTAGATATGGGGTGAGTCAACACATAACCCTGGTTTTGGGCCTGGGTACTTGCAGGGTTGGTCAGCTGGACAGCTCTCTCCCCATCTTAGGTCAGGAGTTTCCATACAGCAAAGAAAGAAACAATGTCAAAACTTAGCTGGAGAGGTGGCTTGAGCCATTGTGAGCACAAGCTGCTTCTAAGACAGTGGTTCTCAACCTTGCTAACGCTGCCACCCCTTTAACACTCTTCCTCATGTCGTGGTAACCCAACCATAAAATTGTTTTGTTGCTACTCCGTAACTCTAATGTTGCTACTGTTATGAATCACAGAGGAAATATCCACATTTTCTGATGGTCTTAGGTGACCCCTGTGAAAGGGTTGTTCAGCCCCCAAATGTGTCCTGTCAATGGTTGAGAACCACTGTTTTAAGGATTCAAATTTTGTTTCCAACACCCACCTGCGCTGGGAATGTTCCAACTGGCCATAACTCCAGCTCAGAAAATCCATCACATAACCCTGACCTCCATGGGGTCACAACCGCACGAGACATGAACACACACACACACACACCACATTCACATAAGTAAACAATATAGAATTAGTGCTGGAGAGATAGATGATGGTCATACATCATCTGGGTTCTGTTCCTAGCACTCACTTTGTGGTTTATAGCCCTCTGTTAACTCCAGTTCCAGGAGATCCAATGCCCTCTACTGGACTGTTTGGGTAATGCATACATAGGGTACACTTTCCTTACATGAAGGCTACATAGATTACAAATTAAAAAATTAATACTTAAAAAAAGATCTCCCATGCTCTTGGGTAGGTACTGAGAAATACTTGTTTTTTTTCTTTTCTTTCTTTTTTATTTTTAAAATTATTTTTCTTGAGCTATATATTTTTTCTCTGCTCCCCTCCCCTTCTACCTCTCCCATGGTCCCCAAGCTACCAATTTACTAAGGAGATCTTGCCTTTTTCTACTTCCCATATACATTAGATACATGTATGTCTCCCTTAGGGTCTCTTTGTGGTCTAGGTTCTCTGGGATTATGAATTATAGGCTGTTTTTTATTGTTGTTGTTGTTTTGTGTGGGGGGTTGGTGGTGGTGTTTGCTTTATGTCTAAAAGTCACTTATGAGTGAGCACATATGATATTTGTCTTTCTGGGTCTGGGGTTACCTCACTCAATATGATGCTTTCTAGATCCATTCATTTGCCTGCAATTTTCATGATGTCATTTTTTTCTGCTCTATTATGTAAATGTACCACATTTTCCTTATCCATTCTTCAGTCAAGGGGCAGTTAGGTTGTTTCCAGGTTCTGGCTCTGACAAACAAAGCTGCTATGAACATAGTTGAGCACATGTCCTTGTGGCGCAATTGAGCATCCTTTGGATATATACCCAAAAGTGGTATTCCTGGGTCTTGAGGAAAGTTGTTTTCTAATTTTCTGAGAAATCATCACACTGACATCCAAAGGGGCTGTACCAGCTTGCATTCCCACCAGCAATGCAGGAGTGTTCCCTTTACCCTACAACCTTTCCAGCATAAGTTGTCATCAGTGTTTTTGATCTTGGCCATTCTTACAGGTGTAAGATGGAATCTCAGAGTTGTTTGGATTTGCATTTTTCTGATGACTAACAATGTTGAGCATTTCCTTAAGTGTCTTTCAGCCATTTTAGATTCCTCTGTTGAGATTTCTCTGTTTAGGTCTGCACCCCATTTTTTATTGGATTATTTGTTCTTTTGATGACCAGTTTCTTGAGCTCTTTGTATATTTTGGAGATCAGACCTCTGTCTGATGTGGGGTTGGAAAAGATCTTTTCCCATTCTGTAGGCTGCCGTTTTGTCTTGTTGACTGTGTCCTATGCTTTACAGAAGCTTCTCAGTTTCAGGAGGTCCCATTTATTAATTATTTCTCTCAGTGTCTGTGCTACTGGGGTTATATTTAGGAAGTCTTCTCCTGTGCCAAGGCATTCAAGTGCACTTCCCGCTTTCTCTTCTATGAGGTTCAGTGTGGTTGGTTATATGTTGAGGTCTTTGATCCATTTGGACTTGAGTTTTATGCATGGTGATAGATACGGATCTGTTTTCATTCTTCTACATGTTTATATCCAGTTATGCCATCACGATTTGTTAAATATGCTTTCTTTTCTTTATTTTAATTTTTTGCTTCTTTGTCAAAAACAGATGCTCGTAGATCTGTGGATTAATATCAGGGTCTTTGATTTGATTTCATTCATCCTCCTGTCTGTTTTTCTTTTTTAATATTTATTTATTTATTTATTATGTATACAATATTCTTTCTGCGTTATGCCTGAAGGCCAGAAGAGGGCACCAGACCTCATTACAGATGGTTGTGAACCACCACGTGGTTGCTGGGAATTGAACTCAGGACCTTTGGAAGAGCAGGCAATGCTCTTAACCTCTGAGCCACCTCTCCAGCCCCCTCCTGTCTGTTTTTATGCCAATACCAGGCTGTTTTCAGTACTGTAGCTCTGTAGTAGAGTTTGAAGTCAGGGATTGTGATGCCTCCAGAAGTTCCTTTATTGTACAGGATTGTTTTGGCTATCTTGGATTTTTTGCTTTTTCTAATGAAGTTGAGTACTGTTCTTTTGAGGTCTGTGAAGAATTTTGCTGTGACTTTGATGGGCATTGCATTGAATCTGTAGATTGCTTTCGATAAGATTGCCATTTTTACTATGTTAATTCTACCTACCCAAGAGCATGGGAGATCTTTCCACTTTCTGGTGTCCTCTTCAATTTCTTTCTTCACAGATTAAAAGTTCTTGTCATACATGTCTTCCACTAGTTTGGTTAGAGTTATTCCAAGATATTTTATGTTATTTGTGGCTATTGTGAAAATATTTCCTTGATTTCTTTCTCAGCCCATTTGTCCTCTGTGTACAGAAGGGCTACTAATTTTTTAATTAATCTTGTATCCTGCTACATTACTATCATATTACAAACTTATCCAGAAAATTGTCCATTTCCTTTAAGTTTTTCAGTTTTTGGAGTACATGTTTTTGAAATATGACCTAATGATTCTCTGGATTTCCTCTGTGTCTGTTGTTATCTGATTTTGTTAATTTGGATATTCTCTCTTTGCCTTTTTGGTTAGTTTGGATAAAGGTTTGTCTATTTTATTGATGTTTTTCAAAGAACCAACTCTTTGTCTCATTGATTCTTTGTATTGTTTTCTTTGTTTCTATTTTGTTGATTTCAGTTCTCAATTTGATTATTTCCTGCAGTCTAGTTGTCCTGGGTGTGTTTGCTTCTTTGTATTCTAGAGTTTTCAGGTGTTCTGTTAACTTGCTAGTGTGGGATATTTTCCAGTTCATTTTTGTAGGCATTTAGTGCTATGAACTTGCCTCTTAACATTGCTTTCATTGTGTCCCATACATGTGGGTATGTTGTGTGGCCATTTTCATTGCATTTTAAGTAATCTTTAATTTCTTCCTTTATTTCTTCCTTGACTCATTGGTGATTCAGATGAGCATTGTTTAATTTCCATGTGTGTGTGGGTTTTCTAAAATTAGTGTTGCAGTTGAATTCTAATTTTAAGCCATGGTGATCCGATAAGATACATGGGATTATTCCAATTTTTTTTGTATCTGTTGAGGTTTGCTTTGTTACCTAGTATGTGGTCAATTTTTGAGAAGGTTACATGAGGTGCTGAGAAGAAGATACATTCTTTTATGTTTGGACGGAATGTTCTATAGATGTCTGTTAAGTCCATTTGATTCATAACATCTGTTAGTTCCGTTATTTCTCAGCTAATTTTCTGTCTGACAGACCTGTCCAGTGGTGTGAGTGGGGTAATAAGGTCTCCCACTATTAGTGTGTGGGTTTAATGTGTGATTTAAACTTTAGTAATGTTTCTTTTACATATGAGGGTGCCCTTGTATTTGTGGCATAGACATCAGTATTGAGATTTCCTCTTGATGGATTTTTCCTGTGACTAATATGAAATGTCCTTCTTTGCTGCTTTTGATTGACTTTAATTTGAAATCTATTTTGTTAGATAGTAGGATAGCTACACTCGCTTGTTTCTTAGGTCCATTTGATTAGAAAACTTTTTCCCAACCATTTATTCTGAGGCAATGTCATCTTTGAGGTTGAGGTGTGTTTCTTGTATCCAAAAGAAGAATGGATTCTGTTTTTTGTATCTAATCTGTTAACCTGTGTCTTTTTATAGGTGAGTTGAGCCCATTTATATTAAGGGATATTAATGACCAGTGATTGCTAGTTCCTGTTATTTTGGTTTTTGTTGTTAGTGATGTTGTGTGTGTTTTTCCCTGCTTTGGGATTTGCTGCTGTGAGATCATCTATTGTCTGTTTTTGTACATGTAGCTAATTTCCTTGGGATGAAATTTTCCTTCTAGTACATTGTGTAGGCTTGGGTTTGTGACTAGATATTGGTTAAATCTGCTTCTGTCACGGAATATCTTATTTCTGTCTTTCTAAGGTGATTGAAACTTTTGATAGGTATAGTAAGTAGTCTGGTCTGGCATCCATGGTCTCTTAATGTCTGTACAACACTTTGGGGAATTTTTCATTTCCTCTTTAAGGGCCTCAAACATTCTCCTAAAGTCATTTTTTAGGTCATTTTCTTCTGCTTCATCTATATTGGGGTGTTCAAGTCTTGCTGATGTAGGGCCACTGATTTTTATTGGTATCTCACTGCTCTCTGGTGTCAAGTGTGTTCTTATCTTCTCTACCCATCTTTTCCTCTGATTGGTGTAGTTGGGCTGTGTCTTTGGTGGTCAGTCTTCCAGGTGCCAGTGAGTCCAAGGCTCAGATAGTTGCTCCTTGTGGTGCAGTCAGGGCCACAGTTGCAGTCACCCCGAAGGTTACTTGGTGTTCCCAGAGGTCACTCAGCACTCCTGGGGGTCACTCTGCAATTCCAGCAGTTGCTCAGGTCTGCTCCAATGAAAGTTGCTTGCTTGGGATTGCTGCTGCTGAGTTCACTGTCTTGGGCCTACTCCAGCTGAGGTTGCTGGCTCAGGCCTGTTCCCACAGGTGTCCCTGGCTTGGGCCTGGTCCTGCAGAGGTCTTTTGCTCTGGCCTGCTTCCTCAGCGGTGACTTCGTTGTACACCTGCTCCTGTGGAGGTCGTTGCGATGGTATCCATTAAACCTGGGATTTTTCTAATTCAGTTTGATTTGGTCTGATTTTGATTATTGTGTCGGTGGAGAGATTATCGGGCTACAAAATCTTCTTGAAACAACACCAAGAAATGAAGCTTTCCCAGGCAACTAGGTTTTTAAAGAGCCACTGAAAGTTTGGTGTTGAGACTTGTCGTGGAATAATCTCTTTATTCAGTGAAGATCTGTCACTCAAATTGAGTTATTAAAAAGCTACATTCCAGTAGCTAGGCAGGATTTTCGGGGCACAGAAGAGGAAAGAAGAGGGGCAGAGACACAGGAAGTCACCAGCCAGAGAGGAAGCAGGGTGGGAGGTACAGAGGTAACTGAGCCACTTAAAAGAACGTAGATGAGAAGATACGGATTAATTTAAGTTATACAAACTAGTTGGGAACATGCCTATTCTATTGGTTGAGCTTTTATAATTAATAAGAAGTCTCCCTGCGGCTATCTGGGGCTAGCAGGGGAACAAAAAAAAATCTGCCTACAGAGACTCCTGCCAGGGAAGCAGGTAGGCTGACTGCAGATCTGCTTCTCTCTCTTTGTTCCTCCATATACAATTCCCAGTCTGTTCCACATCTGCAGATACAGTTCCCAGTTTATTCCACATCTGCAGATACAATCCCCGGTCTATTCCACATCTGCAGATATAATCCCCAGTCTGTTCCACATCTGCACTATTCCACATCTGCAGATACAATCCCCA
>NC_022013.1:44605505-44618059 GCF_000317375.1 Microtus ochrogaster | reverse complement strand
CAGATCCAATCCCCGGTCTATTCCACATCTGCAGATACAATCCCCGGTCTGTTCCACATCTGCAGATACAATCCCCAGTCTGTTCCACATCTGCACATCAATCCCCAGTCTGTTCCACATCTGCAAGAGAGCACTCACCTCTTGCAGCCTTCCCCTCCCCCTACTCCTTATCCCCACCCTGTTCCCACAATACCACAGATCTTCCCCCTAACCTCCCTCCCCCACTTGTTGCTTTATCCCAGCAGGTACCCCTTACTGGCCCAAGGTCACTCCTGCCAGGGCAGGAAGTAGGGTGACTGTGGATCTTCACCCCCTTTCTGCTCCTCCAGTCCCAATTCCTCCCAGTCTCATCCCTGGCTCTGTAGCAGAACACCTTTCCTCCCTGACCCCATCCCCAGCGGAGCACTAAGATCGCAAACCTTCCTTCTCTTCAGCCATTCCTTTCTGCCAGCCTCCAACACCAGCCTGCATTTCCTGGGAACATACCAGCTGAGCAGGTCAGGGAAACAGATGCCCAGATGCCAATGTGAAAACACAATCAATAACAGCCAGGACAATATGTTAACACTAGAACCCAGCAACCCTGTACCACAGCAGGCCTTGAATATTCCAACATGGCCAAAGCACAGGAAAAAAACCTTAAAACACCCTGTGTAAAATGATAGACATCTTTAAAGAGGAAATGAATAAACTCCTTAAAGAAATCCAGGACAATACATAGAAACAATGGGAGGAAATGAACAGAATTGTTCAAGACCTGAAAATCAATAAAGTAGAATCAATAAAGAAAACCAAACTGAAGGAATTCTGAAAATGAAAAATGTAGGGTTTAGTCAGATGCAAGCTACACCAACAGAATACAAGAGATGGAAGAGAATCTCAGGCATTGAAGATACGACAGAAGAAATGGATCCATTGGTCAAAGAAAATATTAAATCTAAAATACTCCTAACACAAAACATCCAGGAAGTCTGGGACACTATGAAAAGACCAAAACTAAGAATAAAAGAATAGAAGAGGCCGGGCAGTGGTGGTGCACATCTTTAATCCCAGCCCTCGGGAGGCAGAGGCAGGCGGATCTCTGTGAGTTCGAGGCCAACCTGGTCTACAAGAGCTAGTGCCAGGACAGGCACCAAAACCACAGAGAAACCCTGTCTCGAAAAAAAACAAAAAAACAAAAAAACAAAAAAAAAAAAAGAGGATAAGAATCCCAAGTCAAAGACCCAGAAAGTATTTTCAACAAAATCATAGAAAAAAAAAATCCTCATCTAAAGAAGGGGATACCTGTAGTGATATTTTATTTGTAATTTAATAAATAATGTTTGCCTGAAGTTCAGAGAGTAAAACAGCCACACTGGTTAGCTTTAAAGGCCGGGCAGTGGTGACATACACCTTTAATCCCACTAGTTTGCCATAGCAACCAGGTGGTAGTGGTTCACGCCTTTAATTCCAGTACTAGAGAGGATTATAAAATGGGGGGAGACAGCTCTCAGAAACACTCTCATTCTGAGATTCCTGGAGGCAGGACTGCCATTTTTGGGCTGAGGTAGAGGTAAGATCTCTATAGTAGCTTGGGTGTTTTGCTTTTCTGACCTTCAGGTTGAACCCCAGTTTCTGTCTCTGTGTTTTTATTATCATGCTATAAATGCCTTTAAAGATACAGAACATCAGATATATTGGACTAAAAAAAAAAGTCCCTTTCCCACAAAGTAATCAAAACACAAAACATACAAAACAAACAAAGAATATTCAAAGCTGCAAGGGGAAAGAGAAAGTAACATACAAAGGCAAACCTATTAGAATTACACATGACTTCTCAGTGGAGACTCTAAAAGCCAGAAAGCCTGGAGAGATGTGCTGCAGACTCTACGAGATCACAGATGTCATCCCAGACTATTATACCCAGAAACTTTCAATCACCACAGAGCTAGAAAATAAGACATTTCATGATAAAACCAAATTTAAGCAACATCTATCTACAAACCTAGCCCTACAGAAAATACTAGAAGAAAAATGCCAACAAAAGAGGTTAATTACAACCATGAAAACACAGGAAATAAATAATCTCATACCTGATATGGGATTCCACTCTGTATGCTGTAAATATATTTTATTGCCATTGTATAATAAAAAAGCTCTAGAGAGAGTAGGCAGAGTCAGAGAGAAGCCATGTAGCCACTGCAGGAGACATATGCCGGATGTGGAATGGAACCTTATGGGTAGACCACAACCACATGGCAATACAAGATTAATAGAAATGGGTTAATTTAAGATGTAAGAGCTATCTAGAGGTGGGGAAAACTAAACTGAATGCTGAGAGAAAAAAGGTAGAGTAGGAGAGACACCATGTAGCCGCCACCAGGAACAAATGTGCCGGAACCTTGCTGGTAAGCCACAGCCACATGGTGATACGCAGATTACTAGAAATGAGTTAAATTAAGATGTAAGAGTTAGCCAATAAAAAGCTAGAGCTAATGGGCTAAGCAGTGATTTTATTTTTAAAAAAGACAGCTAGGAATACACTAGAATTATTGGCCAAGCAGTGTTGCAATTAATATAGTTTCGGGTCATTATTTTGGGTCAGGGAGGCCAGGAAATGAACAAGCAGTCTCTGATAACATACACCAGCAAAATCAAAAGAAGGGATGCACACACACACACACACACACACACACACACACACACACACACACTACTGCCACCAACAACAGTTAAGTAACAGGAATCAATAATTATTGGTCATTTATATCTCCCAACATCAGTGGTCTCATCACCCAATAAAGAGATAAAGACTAACAGAATTGATGTGTAAATGGGATCCATCCTTCTGCTGCATCCAGGAAACACACTTCAACATCAAGAATAGACATCACTTCAGGGTAAACAGTTGGAAAAAGATATTCCAAACAAATAGGCCTAAATGGCAGGCTGGTGAAGCCATTCTAATGTCTAACCAAACAGTCTTCAGACCAAAACTGATCAGAAAAGATGGGAAAAGACACTACATATCCATCAAAGGAAAAATCCACCAAGACGACATTTCAATTCTTAACATCTATGCCCCAAACACAAAGACGCCCAAGTTGTAAAAGAAACATGAGTATAGCTTAAATCACATTTTGACCTTCACTTGTGACTATGTCTGATAGTGGGAGACTTCAAACTCTCACGCTCACCAATAGATAGGTCATCTAGATAAAAACTAAACAGAGAAATGCTGGAGCTCACAGACATTATAAACCAAATGGACCTAGCAGATATCTACAGAACATTTCACCCAAAGACAAAGAAATATACTATACCTTCTTATCTGAAGCTTATAGAACATTTTCCAAAATTGACCACATTCCCAGTCTCAACAGATACAAGAAAATTGGAATAACTCCATGTACTCTATGAGAAATACACCTCCACCGATTAAAGTTGAATATCAATAATAACAGAAACAAAAGAAAACTTACAAACTCTTGGAAACTGAACAATTCTCTACCGAATAAGAAAGGGGTCAACACAGAAATTAAGAAAGAAATTTAAAAGTTTCTAGAATTGAGTGAAAATGAATACACAACAACCCAAACTTATGAGACACCTGAAGGTAGTTCCAAGAGACATGTTCAAAGCACTAAGTACCTACATAAAAAAATAATAATAAAACTGGAGAGATCTCATACTAGCAACTTAACAGTACACCTGAAATAAAAAGGAAAAGAAGAAATCACCCCCCAAAGGAAAAGATGGTGAGAAATAACCAAATTCAGGGCTGAAATCAATAAAATAGAAACAAAGAAACAATGTAAAGAATCAATGTAACAAAGAGTTGTTTCTTAAAGGAAATCAATAAGATTGACAATCCATTATCCAAGTTGACTATAATGCATAGAGAGAATATCCAAATATTCAAAATCAGAAATGAAAAGGTCTTCATTTTCATAACGTAACAGAAACCAAGGAAATCCAGAGAATCATAAGAACATACTTTAAAAATCTGTACACCACCAAATTGGAAAATTTAAAAGAAATAAATAATTTTCTTGGTAGACAGCACTTACCACAGTTAAGTCAAGATCAGATAAACAATTTAAATAGACCTATAATGCCTAATGAAATAAAAACAGTCACTAAAAAGTCTCACAAACAAAAAAAATTCAGGGCCAGATGGTTTTAACAAAGAATTCTACCAGACTTTCAAAGAAGAATTACTGCCAATACTTTTCAAATTATTCCACAAAATAGATACAGAAGGAACATTGCCCAATTCATTTTGTGAGGCCACAGTCACCCTGATACCCAAACCACATAAAAGCCTAACAAAGAAACATAATTACAGACCAATTTCCCATACTAACATAAATGTGAAAATACTCAATAAAATACTTGTAAATCAAATCCAAGAACCCATCATAAGGGTCATCCACCATGATCAAATAGGCTTTATCCCAGATATGCAGGCATGGTTCAATATTCAAAAATCAGTAAATGTAATCTACCATGTAAACAAATTGAAGGACAGAACCACATGATCATCTCATTAGATGCTGAAAAGGCCTTAGACAAAACCCAACACCCCTTCATGATAAAAAGTGCTAGAGAGATTAATGATACCACAGACATAACTAAACATAACAATGGCAAACCCATAGCCAACATCAAATTATATAGAGAGAACTCAAAGCAATTCCAGTAAAATCAGGAACAAGACAAAGTGTCCACTCTCTCCATGTCTATTCAAAATAGAACTTGAAGCTTTAGTTAGAACAATAAAACAATTAAAAATCAAGTAGATACAAACTAGAAAGGAATAAGTTGAAGTGTCTTTATTTGCAGATATGATAATATACGTAAGTGACCCTAAAAATTCCACATGAGAACCCCTACAGCTGATAAACACCTTCAGCAAAGTAGCTGGATACAAGATTCACTCATAAATATCAGTAGCCCTCTTATAAATAAATTACAAGTGGATTGAGAAAGAAATCAGGAAAGTAACCCCCTTCAGAATAGCCTCAAATAATATAAACTATCTTGGGGTAACCCTTACCAAGCAAGTGAAATACCTGCATTATAAAAAATGTAGATGTTTAACAAATAAATGGAAGAAGATGTCAGAAGATGGAGAGATCTCCCATGCTCATGAACCTTTTGGATTTTTTTCTAAGGCCATAGTTAATCACCCTGCACAAAACTCAAGTCCAAATGGATCAAAGACCTCAACATAAAACCAGAAACACTGAGCCTGATAGAAGAGACTGGGGAATAGCCTTGAACACATTAACACAGGAGAAGACTTTCTGAACAGAACACAGTGCAGGCACTAAGACCAACAATTAATAAATGGGACCTTATGAAACTGAAAAACGTTTGTGAGGCAAAGGACACGGTCATTCAGACAAAGTAACAGGCTACAGAATGGGAAAATATTTTTTATCAACTGTACATTTGAAAGAGGACTAATATCCAAAATATGAAAAGAATTCAAGAAGCTAGATATCAAAAACTGAATAATCAATTAAAAAGTGGGGTACAGATCTAAACAGAATTAGCAATAAGGGGAACGCAAATGACTGTGAGACACTTAAAGAAATGTTCAGTCATCAGGCGATGAAAGGAGACAGAAACAGAGACCCAAATTGGAGCACCGGACAGAAATCTCAAGGTCCAAATCAGGAGCAGAAGGAGGGGGAGCACGAGCAAGGAACTCAGGACCACGAGGGGTACACCCACATTCTAAGACAATGGGGATGTTCTTTCGGGAATTCACCAAGGCCAGCTGGCCTGAGTCTGAAAAAGCATGGGATAAAACCGGACTTGCTGAACATAGCGGACAATGAGGACTACTGAGAACTCAAGAACAATGGCAATGGGTTTTTGATCCTACTGCACGTGCTGGCTTTGGGGGGGCCTGGGCAGTTTGGATGCTCAACTCACTAAACCTGGATGAAGGTGGGCAGTCCTTGGACTTCCCACAGGTCAGGGAACCCTGATGGCTCTTCAAGCTGATGAGGGAGAGGGATTTGATCGGGGGGGGGGGGGGAAATGGGAGGTGGTGGCGGGGAGGAGGCAGAAATCCTCAATAAATAAATAAATTTAAAAAAAAAAAGAAAAAAAAAGAAATGTTCAGGTATAGAAGAAGGGACTAGGGGGAGGACACATGAGTCTCCCTGACAGAGGGAAACAGATTTTCTGGGTGAGCTGGGGACCAGGGAGGGAGAATTGGTTGAGAGAGGGAGGATGGAGAGAGACGGCTAGAACTGAGGGCATTGGAAGGGTGATATGGAAACCAGGTGCAGTGGAGACTTCCTGAAACACATGAAGGTAATCCTAATGAAGTCTCCAAATAACGGGAGTCCTGACTGGCCAGATGTTGCCACCAAAATAAGCTTTCAGTGCTGGGACTGGCTTATATCCAATGGAGCTGTTGGCCATAGCGGTCCCCTGGGCTGTTACCAAGTTTTGGAAAGACTGCTCTCCACAAACTGACAGCAAGCACCCATGACAGAAGACAATACTCACACAACTTATGGACCATGGAGAGGTGGAGCTTTGACTACATCAAATCTTCATGTCTACATCCTAGTATCTTTGGAAGGTACTCTGCGGCTACCAAGAGAGAAACATAAACACCAAGCCAGCCATACATCCTTTGATCTACAATGCTGTACTTTCTGCAAAGTGTGCTAGGGTAATAGTGGCACAAAGCTTGGGAGCAGCCAACTGATTTGACTTAGGCCTATTCCATAAGAGAACCAAAGCCTGGATAGCCCAGAGACCTAGAGCAAAACCAAACACGAGTAGAATAAAAACCAACCAACAAACAAAAAACCGCAGTGGTAAAATGACTCCTGAGGGTATTATGCTGTGCTATACTCTTAGACCAGTGCTTTCTTTATTCAGCTAGTATCAGAGAAGCTTCCTCCTTCAGCGGATAGGAACGAATCCAGAGACCCACAAACCAGACATTACACACACACACACACACACACACACACACACACACTCATTGTGGAGGGAACCTTAGAATACACAGCATTAAATGAAATGTCTTCATCAAATCTCTCCCCCCAAAGCTCAGAGGGCCCCGCAAAAGAGGAGGGGGAAAGAGTGTGAGAACCAGAGAGAACAAAGACACCAGGAGAACACGTCTCTCTGAGTTAACTGAGCAAAGAAAGCTAACATGAAGTCATAGACACTGAAGCAACCAGCCAGCCCCGGACTGGCATGGGAATGTACCAGGTCCTCTGCATATATGTTATAGCTTTCGGTTTAGTATTTGGTGGGACTCATGCGTGTGCTGATGAGAGAGAGAGGGTCTCTGATTCTTGTGCCTTCTCTGGGGCTGTTTTCCTTCTGTGGTCTAATCTCCTTCTGTTTTGTCAGGGTTGGTTGTTCTCTCTGAGAAGCCTATTGTTTTCTAATGGGAGACAAGAAAGGGCGTCCGGCCAGAGGGGAGGGGAGAGGGGAGGAACTGGGAGGAGTAGAGGGAGGGGAACTAATCAGGATAATTGTATGAGAAAAGAATCTATTTTCAGTAAAAAGGGGAAATTTATTTTTTTTAACTGATTCTGCTGAGCCTTAGAATTTCCAGTAGAGGGAATAAAAGGTTCACAAGCTCTCAAAAAAAGGAAAGAAAAGAAAACTTGGTGTTGTACCTTTCTAGGCTCAAGCTTTTTGTATTTGCTGTTCCATTTGCCAACAGCAACTTCCCCTCCACGGCCAATTCTCCTGGCCTTTCCTTTTCTTCTTTTAAATGCAATCTTTTCTCTCCTCACTTTTTTGGAGATAGGATTTCATGTTCTACCCCAGGCTGACCCAGAACTCAGAGTTATCCTTCTACCTCAGTTTCCCAACAGTGAGGGTTGTAGGTATGAGCCACCACGTTGCAGGTTCCAACGGGCTCTTTCTTAGCAAACGTCTTTGACCTCCCTAGTTCCCTTCCTCCACTGCACTCCAAGCCCTGAGGGGCAGCACAGCCTGCTTCACTTTCATTCTCCTCCGACATAGTAATCCATGGAGTAGTGGGCCTCTGCCAACCTCTTAGGTTCTATCAGGGAGGGAACTGGTTTTGCTTAGCGTAGCCTCTGCATAGAACACTTAGTGAACTAAAATGTTTGGCGTATGAAAGAGATGACTGCCTGAATGCATCCAGATATGAAGAAGTTAAGAATGAGAGCCGGGTGTGGGGGCACTTCGGAAGTGGAGGTAGAAGAGTCGGGAGTTCAGGGCGATCCTCAGTGAGGTCAGCCCTGGTTACAGAAGGCCCTGTCACAAAAGAAAAACAAAGATAAAGGGAGTCGGAGTGCTTGCTGCGTGACTGACAATCGGAGTCCGATTCCCACAGCCTGCATGGGGGAGAGAGCCAACTCCTGTGAGTTGTTTACACACACACACACACACACACACACACACCTCTTTATAGAAATGACTTATGGAATCTGCAGATTGCTTTGTCACTGACAAGTGTGTCTTGGAGAGGTGCACATAGCATCACGTGTATATGTGCTTCATAACTTTCAAGTAATAGATAAGCATCTCATTGTGTGGCTAAATGAAGCCTTTACCCGTTCTTTCTACTGGGAATTTCCAAGTTCATATTTCTTAAGTATTATCAAGTGAGCTTCTGTACGCATTCTTGTATCTGCCCAGCCAATCAGCTGTTAAATTTCTTTAGGATAAACAGCAATATAGGGTCACAGCGAAGGTACCTCCTGGGTTTTGTAGACAGAGCAATCTCTTCTTATCTTCAGTTGCACATTCTCCCAGAGGATGCCTGAAACTGTACATACTTCTAAGCTATATATTGTTTCTTCTCATATATTCATTATCTATAATAAAACTTAATTCATAAACTAGATAAAATAAGCTGACAAAATTGAATATATAAAATAATAATATATGTATATAGAGATATATACAAACATGTTTCTTCTCATATATACATTACCTATAATAAAGTTTGATTCATAAATTAGACAAAATAAGGCTGACAACAAAGTTTAATAATAAAGTAAAACACCGCGGGATATACAGAGGTCGTAAGACGTGCAATGAGTTTGTGCCGCATTCCCCCTTGTGATGCAGTGAGATACTGAACTGGGCACAGGAGCTGCCGAGAGGTAAATGGCATAGGCGGGCTGATCATGTCTGGCTACTCCGTAAGGAAGACATGCATACCACACTGCAAGGACACGCCAATCAATCTGACAACCAAGTGGATTCCCAGGTAGCACACACAATTTTGAATATTCTGGACTTGGGGATGATTGACATTTCAGGCAGGATGGAACAAGGTGATATGAAACTTCAATATTCTCTTCAAGTAGCACATCATTAAAACTATGAATTGTTTCTAGGGCAGTGGTTTTCAACCTCCCTTGTGCTGCGACCCTTTAATACAGTTCCTCATGTTTTGGGGACCACCAACCCTGAAATTATTTTCATTGCTACTTCATAACTGTAATTTTGCTACTGTTGTGAGTTGTAATGTAAATCTCTGTGTTTTTCATGGTCGTAGGCGACACCCATAAAAGGGTTGTTCAGTTCCAAACGCATCGTGACCCAAGGTTGAGAGCCAATGTTCTAGGGCTTTTCACATACTGGTTCTTGGCTGTTGTCCAGTGTAACTGTGGATAATAGAACTACAGGTGCCTGGGAACCACTGTGTGACAGTTATCCCTCAAAGGAGAGCTACCTACTTGTATTTGTCCAGGGAGCACACGAAAGGACATTTCCCTATCTACTTAGCAATGTTTTTTTTTTAATTATTTATTTATTATGTATACAGTAGTCTATCTGTGTGTATGCCGAAGGCCAGAAGAGGGCACCAGACCTTATTACAGATGGTTGTGAGCCACCATGTGGTTGCTGGGAATTGAACTCAGGACCTTTGGAAGAGCAGGCAATGCTCTTAACCACTGAGCCATCTCTCCAGCCCCAGCAATGTTTGATATTACACTTTGTTCATCTTTCTTAATGCGATAGGGAAAAATGGTATCTGGAGTTCATTTCCATTTTCCTGGATGTCTCTAAGATTTAGTGCCCTTCCACATCTTGCTTGGCTACTGTGGTATCTTCTCTGTGTGTGGGGATGGAGTACATGTACCCATATGCGTGTGCATGTGCAGGCCAGAGGACAAACTTGACGTCATTCTTCAGGAGCTGCCCTCCTTTCTTCAGATGGGCCTTATCAGGCAGACTAGGCTGAGTAGCCAGCGAGTCCAGGGAGCCACCAGTGCTACCACCGCTACACCTGAATTTTTATTTGTGTGGCGGGAATCAAACACAGCCCCTCAGCAGCTGTCCAGCAAGCGCTTTACTGATGGACCCAGCTTCCAGCTTCTGCTCTTTCCTATTTGGGGCCCAGCTTGCCTGCCTCTCACTTGGTGCTGCATGACTGCCATGGCTTCTTGCTCCTTGCTCCTTTTAACTCTCTGCTATTTCTTTTCATGATTTCCCCCCTGTGTAGTTTATCTAAAATATAGCAGTGAGTACCCTCACTACGCTAGACAGTGAAGGGGTCGATGTGGTGGTCATACAATGGAATCTTCCCTCTCCCGGAGCTCAAGATTCAAAGGGAGAAACAGACAATGCAGTATAAATGGGCGCACACCAGAATGCCATGCACTATGAACACACTGCCAGGAAGATAATAGCACTCTAGGGTTTAAGGGTGGGGTGCTTCACTTTGGAGGAGGCCATCAGGGAAGACCTCACTGACAGGTGAGATTTGAAGGGAGGGAGGCCTGCACTAAACAGAAGAGGCCTGCATAAAGTATCAAAGGGAAGAGCCTCCCATGCAAGAGAATTAGCAGTCACAATGGTGCCAAGATTAGGAGAGAGCCTGGGAAGAAAGCAGCTGGGGCTGGGGCTCAGAGGTCAAGGTGCAGAGTGGTGGAAAATCAGCAGCAGGGGAGGATGGGAGGGGGAAGAAAGATTTCGGGGAAATTCCAGAATGTCTACTTCAGTTGTTAGAGAAGACTAAGGGGGTACAGGATTAAAGAGGTGACCTGAGCTCTGGCTTGGCAGGGTTAACTTGGAGACTAGATTACTATGAGTTAAGCATACACTGAGCTCAGGGGGGAAATGAGAAGGCAGATAATTCTGGCGAGGTGTTCCCCTCCACAGCTAGGTGAAAACTGCTAGGTGGCGTTACCGAAGGAATAGATGGGAACAGGGTCAAAGCTGAACTGTGACACGCTGGGAAGCACTAGGCTGAGGAACTGTCCAGGTTCTAGAGGCCAGTGAAGAAGCCTCTCAACCACGGGAGGGACCGTGTAAACGCTGCTGAGGGATTGAGAAAATGAGGAGTTAGGATGGACACTGTAATCAGTAAGACTGCATATTGATGGCCTCCATTGGAGCACGTCAGCGAAGACAGAAAAAGGTGAAGTAGAGACCCCATTTGTTAAGGGGGGTGTCAGGGTTGAAAGGGGAAGTCTTTTGGCTGATTCTCACTCTTCTCCTTTCACGAAGGTTGCCTGCAGGATTTTCCTCTTTTCTTTCCCAGCTTCCTTACTTCCCCACCCACTCAGGTTGATTTGGGAAACTCAGGTTTCCCAGGTTGATTTGGAACTCTTGTTGGCCTGCCTGTCTTCCTTCCTTTTTTCCTTCCTTTTTTCCTTCCTTCTTTCCTCCTTCCCTTCCCCCTCCCTCCCTTCCAAATAGGAGTGCGAGACAGTCTTTCTATGTAGCCCAGATGACAATTTCTGATCCTCCTGCTTCAGCCTCTCAAGTGCTAGGATTAAGGTGTGCACTACCATGCCTGACTTTTTGATTCGAATTTGGGGGCTGGTGGTTATTTTGATAGTATGCTTTATTTGTGTATGTAGATGACTCTGCCCATGTGAGGTGTTTTGTTTATCTCCACTCATAATTCCAGTCCATTCTGGATCTAAATATTCATTATTTGTTTAATTGAATTTTCAGGCAATTTAAAGGTTGTGGTACAAAGAGTTTCTGAGTTTGACAAGCATGTAAAGAAGCAATAGGCCTATTAGATGAATAATCATTCACCCCATTAATGCAAAAAATTTGCACCATTTCTCATGACATCACATTAACAGTTGCTGCCTTCTGTCGGGGCACTCTAAGGACTTGGTATGTTTGATAAAAAGGGAAAAACAAAACAAACTACCACTACTACTACCACCACCACCACCACCAAAAGGAAAACCAACAGCTGGGGTTGAGGATGTGGCTCAGTGGACGCTGGTTCTGTGGGCATGAGGGCCTGATTTAAATCCCCAGCACTCATGTGAAAAGCATGCATGACCATGATCTCAACAGTGGGGACAGGTCAAAGAGGTGGATCCAGGCAGCCTACCAAAACAGCAGATCTCTGATTCACTGAGAGACCCTGTCTCAAGGCAGTAAGGCAGTGACAGAGGAAGACGCTGATTCCTATACACTCACATGCACACAACATCTACACACCTGGACACACATGCACGCACCATCTACACACCTGGACACACACATGCATGCACCATCTACACACCTGGACACTCACATGCATGCACCATCTACACACCTGGACACACATGCATGCACCATCTACACAC
>NC_022013.1:44578582-44605405 GCF_000317375.1 Microtus ochrogaster | reverse complement strand
CACCATCTACACACCTGGACACACATGCATGCACCATCTACACACCTGGACACTCACATGCATGCACCATCTACACACCTGGATACTCACATTCATGCACCATCTATGCATCTGAACACACATGCATGCACCATCTACACACCTGGACACTCACATGCACGCACCATCTACACACCTGGACACACATGCACGCACCATCTACACACCTGTACATTCACATGCATGCACCATCTACACACCTGTACATTCACATGTATGCACCATCTACACACCTGTACATTCACATGTATGCACCATCTACACACCTGGACACTCGTGCATGCACCATCTGCACACCTGGACACTCGTGCATGCACCATCTGTAGACAGAGGCTGCTCTTTCATTCACTGGCTGCCCAGACCCAAATAATCATACAGAAACTATATTAATTACAACACTATTTGGCCAACGACTCAGGCATATTTCTAGCTAGCTCTTACACCTTGAATTAACCCATTTCTATTCATCTGTGTATTGCTATGAGGCTCTGGCTTCCCAAAAAGGTTCTGGGTTCTTCTCCTTCATCAGCTACATGGCATCTCTCTGACTCCATCTAGCTTCTCAGAATCACCTACTACTCAACGGCTGGGGACGTCACTCTGTAGAGATCCTGCCTAGGTGCACAAAGCTCTAGGCTTGATCGTTAGCACCACCTGAACTGGGGTTGTGGTGCATGCCTGCAGTCCCAACACTCTGGATATGCTCCACCGAGAATAGGAAGTTCAAGGCCATCCTTGGCTACCTAGCAAGTTAGAAGTCAGCCTGAAATGCATGAGATCCTTCTTCTCAAAAACCAAACCAAACAAAAATAAAGTACTAAAAATAAGACCACTATCCATTAGCTACTTGCAATTTTTCTTTTGCATTCTTTGGGAATAAAGTTTGAAAATATCAAATGTTTATCCAATTTCTCCCCCCAAATGTATCAATTATTGGCTTTGTAATCACATAATAAAGTGCTTAAATCATGACAAAGTTATAGACTTAGAGTTGCAAAAGCGTTTAGATAATGTCTAGTTTAATGGTGTTCAGTGAGGATACATGAGTCACAGGAAAAACCTGAATTTTCCGGTAGATACTTGATAAAAAAAAAAAACTTTTTAAAGGTAAAATTATCTTGGTAATGTGTTCCATTAGAAATATTTCAATAAGCAATCAATAAAAAGTTAGCCAGCATATTATCGTGCTTATACAGCTTTTGAAATCCAGCATGTATCTTACATTTGTAGCAGATGTGCATCTTTTCATTAGTAGTGGTTTCTTAAAATTTAGTTGAAGCCGGGTGGTGGTGGCGTTTAATCCCAGCATGCAGGAGGCAGAGGCAGGCGCGAGTTAGAGGCCAGCTTGGTCTACTGAGTAAGTTCTAAGCAGGTAGGGCTGTTACACAGAGAAACCCTGTTTAAAAAAAAAAAAAAAAACCAAAAGGCAAAAAAAAAAAAAAGTCAAAAAGGTACCTAATTTGCACTAAGAATCCTAAAATAATATTTGAAAGTCAAATGTATGAGACTTATTTCCAGTGTTCAGGATCCACGCTCCATGCCTGAGCAGGTGCCGGGATACTGGACAGAGGTGAGTTTGGTATCCTCAGCATTGCAGAAAGGTCTTCCAGACGCTGTGGCTCTAACTCAACTCACCAAGGAGCTATTGGTGCCAGACCTGGGACAAGAGACTTTTTAAAGGAGTTTTCCAACACCAGCCTTTCAAAAGTAGGATTGCTTAAACAGCCACACATGCTCTGTGATGGTGCTGTTAGACTGTTTAGCTGTAGGGGCATTGTGGTTTAGCCTCCTACCCTCTAGGCTATATGGTAGGTGTGTAGGGTAGCCCATGGCCATGATGAACAATGATCCGGATTAATACGGTCCATGAGCAAATGAGGCAACGAGTAGTAGTAAACGTGAGATGTATAAAGGACTGCCATCATGGGTGTGGTCCATTACCCACTGAAACCCCTTTGGGCAATAACTGCCTGGACTTAACTCAAAGGCATGAACCTTGCTTATGTGTATCTGGCTGTTACAAATGAAGTTAGCATTTCAAAGGGCTCAGGGTCTGGCTTCTTTTAGCATCTTTTGTTTGTTTGCCCGTGATAGAGTAGTCTAGTACAAAATACGTTATAGATTTTTTTTTATGTATCTGGAATCGGGTATGAAAAATAACTACATGGTATTGGGAGATGAGATAAAATAGAGATATGCTAAACAAAAGACATAAATGGAATCCTTTTTTTAAAAATTTCCCATTTGCCATATTTTTGGTAAAATTTTGTTGTGTAAAATATCGAAATTTTTCCTGCATTGGAAACCAAGACCAAAGGAGAAACAATGAAAGCCACGGTGAACCTGGTTAAATGATCACTACCCAGAAGCCTGGGGCGCTGACGCCGCTCCCTAAGATAAGCGTCCTCTGGGGTTTTCTCTCAGCACCGCCCTCCTCACTGCAGTGAAGCTACTGCTATTAACACTCGCGCAGACTCCCCCATCTCTGCCTTTGTCTGATAGACGAATCTGCGTCCCTAGAATTGCAAGAGCCTCTCATCACTGTAACTTAAGAGGAAGCAGGAAACTCACCTCTATGGTTAGATGACGTCCGGAAACATTCTTAGCCTCTGGTTTTGTGGAAGCTGGTTTCCGTTTCTTGGGTTTTGGTGAGGACATGATCTCAGTTCCATTTGAGAGGGTGCTCACAAAGACAGCCGTCAAATCCCCACATCAATCCTCTTCTGAATCGCCAAAGGTTGACATGTCTCCATGTTTGTCTCAAGAAACTCTTTATTAGCAATGAGGAATTAAATTTCCTATGTAGACAAATTAACTTCTAAACTATAAGGGAAACAAACACCACACAGAGGGGTAGGGGGGAGCCCTCTCATTCCAGCCTGAAGCTTTCTCAAGGAGCATCTCTCCTCTTCTGCTTCCCCAGTCTCTTCTACTCTTGTTGGCACTTGCCACCTGGCTAGTACGTACTCTGAAGGGGAGATTTCGTCTGCAACTCTGAAAGCTACCTTAACACCTCAACGAAAGGAGAAGTACAATACAGGTGACTGCTGGGAAATGTTTAAAAACTATTTGGGCAGTTGCACTTGAAAAGTAGGAGAAATTGGTAGGGTGAGCTGAAAACTTGGTTTGGTTTTAAGTAAGAGGCTTCTTTAAATAGACAAAATGATATGAATTGGCTTGGAGTAAATTAATATAGCAGGGAAGGAAAGAGAAGAAATCTGTTTTGTAAAGAAGCCAGCTTCATGGCCTTCTATGTTAAGTTCTATGTATCGGAATGTGTGTCACACAGATTTCCAAGTCTGGTCCTTACTTCTGAAGTTGGTAACTTTATACACACACAGCTCCAGTCACACAAGAAGTGATGAAACAGAAGTTTAGATTTTATTCAAACATAAATATGCCCCCATGCTCAATTTATTTATCCTAACGGGTCAGAAGAATGAGGCAGAGGCCAAGATTGGAAACCAGGTTAAGTTTCTCCGTAAGCAGAGAAGCTGAAGTACCCTGCCCCATGGCAGAGGCAGGACTGTGCCCACAGGACTCTGCCTCACCCACTGCTCTTTACAGAGGACCAGATGTCTACCTCAGAGCAGAAGGTGTTCCCTTTGTCTTTATAATTCAGGAGTTCCTTTTCAGATTTGTTTTACTTTTGTGTATGGATGTTTTGCCGGCACACATGCGTGTCCATATTCATGGCTGGTGCCTATGAAGCACACAAGAGGGCATTGCATTCTCTGAACCTGGAATCATGGAGACTAGTGAGCCACTCTGTGGGTGCTGGGAACCAAAACCAGGTCCTCTGCAAGACCAACAAGTGCTCTTAACTGCTGAGCCATCTCTCCAACCCCATTTCTTAAGTATGAGGAAAACTACAGTTCCTTCTGATTTTAGCATTTTATAGTTTGACAATTTCATAACCAGAAATGTTCCAGCAAAAACTGAGCTTTGAATATTTATGCTTCAAACAAGCTTAGAAAGGCTTTTGGTGGAGGGTGGGGTGGGGGGAATCTCTGATTTCTAAAAAACAAAACAAAACAACAGTTTCTCTTCAAACACTATTTTCCTAAAATACAAACAAACTAACAACAAAAAACCAAATGCATTACGTTCATAGAGAATTCTATTCTGATTAAGATACTGATTTGGTTGATTGAGTCATGGCTCAGCAGATGAGAGGGCCTGCTGTACTTGCAAAGGACCAGAGTTTGATTCCCAGCACTCACTTTGGGCAGCTCCAAGGGTTAGGGCAGGGGAGTCCAAAGCCTCTGACCTACTTGACAACTGCACACATGCATCCCCCTCCCACATGCACATAACTAAAAATAATAAAAAGTCTAGAAGCCATTGCTCTGGGGGAGGAAGGTTTGAGTAGACGCTCCTCTTTCCTTCTCACAGGGCCTAGCTGTAGAAAAAGATACTTTGTAGCATCCCTTTCTTCCTCCCATTAAGTGATGCTGGGAAACTCCTGTTAGGATAATTTGCCGTGAGAAATATAAAGCCCTTGAATGGGCTATCCAGAGCCCGTGGGATTTTTTTTTTTAAACAGACACCATGTGATGCTATCTGCTACCGTCTCCAAGTCAGGGTCCGGTGGGTGGCTCTGCAGGGGCCAGCAATAAAGTCGTCTGTGGGGATTTGTGAAGTATTAGCCAAAATGGGGAGATGGTTCAGCTGCAGCTTTTAAACACCTTCTCTTCAGGCTTTTTAGATTATCTTAAAAAAAAACACGCAAACCAAACTAGCCAGTCAGCCAGTGTAGGAGAAACAAAACAGAGCCCTTCTGAGAGGGTGAAGCTGCCACTCATTTTGTATTTTAATTCAACCTACTGGTGATTAAATTTACAGATCTCAGAGGAAGTGTGTGCTCAAATATCTGAGGACGGTAACATATCAACCACTGTTTTAATTTTGGAATGTTCCTACTTACTTGACACAATATTTTACTAGCTAACAAATGTTTAGCCTTTTTTTTCACTTGACTGAAGAAAAATAAGTTTCACGTTGCTTCATTCACCTTCTTATGTGCATATGCTGGGAGACTGGATGGTAAAAAAAACCTTCCTCCTGCTCCTTCCTGCATCTAAATCTGTTTACCAGTTTGGAGCTGCTAAGAAACCTGCATTTTGCTGCTAAATCAACTGGATGGCTGGAGCCCAAACTGCAATGTAACAGAAAAATTATCAATTTGTTTTCATGACAGTCTTGAGAACGTATAAAATTGTCTGGCCGCTAAGTCAGCCTTCCTCTTTCCTCCTCCTCCATCTCCTCTCTTAAAGATGCCTTCAGCTCTAAGCTGGTACTTTTTCTAGCCATGTAACAGCTCTAATATTTTGTGACATTTTGTATTGTGACACTATAGATGAAATTGTCAGCGGACTGACACCCTGTGCTGCTTATTCCTTAATTACAACTGTTCACACTGCCGAGACGTGCGCTAATCTGCCAGCACATATTATGAAAACAATGTTATTGTTACCCACACCAACACCCACTCAACAGGACATTTCCAAGACGGCAGAGAACAGGGACGTGTTGCACGGCAGACGCGTCACTGGCTTTTTGTTGACGTGGGGCTTGTCTGAGTTTTAACTTACCTGTGTCTTCTTTTAAAAATACAAATGGCCTGGGTGTGGGGGCTCAGACCTGTAATCCCAGTGCTTAGAAGCTGAAGCAGGAGGATTGCTGTGACTTCAAGACCAGCGTGGGTTATAGCATGAAACTTGGTCTTACAGGCAACACAAAATACAAGGAAGAATCTTTTAAACACCACAACAAAACCACAAGTTTTCAGTTCAGAACAGTTCACTGCAATACAGTACAGGCAGTCTCCCCAGAAGCCGCCTCCACCTTTCAGTACCAAGCCTTGTTTCCTTGTCCAGTGCTCAGCAAGCAGTGGTGAACCCAAGAGCCTCCGAGTTGTTCTGCTGGGGGCTGTGACCCACAGCTTTCTTAGTTTATTTCTTTATTGACTTTTAAGCTTTAGAGAGAAAGTTAACAGAAAGAAGGGGGAAGGGACAAGTAGAAAGAGAACTGAAGGCGAGGTTGTTTGTTTTTACAAGGTTGGCAGTCCCGAAGCCAGTCAGAATTCAGTGGTCACTTCCAGCTTTCAGAGGTCTTTTTCTAAGAACATACCGAGCCTTCCTGAAACTGCCTACATACTGAATCCTTTGTAATTACAATCTCAGGGAAGTCTGTCTGAGGCACCCAGTCCCGAAGATCCACTTTCTGATGAGTCTTGGACAAGAGCAGCTAAACAAGGCGACTTTTATCAGGACGCAAGTCAGCACCTTGCTTCTGCTTCCCCAGAGGGAATAAGGGAAGACACCGCACAAGGGTATAATATGGAATGCTCTAAACACACACGACACTGACTTAATACCAACCTTAACAAATATTCTGTCTTAGTGTGAGTTTTTAACCTTTTATTGGCAAATCTACGGCCCTGTGACAGTCCAACCTGAGACTTTTGGTGGGGTCTGACTGACGTTGCACTGAAACAAAACAAAGCACACTCATTCCCTAAGGTTCCCGCCAGGACTTACATAGTTTTGTCATGTAGTTGGTTTTGATTTTGTTTTAGTTTCCTGAGTTACGCATGAAGTTACCGCTGTGCCTCATTTTGAATGGTGTTTCCTGCCTCATTTTGATTTTCACCACCAATCGGGTACGGGGCTCTTCCCAAAAGGAACTGTTCCCATTTGGGGACATGTTCTTCTACTGATGCCCAGTAACGAGTCTGGAAAATAAAAATAAACAAAACCACACACACATACATACACAAAAAAACTAAAGTATGAAACATAGCAAGCAGTTGAATTCGGCTCTTCATATTTATCTTCAGTGTGTATGTGTGTGCGCACATGTACACTCTCACGCACATATATGTAGAATAAATTTCCTCTACAGAACATTTTGTGCTAATTTTAGTGGGGGAAACTGGGTACTTACTAGTGCTAATTTTCAAATGTCTCGGCAGAAGGAAGGTTTTCAGTGTTATTGTGATTTTGCACGCCCTCTTGTGGCCATCTGTGTGATTATTAACAGTGCTGCCATTTGCAGCACCTGTTATTAAATAGTCCTGTTTTCTAGTCTAGACTCTGCAGCCTGGACCGTTTATACGGAAATGACTACAGAAGATTGTACACAAACAGCTTCCTTAGAATTAACAGACGATGTGACCTGGACCCAGGAACAGGAATGTAACTGAATGTAAGGAGCTGGTAAGCTGGCTCCTCAGGTGAGAGGGATGTTACATACCTACTTATCTTTAAAAAAAACACTTGCTATGACACATTCTCATTTTCCTTAAACTTGTGTTGTGTGTGTGCAAATGTGATGTACATGCGTGCACATGGAAACAAGGATATTGGGAGGCCTTTGTCATTCCCTGCCTCCTTGTTCCTTTGACACAGTGTCTCTCTGAGCCTGGACCTGGTCTGGCAGGCAGCTAACCCCCAGTGGTGATTTTCTTCCATCTCACTCCCGCAGCTCTGGGGTGAGAGGCATGAGTTTTAGGTGGGAGCTGGGGTGCAAACTCAGGTCTTCAGGCTTCTGCAGCAAATGCTCTTTCCTGCCGCGCCGTCTCGCCAGCTCTTCAGACTTGTAGCTGAGAAAAGAGCTACCATAGTGCACCCATTTGGGTGGATATGACTTGCAAGTAGAGATGCTGTTTATGTCTGACTATGGTCTACAGGCTGCAGAAATCCAAGTAGTGCTGCTACGCTGTGTGGAGGAACTTTGATGAGTTGGGAACGGCAGCCGCAGAGGCCAAGGTTTGCACACAGGATGGCAATTTCTATTGGATCAACATGATCAGTTCTGGGGCTGATTCTGTGCTGAGTCAGACAGCGCTAGGAACACATACAGTGGCTCTGCTGTTGGAAGATGGTGTGAGAGACTCTAAATATCTATACATCTGTGCATGTGGCCTGAGAAACAGCCTGACATGCCTAAGATAAAGGTTATCCTGCTGTGCCAGAGCAGCTCAGAATACCATCCAAGGCCAGAGACGGGGCTTCTGCGCCATTCACGGCTGAATTAACCACTATTGTCAGGGCCCTGTATGTGCTAAAATAAGGCATTGGTGAATTCAACAAAGGAGGACATACCCAGTGCACAACTCTGTGCCAGAGTTTCTGCATTTGATCACTGCTTTTTCTTGTTACCCTAAATGACACAGAAAATTGAGGGGCAGATTCTCAGCCTCTACTTTTGAGTCTATTCTTATCCCCAGTTGGGCAAAAGGGAAAATGACATCTGAGAAAGCTCATTAGAAGTAGAAAATGAAACTATTCTATATGGAGTGAAATCCCACCCAGCACAAACATCCATAGACTGAGTGTGGCTCCCTTTTGCCAACCATCCCCCCAGCCTGCTTCTGAAAACAGCTAATAAAGCCGCCTGCACTGTGTGGTAAGCACGGGGACAGACATTTGCCTCCCTTTCACTTCAGTCCTCCTTTGTAAACCCCATCACAATGGAGATTCGCAGCAGTCTCCTGCCTCAGCCTCCCACCAGGTGTACTGGTGATGAGCATCTGGAAGGTTTTGGCCACAGCCTAAGCAAGCGTCTCCTTACATTTCAGCAAGCACTGCTTGGCTGGGCACGCTGTCCCTCAGGAGTCCAGTATATTCCACAGGACAGCTGCTTCAGTGTGACAAGAAGACAGAATGTTTTATAAAATTTCCATCCTACGTTCCTGAACCTTGGCTAATGCTGACGTCCAGTCAGGGATGAGCACCGAGTCTCTCATTCTCAGCACTGAGACCAGTTCTGCATCTGCACTGACTGCTGCCCACTGACCCAGGCTGACAGCAGCCGAGCTCTACAGGTCCATGCATAAACACATGGGGAGCAATGTGACAGCATGCCTATTTAGTAAAATAACAATACTCTAGGGCCGAAGACCTCCACTGTCCAGGACTTTTGACTAGGATTTCAGTGTTAGGCAAGAATCCCGTCCTGTGGAGCAGGTCTCAAACCCAATCAGAGAGTAGATAGTTACACCAAATAGTTGTCTCACTCTCGCAGCCAGAGGCACAGCTTGCCTGGCAGGTTCGTATTGCGGCATGTGAGGTTCAGCACTAGGTAAGACCATTGATGTCTCTTCTCACCCAGCAGACTGCACAGCACCTTCTGACACTATGAAGCCTAGCCAGCAGGGAGGAAGTTTCCTGTTGGTTTCAAACACTTCTCTATGTCTGGAAGCCAAGTGTATGGTGTATGGTGTCTTCAACAATAGAATCTTACCATGCATTTTTGGTCGGTAACCAAGAGCAATAGGCTTTGTTGTCTTGGAGACCTATCGGGCTTCAATTTTTATTGAAAAACTCACATCTTCTGGGAGCGACACTGCCTACCTCTGTAGGGCAGCTCCATTAGAAAGGATGTAAAAGTCAGAGGGTAACAGTGAGGGCTGTGACATGCTGTCTTCTGCACGTGACATGACTACCACAGTCATGAGCCATAGCTGCTGTGGCTACCCACACGAGATCAAGCCAGCCAAAGTTTTGGCATGGATGAGGCAGAGGGTCTCCAGGCCCTGAGGCATACTGAAGAGCTACTGGTAGTAGACAGTTGCTGGGAAAGGGGACTCATCCTTTGTTGAATATGTGGTAACTGGTGGGTGTGTCCGTATCCCAGTGAATCCTCACATCCATGCACGTGAGAGCAGCTCTAACTGGACTTATAAATTATTTTAAAAAGTATGTGTTTGAGGGTAGGTAGGGAGATATAGGTAGATCTGTATACATGAACAACTATTTCAAATATTAAAAAAATTATTCCGGCAGGTAGATCTCTGTGAGTTCGAGACCAGCCTGGTCTACAGAGCTAGTTCCAGGACAGGCTCCAAAGCTACAGAGAAACCCTGTCTCGAAAATCCAAAAAAAAAAAAAAAAAATTATTCCATTAGAGAACTAGATGGCTTAGCAGGTTAGTACACTTGCCACTGAAGCTGATGACCTGAGCTTGATCCCAGAATCCACATGATGGAAGGAGAGACACAGCTCTCGAAGGTGGTCTTCTGGCCTCCACACATACATAACATGTGACCATGCATGTGAACTTTCATATGTACATTGCTGCACCCATGCACAACATGTGACCATGCGTGTGAACTTTCATATGGACATGTGCTGCACACATGCATGTACTCACATATACACAGCAACTGGATGCAGATTAATTTTTTTCAAGATATGCTTTAATTACTAGCTATATATAAAGCATTGTACTGTGGATATAAAAATATTAACCAGACCCTCCCCACTTATTTTACTGACAAAGGAAAGCTGGGCAATAACGGCTGTGTAGCCCTTGTTTAGCTTGCAGGAAATATGCAATTGTTACTTCCGTTACAGTTAACTCAGGGTCTTACCTCAAGAGACCGCACTGCAGGCTGTGGGTGTGGCTTAAGACTGGCCTGTAAAGACTTCTCTGCAGCTTCTATGTCCTACAACAGACACCAGCATTTAAAACTGAAGTGTGTTAAACATACAATATAAATGGCACCTGCACCCCCAGTGTCTGTACCCCAAATCTTTCACCTTAGCCCTTCTCTGGATACACAGTGAGTTTATCCAGTGACGGAGGGACACAGAAGGAAGAGACCTGATTACAGAGCAGTTAACCCACTTCCACTGAGAGTGCAGGGTATCTTATGTAGCACAGGAGCACTGGTGGTACTTTTGTGTTTTACCTTTTTCCTTTGAGTAGCTGGTAAACACCAGTTATTACTTTGAGGGAAAAACCATGCTTCCTTTAAAAATGCTCAGAGTTGGGTGTGGTGAAGCATGCCGTAACCCCAGATCATGGGAGGGAGGGCCATGGCAGCATGCCGTAACCCCAGATCGTGGGAGGGAGGGCCATGGCAGGAGGGCTGAGTTCGAGGCCAATCTCCACTGCATAAGGAGACCCTGAGACAAAATCAGCACAGCAAAAAAAAAAAAAAAAAAAAAAAAAAAAAAAAAAATGATCAGAGCATGAGTTACATTAGTTTTAAGATCACCTGAAAACAGGCAAAGGGATAAAATAATGGCGCGCTGAGATACAAAACTAGATGCTTGGACTCACGCTATGCAGTGAAGAGTTTAGTTTCTGCAGAGGATGAGGCTAGCATATTAAAGGAACATGTTATCAACATTCTGTTTTAGAATGCTATGCCATGGAAATATTTCACATAGCTAAGGCTGATCAATGAGTTACTTTACTGCTTTCTAATAGGGCTTTTAAAATATGCCACCACACATCTAACCTTTTGACATTTTGAAGCAACACTATTGCCTACAAAGGCCATGTTTGAGAACTCCATAGTCAAGTTACCTGACTTTCATCTCATGATGCTTTAAAAGTTTCCAACTCTTGTGTTGGGAGACATCACAGTTATCCTTGGCCATGTGCAGTCCTCAGGCTGTGAGCATCTACTCGTCTTTAGGACTGGATTTTAACACTAATTTAAATGGGAAGTGTCATTGCCAGGCAGTACATTGCTTTGAGGATGGCATTCACCAATGGATCTGTCACTGCCAGGCAGTACATTGCTTCGTGGATGGCATTCACCAATGGAAGTGTCATTGCCAGGCAGTACATTGCTTTGTGGATGGCATTCACCAATGGATGTGTCACTGCTAGGCAGTACATCATTCAGAGAATAGCATTCAAGAACTACACTTAAATTTGTAGCTTTAATTTCAAGATGAGAATATTTTCTTCTATGGTTGTAAAGACAGCAGGGCAATTAAGCTTAACCTGGTATAATTTTTCTTCCTTACACACCTTAAACACATGCAAAGAAATGTAGGGTTCTGCATGTTGTTATAGAAACATTTGAGTCTAGTTACTGCTCTTCAAACCAGCACCACTGCTGTCTAGAGCACACTTACTATTCTAAGTTCACAGAGGTCTGGGTGCAAGGCTTGGCACACTCTGTGTCTCCTTTGAGCTGAGTGAATTGCTTGCTAGCAAAAAGTTCTCCAGATCCATGTACACGCATCAGAGCAATCTAAGTAGAGGGCTGTTGGACAGACGGAGAGAAATGGAAGAGGGCGTGGGAGTGGGGTGTGAAGAAGCCAATGCTGAACAGGAGAAAAGGATAGCAGATGGTAGCGGCGGGAGCAAGGAATGGGTGTGAAATGTAAAAAGAAAAACAGGAAATTCCCTAAAGGGACTCCCCAAAGTTGCACAACCATTAATGCACCTGCTGTCTAGGGGAAGGTGATTTGAAGGAAAAATACACAATTTAGGGCTACAAAAGCTGATGTCAGCATGTCTATCCCTTACCAGAAGCTTACAGCTAAGACACATGCTAGAGACACACGCTGCCGCCAAGACAGCACAGAAGACCAACTCCTCGTGGATGTTCACTGAGATTTTACAAGGTTTGTGAAAGTTGTATTAGTAAATACGACAGAAAATAATCATTCTTCCAGTTCTGCACTGTTCCTGTCAGTACAGATCTGTGTGACACTCAGCTTTGATATTATCGAGGTTTTTCCTGAAGACAGAAAGCAGGGACACTGAGTGTCTCTTGCAGAGAAGTAGATCTGCAAACAGAAGAGCAGCTATCTGCAGAGGCAGATCCTGTAGCGTTCACCCCACCCCACATCACTGCATGCTGCCTCAGCCCCATGACTTGAGGCTCCTAGATACTCTGCTGACTTCTCATGCTTCTCTTTGGCTGCCTTGGTGTGGGCTTTCTTAACATGTGTGACAACTTATTCCCCTTGTTTACTCTGTCTTCCCTTGTGCCTGCATTACACAGTTTCAACCACTACTGCAGAGGAGGGCTAGGCCCTCTACCGCGCCACTCACTTCTCTACTGGGTAAAGCCCCTTGCTGAGTGGGCTGAGTGGCGCTGGGGTCTCAAAGTCCAGGTGCCCCTGTTACCCTCCACAGTAACACTACCTGATGCCTTGCTCGCAGGAACACAAAGCTCCCTAGACTGTTCTTTCAGGATGATGTTCATTGTCTCCACTTGATGCCCGGTGTCATGGTCTTATTACTGATTTGTTCATTCAAGTGCTCACCAAGTACTTGCTTTGACACGTGCCAAGAGAATATTTTGTTTTATTTTGTAACTGTCCTAAGATTGATGTGTTGGTTAAACAACCACTTGAAATTTATCCTCATATACCTTAGATTCGAAACCAGTTCAGTAAACAGGATGAAGGATGACTTCCCTTTGCCAGACTGAATTAAACCAAATGGAACAAAAATGCCACGATTTGATTAGCACACTCTGCAACAAGTTATATCCCGAAATTTCTATAGAAGGCCTCCTGACAGCTATATACATGGCCAGAGGTGTATACTATGTCACATGGAACTTTTCTGTGCCTTACTTAGAACTTCAGCCTCATTACAGGTGTGCAAATATTAGGGAGAACAGTGTACACTGGGTTTGGCATTATCCGTGGCTTCAGATGGCCGCTGGGAAGTCTTAGAGGCCTCTCCCCCCAGAACAGGGAGACTATTGCACACACAGGTGTGCTGGTGCTGGGGAGCTCCTGGGGACTAAGCATTTGGGATTTTTAAACAAAGTCTCATTCTGTGGCTCAGGTTTGCCTCAGACTCACAGCAGTCCTGTTCCAGACTCCCAGGTACTGGGATTACAGGCACCAAGACGTCACACTTAGTTCCGGTCTGAGGTTTTGAGATAAGGGGGAAAAGATAGGGCACAGAACCAATGGTTTTAACTTAAAAACCTTGCAATCCTTTGACTGAATTGGAATTACTGATAGGAACTCTTGTTGTATCTTATCTTAAAAAGGAAAATCAAAGAGGCTGCAATAAATAGCCCCAGTGCCCAGATTGAGCGCTCGGAATATATTTCCTGCCAAAAGGAGCCAAAGCTCCTTGAAGCAATGACCAACTCCAAGTCTGGATGGCAAATACAAGAAGGCTGTAAGAACCCTCCAGGTCAGGAAGAAAGGAAACTATAGAAGACTGTTACTATATTGGCGAAGGCATTCAGGGCTAACTTGGAGAAGTTTCCATTTGGTAAGAATGGCATAATATGAGTATAAAAAGACAAAGAACTGAAATATTTCAAATCTCAGAAAATTAAAAGCAAAGCAACATCTCACAAGTCACCCTGGAGGAATGGTGGGAAACTGGCCTGTTTTTAAAACAAAGTGCAGGGGCTGGAGAGATGGCTTGGTGCTTTGGTTCCTAGCACCTAAATCAGGTACCTCCCAAGTGCCTATAAATCCAGCTCCAGGGTGAAGATGCCCCCTTCTGGCCTCAACAAGCACCTGTATTCACGTGCACAGCACATAACCAATCTTTTTTAAAAGAAATAACAATACAGGGCAGGAAATGGGGCTCAACAATTGCCTAACATGTACAAGGACTTAGATTTAATTCTCAGCTCTATAAAACAAGAACATCTAAATCCATAAAAGCGATCACATATTCAGTATCCTGTTTCCTACATTAACTATCTGTAACTAGGTAACTGACGGGCAGCAGATTCTTTTTAACCCAACAAAAACCACAAGTCAAATGAGAAAGAATAAAATAACTGGAACACAAATCTGATTTTTTTTCTTTTTAAGATAAGAGTATTGCTGTGTTACCCTAGCTAGCCTAAACTCGCTTCATTGGTGAGACTGGCTTAGAATTTGAAGCAATTCTGTGCTGGTGCCTCTGAGGGCTGAAATTATAGCCATGAGCTATAGATACAGCCTGTAGAATACATCCAGCCAGTGATCAGGAATGCTGACGTGATCTTGCCTCAAATATCAAACTCAAATATGATGGGGGTTCTAGATTTCCACTCTTAGTACTATAGTCACTACTCTAACCTACCAGAGCTTAAACTGTGCTGGTTGTTATCATGTACTTAAGCATACAATGCATACCAAATTTTGAAAGTTGGTGGAAAAAAAATCTTTTGAAAGCAAATGTTTGTGATATTTTACAAGTACTAAAAAAATAACAACTCTCATCTTTGATTTTTATGGTACTGGGGACTACGCCCAGGACCTGGTGCACACCAGGCTCAGCTGTTTCTCTGGTCTTCATCAAAGGTACTTGTCATCAGCCATCCAGGTGACAGTCTGCTGAAGTTCCTGCTTAATTGCAACTGCCCCATGATGGCAGTAGAGGCTCTCGTTCTATTCCTGATTGTAATGTTTTCCTATCCTACGCTGTTCTTCAGGGCCTGGACAACTTCTGTAAGCACAGGATGGTCTTTCTGTGGAAAGGTGGGTTTTCTGGGAGGGGAGGAGGAAGTGTATTTTATAACACAGAAGTATTTACACAAACAAAACCCTCCCTCTCCTCCAAATGCACACCAATCATGCTTGTTTTTAAGGCTGACATTCTCTTGAATACTAGTCAGGAAAAGTTATTCTGCCTGCATTTTGCAAGTCCACAATCTTTTGTGACATTTACTGACTGAAGTTTGACTCAGAGCTGTCTTTCTTCACATGCAGTTTATTTACTGAGATGTCAAATATTTCATGGATTAGTTGTTTCTTTATGCCTCCTTTAAAAAATTCTCCGGCATTTGATACTGCTTTTTGAAAAATAGTTTTAAAGTTAGCACAAAAAAACAACGGCTTTGTTAGGCCATTTCCACACATACATGGTACATACATGTCTTTCTTCATCTCTTCCCTGTGTTCTCTTCTTGGCCCCACTTCTGTTTTCATATTGCCTATTTATGATAGTTTATTTCTCCCCAATGACTTGACAGAAATTTTATCAAATTCATTGCAAATTTTGTAGGGATCAAAATACATATGTAAATAACTTTGTGATAAGTGACTGTAAGTAAACAAGCGTTTCCCCAGTGCGAACGGGGTCTTCTTAAATTTTCTCTTGAATATCACATTTTAGTGTAATAAATATCTTTATACTATCATGAGTAGCAGGGAAGAATTCCCAAGTAGCTTAGAATTGTATTGCAAATGTAAATCTGAATTCGTTCATTTTCATGCTTATTCAGAAGAGGCTGATCCCTTGTTAATGTTCATTACACCAGTCAGAAGACCAAAGGAAGATGAAATAAAGCGTAGTAGGAGGGGTCATGCTTGTGATAGTATGCTTTCGGTAGAGCCGTCTATAAGCTTTGGGTACCGCCAAGGTGCCTGCCCTAGAGGTAACCTACCCTGTCCTGACAAGACACTGGAAGTAGTTACACTATGGTTTACCACTCTTTAAACACTTGGGCCTGACTAGTGGTTTTTATAGTTTGAAAGCACGACTTGGGTACCATGGAAAGGTCGAATGGGAGAGGGAGGGCAGGCCAAGCTCACTTTTATCTAATTTTTAAACCTCAGAAAAACATTTAATGTTAAAAGGAATGTTTAACCTTTCAATGAGAATCTAATGTAATATACATGATATTTAATGTCTTTCCCATAAGCTGGGCCTGAGGCAGGAGGATTACTTTTTGCACATTCATTGCTTATCTAGGCAATAGAGTCAGTTTAAGAGCAGTCTAGGACACTTAGACTCTATTTCAAATGAGAAGTAGGCCAGTGGACAACTCAATGGGTAAAAGCACTTGTGGCCGAGTCTACAGCCCGAGTCAAACCCAGGGTCCACAGAGGACAGAGACATTCTCCCACAAATTATCCTTTGATTGTCTTAAAAATATGTGGCACCCCACCCAATATATAAATAAAAAGGAAAGTGAGGGCTGGGGCTACAGTTCAGCAGTGGAAGGCTTGCTAGCACGTGTAAAAGAGCCTGGATTTTATCCCCACTCTCCCAGCCCTCACCCCCTATACACACACGAGCTCTCTTGGGAAATGGGAAGCAGTTCTCGGATAGTGTGTGTTTAACATCCACGATGGCCTGGGTTTATTCTCAAGCACTCCGTCTCCCCTGAGAAAATCTCTCAACACGATATTCCACAGTAATCAAATTCTATTTATCTTACTTTTATACACTGATTCCTATATGAATACCATTAATACTGCTTTGGAATTTTAAACCATGAAAGCAACACAGGATTTAAAAATGCATATGTGATTAAAGCGTATAAAACAAAGGCAGGACACAAAGCATGTCTAGCAGCAGTCACCATGGCTGGGATGCAGCAACTGCTTAAATGAGTAGGGCATTACGGAGACGGGTATGTTGTCCTTTACTTTCTCTTCACTATGACGGCCAGGGGAAAATCCAGCAACTAAACTCTCCCTTCCTTATCCACTTGTGATGGATTATACCCATGGACCCATGATTTGAAAATCAACTCAGAATTAATTTAACTCATCCAATCTGTAGAACTTTATAAAATGGAAACTGAACTTTATATAAAACTGAGTTTTACATAAATATTAAAAAAATAAGGAAACTGGGTTGATGACTTTTTTCAGCTTCTCTCCTTACCTCTATTAGTGTCAAGAATAGTTTATTTATTTAAAAATTAATTTTTAGGTGTACATGTGTGTGAGTGAGTGCCTGACTCTGTGTGCAAGAACTCACTGGGGTCACAAGAGGTGTTGGATCAGGTATTCCATGAAACTGGAGTCACAATGGTTGCGAGCCACCATGTGGGTACTGAGGATCGAACCTGGTCCTCTAGAAGAGCAGCTTGTGCCCCTAACCATTGAGCCTTCTCTCCATCTTATTTCCCTATTCTTGAAACATCTAAGTAGAAGATCAATCTTTCTTAAATGTGCTTGTGTGTGAGTGTGTGTGTGTGCATGCGCACATGAGCAGCATATTAACCAGGTCTCTCCTATCATGTGGGTCCTAGGCATCCAACTAGGTCATTAGGCTTAGTGGCGAGTGCCTTTGCCTGCAGAGCCATCTTGCCAGCACATTTATTTCTTCTGTAAATCTGTGTTCTTCTTGAACTTAGATATTTCTAGGACTACATCACAGTTATATACTGAGCCTTATGTTCTCTGGTTCCTGTATCAATTACTGTTCCTGTTGCTGAAACGAAACACTGTGACAGAAACAGCTAAGGAAGCATTTATTCTGGCTCACGGTTCCGGAGGAGTAAGAGTCCACCACAGAGGGGAGGCATGGCAGCAGCCGGAGCAGGGAGCTTAGAGATTACATGGCAACTGCACACAGGAAGCACAAGGTGTAAACTGAAAGTGAGGTTGTCAACTTTTAAAGTCCATCCCCAGTGACAGACTTCCTCCAGCTGCAGCTCCTAAAAGTCCCATAATTTTCCCCAAAGAGCACCACTAACTGGCGACCAAGTGGTCAAATACATGAGCCTCTGGGGGACATTGTCTATTCAAACCAGTACAGTCTCTGACATGCCCAACTTTGTCTCCTGTGAATTTTTAAGCTTCTTAGATCATAATCCCGCTAACGTCAACAGAGCCGTTCATCTTTCTGTTCTTGACTGCTTTTATTTAAGAATCCAGTGGAGCATCTTAACTAGTTAACACAGACGAGGTTTGGCTTCATCTCAGAAGTCTCTATGAACATTTTTACATCAGTTCTGTCTCTTAATTAGGTCTAATATTCAGAACATAGAAATTATACCAAATCATAAATTCATGCAAAGTATCTTTGGAAATGCAGGGAAACCTCCACCCTAAAGAGGCTCCCAAGCACCTTTTTACTCTTCTTCGTCACAGTCTCCGGTCTATCCCGTGTGGTTGAGTATGCGATCACAGAAAGGGCCCGTCTTCTCCACGAGGAGCTCGCACAGTTCGGCCAGCATCTAATCTGTAGCCTTCCTGAACAAACCCTGGTTTATCCTGACTTTGTCATCTCTACTTTAGCTCTAGGCACTCATCAGATGCTCGCTCATTAAAAGGAAAATACTTGAAAACCAAATATCACATCACTTGCTACAGGTAGTAGCAATCAAGTCTTCCAATTTAGTTTCTCTAACTTTTCACAGCAATTTCCAGAATACCCTATATATTTCCATTTAAAAATAAATATTGTTAACACCATTGGGCAAGTAAGACATATGGCAATATAGAATGCTTTGGTAGCACTATGGCTGTGACTTAAATTACTGTGGATCAAACTGCCAGAAGCTGAGAAGATAACTGAATTTTCCTCTCCCTTTATCCTGTAGTGAGGATAGAAGATAGCTGTATCATGCCTATCGATGAAAATATTTAACAATAAAAAGCTGAAAACACTGCTTTATAACTTAAATAATATAGTCTTACTACCAAATGTTTTAGTCATAGGATCTCTTGGAAGCTTGAATGGAAGCAAACTCTAGGGTTTTAATTATGGATGAAGCCACACAATTCTGGAAGCACAGTATAGCAAGCAGCCAAAAATGTTACACATATGATTTTATTCCAAATGGGCACATTGGCCAAATGGTGAGGCCCTGCACAATCATCCACTTTGACCACCTACTCCATAACTGTCCCAAGGAGTCTGCGAAGTGAGCTCTCACACAAAGAATTCTGTGGAATTAGTTGGGCAAAATCAAGCGGTTCACGTTTCCATGCTGTTTAGTATTTGAGTTGGATCTAAACACATCACAGCTTAAGGTCTTTGGGGTCCTTCCTTGAAGTGGAAGAATATGGAAAATGTAAGGATACACTTTCTGCTTCTTCTTGCACAAAGGTGACCTTAATATTCTTCCTGTCGTCATTGATTTTTTGGTTGACAGAAAATATTTAGCTTATGTAAACTTCGATTTTTTTCAATTTTAAAAAGCAAGAATCCATATGCTATTTGCCCAACTAACACAGGCTTGAAAAAGACATCGGCTCATTAAGTCTGCTTGTTACTAAAAACAAAGAAATGATGTGAATCTAAATCATAAGATGCATTGTAAATACCTCAGGAAAGGGAAGACATCTATACCCGTCACGGAAATTACCTGCAAGAGACTGACGTTCCTCTTTAGAGCAGTCTCAGTGGCTTGGAGGAGACATGCCCTGCCTGTGTTCTGATCACCAAAATTAGTCCTCATTTTCTGAAGTAACTTTAATCTTCGTGATACTCTGAAAAAGAAATGGAGATTATATAGAGGAAAAAATTGAAAAGCAAACATTTTATTGCTTGATCAGTATACACCATTTCTTTCTTAATTGTATCTCACCTCAACTATGACCATGATTGAAAGCCGATTATTTTATCAACCAATGGGACAATAAAAAGAGTAGATAGTTTACTATGCCCTAAGTCAATCTGGATAAAATTATTTTTATTTTCATTAACATATACTTCTTATATGTCATAAGTACATGCCTTTCTTTTTTTGCCTCTGCGGTCTTTTGAAAGTATTTTAGAGTGTTGAAGGCATGTAATTTTTGGTGAAAATGCAAACTGTAATACATAGCTCCTTGTACACATAGTTATATATACCTCCCCACACATATACATTGCTATAACTTGCTATAGGAAACCTTCTGCTTAACACTTCAGTACCCCTGAATCTCATGTTACACATTTAGAATTGTGCTAAACTTCCATATGTTTGAAGAAGCAATAAAAATATTTTTTATCTCTTTTTCCAAGAGAAAGATGATGGTTTGATATATGAGTGAGAGGCAGTATGTATGAATGCCTGCATGCTCACAAGGTAAACCAATGCTTGAAGAAAGATGGAAAGTTATGAGTAAACTGTTTAACTACTTCATTATATATAATACACTTGAAAAGTTTCTTGTTCATTTTATAAGTTTTTGGGTCCTCTAAATGATAAGAAATCATGTACAATAATTAAAAATACGTAAGTGGTATACAGAAAAATAGTAAGTCATGAAGGTTTGCAAAGAACAGTTTCATGGGGCTATCATGAATGTAGAACTAGAAACCGAGGTTGATGAACATTTATTTTATTTTGTTCTTATGAGAATAGCATATTAGAACAGCAAAGGGCAGGACTTGGTAATTAGACAACAGAAAAATCTGAAAGCTCACAGATAGTCAAAGAAGAGTAAATATAAGATCATGGCTAGCTATACAATATGCTGGACCAAGTGAAAAATGATTAGACTATGACATCAGAACATTAGAGAGAATGCAGGGGCTGTGGCTGTACAAGTCATGCTCCATGAGCATAATGCCAGCCCAAGATAAGAGGCCTCAAGTCTACTGAAAGCCAAGCTTGGAGCTGGAGAGATGGCTCTTGCTTTTCTAGAGGACTTGCGTTTAGTTCTCAGCACCCACATCAAGCAGTAAACACTTGCCTGTAGCTCTTAGCTCCAGGGGTCTGATACCCTCTCACCCTCGTCTGGGCCCCATGTATTCACACATGTATAATTATACACCAGAGAAAGAAAGAGAAAGAGAGAGAGAGAGAGAGAGAGAGAGAGAGAGAGAGAGAGAGAGAGAGAGAGAGAGAAAATCTCAAGTAATAAATTTTTTTTTTAATTTAAAAGAAAAAAGATTCAAGTATGGTGGTAAGTACCCTTATTCCAAGCACTCAGGAGACACAGAATGATCAGGGGTTCAAGATCAGTTTTAAGACCAGTCTGGGCCACATGAGACCCTTTCTCAAGAGCCCCTGCCACCAAAAACGTTCTATTGTGAAGCACAGAATGGGTGAATTTTGATATTAGTTTTTTAAAAGTAAGTAGATATATAGATGTATAAAACATAATTGTGCCTTTTAGTCTTAAGAGACAATGAAATTATCTCCAATAAAGCCTCACGTCAGAAAATGACACTTTAATATGTCTAAGTCTTCCTGTATATGTTTCACTAATAAAGCCAGCACACGCTCCATATTTAGAGTATCTTTTTCAAAAACTTACATTTCTTCATGTCTTTTAGAAAGGTGGATTTCTTGAGTGAACAAGGAAGTCATCTTTAATCAAAGCTGGGCTATAAGCTTTCTGCTAAATAATAAAAACAGTTATTTTTCCCCTATGTTCAGCTCTACAATTTGGTCACTCTAGTGCTGCGACAACCCATTGATTCTCTCAGAAGAGAAAACTGGCCATTTCGTGTACAATGGGAAAGAATGCACGCAAACCCACTTGAATTAATGATTTCTTTTTTTTTTTTTTTTTGCTTCGTTCTTTGCATTTGCCAGATTAGACCCCAAATGCCATGGATCAGGTAAACTCAACAGACTTCTTATTTTCTACCTACACCCAAACTCTAACCTTGAACAGAACTGAAACAAACAAGAGCTGGTATAAGACTTGTGTACATTTGAACAGGCAGAAAGAAAAAAAAACTATATAAAAATTCAAAACAGGAATATCACCATCCCTTGGGCATGTGCGCAGAGACGGTGAGAAAGGCAAGTATGAACCAACTGGAAATCCATGGTCTTTCCTTCCCTGGCAGACTGCCCAGGTGTACCATCGCTCTTCCAAACATGGAAGTGTTTTCCATGTGTAACTCAGGAAAATCTCAATGCAGTCCTCTCACTGTAGCCTGGCAGGTAGGAACTCTCGTTTGGAGAGTTTAGAAACTCTTTTCTAGGGCACACTTTACACCGGGTGCAGCGTCACCTAGGCTCAAGACCTTGCACCGAAAAGCACAAAAAGCTAAAGGCGCCCCACCTGAGAGAGGAAACTAAGACGTTCCCTGAAGGCGGCTTTCCTAAACTTTCTGAAATTAAACACTCCCTGAAGCGCCTCGGGTCGGATGCCGCGGGGCAGCCTGAGCGGAACCGCACACGGGAAAACTCGGCCTTTGGAAGCGAGGCGCCCGACGGCAGGCCCAGCTCGCGCCTGTCTCCCCGGGGAAACGCCTAAGACCCTGCCTCATCACCTGGCTCTCCCCTGAACAGTGTCCTCCACCTCGGCCCGACGGCCCCATGACCCACGGGCCGCGGCCACCCCGCGCCCACCGCCGAGCTCTTCCGGGAAGGAGCCGCGAACCACGCCTGCGCAGGACCTGGGCGTGGCCAGGCGGCCAGCGTCCCGCCCTTTCCGCTGTGACGTCAGCGGCTCTGGCTCGGTGCAAAGTAGCCCGAGGGGGCCTCAGGGGCCTGGAGGGAGAGCAGCTGGTAGCTCGAGCTTTTTGAAAAAAGTGGGATCGGCCCGTGTTAAACATTCGTCAGGGAGTCCGGGTGGTTTCCTAGGAACCCTGGGATGCTCCCTAGTGTGTAAAGTTGTGTGTGTGTGTGTGTTGTGTGTGTGGTGTTGGCATGGTATGCCATAGTATGTCTAGATGCCCTTAGAGGCCAGAAGACTGCTTCAGATATCCCTGGAGATCTGTCTGGATGTTGTGATGGGAATTCTGGTCCTCTGAAAGATCAGCCAGCGCTCATAACTCCTGAGCCATCTCTCCAGCGCCAACAACAAACATTTTTTGTCTTTGATTCACACTGAATGGATTTGTAATTCTTTTGCTTGCTGCATTTCATCTAACTTCAAAGCACCGCTCCTTTACTTGACAGATCTGTTTAGCTGATAAACTTCACACCCTTCCCCTTGAATGACCAGGTGTTCTGGGCTCACCTATGAATAGAGTAGAGCGTTTACTTGTTTACTTGATTACATTACTTTCTTGTTTGTTTTGTAGGATTTATAAATATTTTTTTCTTGGATGTGTTTTGGACTGCATGAACAGAGAGCCTATTCAAATGTTTTCATGTTGCTTATGAACTTACTTTATGTACCATCATGCCTTGGTTAAGTTTGCATAGCAACACAACTAGGAGAAGCCTACATACAATTTTTTTGTTGTTGTTCAATGCCCCACCTTTTCAAGTCATTGTCTGCCTTACTGTTAAACTAAGGGATAGTTTGGGAAACGTGCAATTTTTAGGGAAATAGAAACCAAGAATATATCACAGCAACTTAAAGATAGGTAGATACACTGTGGCCATTTACAGCAACCTAGAGAAGTGCTTTTCTTATGATAGCTCCTCTAGTATGGCAAAGCACATGGGTGGCCCTTTCCATGAGACAGCTAGTTGGTGAGGACAAACCTCTGGCAACTGCCCAGAGGGCATCTATTCATATATAGCTTCTGTGTTTAGGCGCGATTGGTTTGTGGAGCGAAACACTCCGGCTTTACCCTGCAAATCTTTGTGGTCTTCTAAATAGCAAACGGCCCATCACGGGGTACTCTGGACATGTGTAGAGCACGTAATGTTCCCTAGTGCTGATACCTGCACCAGTTTACTGCAATTATTGTCTTAGTCTTGCTGTATAGGGATTGCCTTTTGGAAAAGAAAAATGTGTTTATATATGGCTGCCCCAAGAGGGCATCAGATCCCCTAGAGCTGGAGTGATAGGTGGTTGTGAGTGGGTACTGGGAACCGATCTTGCATCTTCTGGAAGTGCAGCAAGCACCTTAGCCACCAAGCCATCTCCCCGACTCCAGGAGTATTACCTTTTACATAGTACATTCTGTAAAGGTGTATGTAATGCATTATAATATGCCTTTAAGAATCTACTGACTGGCTGAGCCCTCAATGTATACTCAAACAATGCCAGAAGATGGCAGCTGGCAACATAAAATGACTAATATTTGTTATTACTCCTTCTGTTCTGGGCATTTGGCATAAATTCCACCTAATCTTTTTTTTTTTTTTTTTTGTTAGAGACAGGGTTTCTCTGTAGTTTTGGAGCCTGTCCTGGAACTCGCTCTTGTACACCAGGCTGGCCTCGAACTCACAGAGATCTGCCTACCTGTGCCTCCCAAGTGCTGTGATTATAGGTGTGTGCTGTCACCACTACCCTGCTAGTTCCACCCAATCTTAAACAAGTATAGGTGGTGAAGTCACACTTATAACTGAAGAAATTGATACTTGGAGAAATTACTGACTTGTGTTCACACTCGTTGCAAATGAGTATCAGCTTGTTTGGTAGAATTTTCCCATGAACTAAGATTTATTTTTCTAATGAAAGAAGTAAAACATTTGAGCAGTTGCTGGTATTATTCAGGGGTTACAAGGACATTGGAAATTCCTTGCTTTTCCTCATGGTCACAGCATGGCTTTCGGAGTCACTTTTGGCAATTGCAATGCAGAATCAGTCAGCACAGGATCTTGTGACTTTTGGGTCTGTGGCGAAACAGTAGCTCATGATAAGAACTCACGACAGAGGAAGCTGTTCTATGGAACCATGGTTTACACAGAGGATATTATAACTATGAGAATCATGTGGATGGATGGCATGGCTGGTCATAGATGAGAGAGTGTGTTGAGCTGATTAGTCTGGACAGCATCTTGGAAAACTGAGTTGGCTTTAGAAGCGTGTCTCTGAGGTGGAATGTTTCAGACAGTGAGAGTACAGTGGTCATGTTGGATTTTCTAGGGGAAGGGAAAAATTTGCAGAGAAGTATGTGTGTGTGCCCATTGAAAAGATTTTTTTCTCCTACTTTCTACCAACCTTGTAGATTGTATTTCCAGTGCTAGGGAATTTCAGACAGAGGCTTGACAGTAATACACAGGATTGTTAGAGAAGGCAGGTCTAATGAGCAGAGAATAGGAGAGAGATCAAGGAAGACTCGATGAAATGGCAAAGTAAGAAAGTTATGAAAAAAAATTGGGAGAATCCTTGAATATTTCCAATACTCTAAAAATACTGACAATGAATTCTGTCGTATACTGTAGAGATCTTTTTAGATATCCTTTGAATTTATCATAGTTAGACAATGTTTAGAAAATAAATCATGACTTAAATGGGGTTGATTTTTCTTCTTTCACGAATTTGTTAAAATGGGTTCAAGTATCTGTTTTTATTCCATTTGAAATAGAATCCTTAGAATTATTTCACCTGTTTTGTACTCCTACTTGGTCTGTTTTACTTTACTGACATATTATTTTACACTCAAAATATATACAAGAACGCTTTAAATTGTCTCCTGATGGATTTTGACCATATAAAAGAAGTTTATACGTACATACCTTCTCAGAAGCTCTTACTGGTGAACCACGCATGTATCTAGGTTCAATCAGACAAAATGCGGCAATGGAGAAACCAGTAGCACACCGGGACCTGTGTTGTGGACATGCTTGACTGGGATGACATCTTCTGGCTCCCAGAATCATGTTTAACTCCAGAGTTGTCCAGTGACAGTTTGTGTATGCCCTTCTCTTTCCTGGGAAATGGAATTAAACATCTTACCAGTTCTAAAACTGATGGGAGAAAGTATTAGGGCTTTTACATTTAATGCATATATGACAATTTTAAGTGAATCATTTATGTATCGTATACTTGTTAAATATGTATACGTCTCACTTCCCAAACCCCTTCATGTAAAGCTCACACGATCTGTCTGTCTAATTCTGATAGCCTTCTAGCTGTCTATCGTCTATAAACATTTTCCAGTCCTGGGTCCTTGATTTCTCATTGCCATCTGATACATATCTATTAGTCTATGAATGCTTGATGTGGGATTTTCTTTAAGTAGGCATTTTTTTCCTTTTTTTAAAAAGTATTTTAATTTTATGAGCATCGATAGGTGTTTTGCCCACATGTGTGTCTGTGTGAGGGCATCAGATCCCCTGGAACTGGAGTTACAGACAGTTGTAAACTGCCGTGTGGATCCTGGAAATTGAACCCAGGTTCTCTGGGAAAGCAGCCTTTGTTCTTAACTGCTAAGCCCTCTCTCTAGCCCCAAAGTGGGCACTTTCTACTCATGGTTTTCCTGATTGTTTCTTGGAGTTTTTTTCTCACGTACAGCCCTGTGCCAGCTTTATCATTAGTTCGCCCCGGCGGGTAGCTGAGAACCCCTAACTGGTATTGAAGAGTTGGTGAGCATTGTCTTCTGCCTTTCACAGGCTTTTGTAATATGCAGTTATATTTTATAAAAACATTCAAGGCTCTGTGTACCTGGAAAGTTTTTTTTTTTTTATTTTTTATTGAGAAAAGGAAAAAAAAAAAGAATCCGCCTCCTCCCAGCCTCCCATTTCCCCCCCCTCCTCCCACCCTTCTCCCCCTCCCCCAAGCTCCTCTCCCCCTCCCTCTC
>NC_022013.1:44563632-44577787 GCF_000317375.1 Microtus ochrogaster | reverse complement strand
ACCCTTATTTATGGCTAGAAACCAATTATGAGTGAGTACATCCCATGTTCATCTTTTTGGGTCTGGGTTACCTCACTCAGGATAGTGTTTTCTATGGAAAGTTTTTTTTTTAAACAGTATTTTTTTTTGTCATATTCACCCACTTGAAAATTTTCCTCAAACAATAAAAACACAGGGATTGCAATTTTACTGCTTTTTTGTTTATTTATGATCTAATGATACAGTAAGAATTTGTCTGAAAGGCTATAGTAGCTTGATGAATTGGGGCGGGGGGGACCTATGTCCTTTATTTATATGAAAATAAATGTTTTACCTGACTGAAGATTCCATGTGAATATACTCCCTCTTTTGTTGGACATTGAGTTTTACTTTCAAATCTGATTTTACTTTTAAGTGTTTCCTTTTTTTCTTTTCCTTTCCTATAAATATTTTTGAAGTGAATCACACAAGTGGTTTAATCTTATCAGCTCATCAAATTTTGATATAAATGTCACTCAACATAAAAATATTAAATTAGGTAGAGACTTAGTTAATTTTTTCATCGATGTATTTAGTGCGTGTGTATGGGGGGCATATGTGTGTGGGTAGAGGATGACTTTCAAGTTTGTTTTTTCTTTCCATTATTTGAGTCTTGGGGATTGAACTCAGGTTGCCAAGTTTGGCAGTAAGTACATTTACTCATTGAGCCATATTGCAAGTCCCTAATTTTAATAATTGCATTTTCAGAGATTAAAATAGAATAAAATAAAATTTTAATATCTTTGAGTCTGGTTTTCTTAAATTCTGAGACCAGGGAAGTTGGAGGCAATAGAAAGAGACTATAACATAACTATGCTTTGATATGTTGCCCTGAGTCCAAATATGTATCAAATTGCTTATCCAAAAGCTTATACAAAGAATCATAGAATATTTGTTAGATTAAATCTCATCTATTACTCTCCCTATGCTGCCTGCAACAGGTGGGAATGCTTCCCATGATTGACAAGTTGGATAATTAGTTATCTCTTGAAAATCTGGAGTCTGAGTATTTGCTCAACATGAAACGGGCTAAATGTAATTGCCTTTATTCCCAAAATATTTGAAGATTAGTAACAGAGAAGAAAAGAAATGGATTCCTTTTAACTCTAGATGGCAGCTAAACACAACTAACAAAGATCAATTTTTTTGAAATACAGAAAAACAAAAGTCGCAAAACACACATTATGGTCTCGCTGTCCAGTTAGTTATATTACCCAAATGAAGTCCTGAGTTGATATTGCTGAACAGATGTGTATAAAATGCTGTTACGTACATGTTAAATATATCGTGGAGGCCCTATCATGGCAAGTTTTTTTTTTTCCTTTTTAAATCTGATGGCTTGGCTTACATGTATGCACTGCTTTCTATTGTATTTTGTCCTGAAATTTTTTACTCAGTATGGTTTCATTACACGTACAGGTTTTTAACCAAGTCAAGCCATGCACCATTGGTAAAAGCACCGTGTGTTTAATGGCTGAGATGTTTCTCAGAGTACTTATGAGGGAAAGAAAACACCTTGCTAGCTCGTGCTTGTTACCTGCTCTTTGAGTGGACTGTGTGTTTGAGGACTTAGATACAGTTGTAAACAACTCTCTCTTGGGTACCTGGATGCCTGACAAGTGGTACAGAAAGGTTCTTATATGAGACAGAACTAAAGCGCTTCATCCAGCTTGTCAGCCAGCTAGAAAGGTTACCGTAGCTGTAAGACATTTTTAATGAATGCATTGTGAAAGGGTTCAGTTGATTTGGTTCTCATTTCTGCATTTAGCAATTTATGCTGGGTCTTTCTATAAGTAGTGAATGACTGCGTAGACCCTGGCCCTGCTGTCCACACTGCTAATGAAGTTGGAAGGAATGTTGTAGTGAGGGTCCAAATGCATGCTGGGCCAGGTATGCCCCCTGGAACCTGGGAGCCCATGAACACCTCAGATGCTGGAGTCAGTTTTTGCTGTTTGGGTTGCTTAGAGAATAAATGTTCAGTAGGATCCAACCAAGAGATGGGGTGTAGGAGGGGGCTGGCCACTTGTTCTTCCCTGCCGCCTGGCTAGCTTAGCTCCAAAATAACCACACAGAAACTGTATTAGTTAAATCACTGCTTGGCCCATTAGCTCTAGCTTCTTATTGACTAACTCTTACACCTTAATTTAGCCCAGCCCCGTTCATCTGTGTATCACCACAAGGTCATGACCTTCCAGCAAACTTTTGGCACATCTATCCCAGCATTCAGTCCATTCGCTCTGCCCCCCTCCCCCACCTAAGTTCTGCCCTAACAACAGGCCAAGGCAGTTTCATTAACCAATAAGAGCAACACACAGACAGAAGGACCTCCCACACCAATGGGGTCATGTTGCAGCAAGTTCCCCCATGGTCTTCAAGTTATCCCCAAGCTCCTGACAGCAGGTATTGGTCTGAGACAGGTTCCTGAATATGCCAGTCTAATGCATTTCAGTTGGCATAAGGATAAATGATTTTCCTGCTTGAAAAACCACATGAAGTCAGGTTAACTAAAAGCCGAAAGCATAAAGATAAAAGATTTTCCTGTTTGAAAAACCACATGAAGCCATGTTAACTAAAAAGCTAAAAGTTACAGGTTGTACGCTTATTTTAGAGAAATTTCTACTAAAGGTTTTCCTGCTGCCTCTTTCATTATGCTGTTGTGTTTGCTGCGCTGAGCAGTGGTTTCATTATTACATCGTGATGCTTGTGTGTTAGGCAACTTTGCTTGTACTCATTCCTTCCACCTGCTTTGTCTTCACCTCCTACTGGTTCCTTCTCAAATAGCCCCTCTTCCAGTTTTCACGCATTATTTTAAACTATAGGTTCTATAGATAGGGAGAAAACATGCATTATTTCTGTTTTCCAAGTCTGCTTTACTTTGCTTAAAATATCCCCAGTTCCATACATTTTCCTGCATGTGACATGATTTCACTATTCTTTGTGCTCAGATGGAACGGCATTGTGTATTCATGGGACATTTTATTTATTCTTCTGTTGATAGACACATAGACGAAGTCTATAAATATAGAACAAAGAAAGAATATTAAGAGCTGCAAAGGAAAAAGGCTAAGTAACTTATGAAGGCAAACCCATCAGAATAACATCTGACTTTTCAATGGAGACTCTGAAAGCCAGAAGGTCCTGGACAGATGTTATGCAGATACTAAAAGACTACAGATGCCAGCCCAGCAAAACTTTTAATCATCATAGATGGAGAAAACAAGATATTCCATGACAAAAACAGATTCAAACAATACCTATCCACAAATCCAGCCCTACAAAAAGTACTAGAAGGAAAACTCGAATCCAAGGAAGTTAGCTGTACCCATGAAAACACACTAGCAAATCCCAAAGAAGGGAAACACACACACACACACACACACACACACACACACACACACACACACACACACACATACTACCACTACCAAAATGAAAAAATAACAGGAATTAACATTAACTTGTCATTGATATCCCTTAATATCAATGAACTCAATTTGCCTATAAAAAGACCCAGGATAACAGAATGTATGCAAAAAGCAGGAGCCATCTTTGGCTGCATACAAGAAAAGCACCTCAACCTCAAAGAGACATTACTTCAGAGTAAAGAGTTGGGAAAAGATTTTCCAATTCCTAGCTTTCTTAACTGATTTTTCTGTATGAAGTGATTCTGCTAGAAATTTGTAACTACAAATGAAAACAAAAATCATGCTAACTTGCAACAATTTGTAGCCTTTTAAGAGAAACCCTGTCAAATCTGTTGATATTGTTTTCAATTAAAGACAGAAATCTTGATTCCCAGGGAAATCATCTTATATTACTTTTAATAACTCATTCATATCAGGCATAGAGCTCTGTTGGTAGACTGTTTGCCTATCATGTACACAGTCATGGGTTCAATCCCCAATACTTCATGAATGAAGATTCTAGGGGACATCTGTGATCCCAACACTGGGGGAGTGGCGCATGAGTTCAAGGTCATCGTTTGCTACAAATATAATACATGAGAATCATAGAGAGCCATTCTCCAAATAAAATCAAACTCAACCAAACAATCACAAAAAAACAACTCATTCCAATTAAAACCTACAAAGCAGAAACAAAAGTCCAACAAAACAAAACAAAAAGATAGGACTGGACTGTTTCCACCTTTTAATGTGTCAGTATTCTCTATCTACTCTAAACCTGCTTAAGATCTCTGTAGCTGCATATGACTGTGTACTAGTCACCGTCTGACAACAGCAGGATACTTACATCTTCCCTGGCTCTCACCTGTAGGCCAGGTGAAGTCCAAACTCCTTCAGACGGCAGCCGAGATCTTCTGTGGTAACTGCTCTGGCTGTCTAAGTTCATCATCCCATTTTTTTTTTTTAGATGAAATTTTGCTTTGCAAGATTTTCTCTAACATTAATACAGAGAGTCCTTGGTTTTTTTTTTTTTAACCTATTTTGCCTTTCAAGGTTTACAACCATCGTTTGATGCCCAGCTAAAGTATCATCTTCTTGGGAATTTCCTCTGAAATTCCTGTGGCCCTTACTTCTGTCTATACTAATTCGCCTGAGGCCTAATGCAAACCTTCACATACTGCTATTAAAACTTAGGTCTTGGGGCTAAAGAAATGTCCCAGTAGTTAAGAAAACTTGTTCTTGCAGAGGATCCAGTTTCGATTTCCCGCATCCACATGATCCCAGGGGATCTAACAGGTACACATGTGGTATGTAAAGCATGCATGCTTTAAGGCAAGACATCCATATAAATAAATTAAATAAAACATCTAAAAATTAAAAAAAATAGTTTTAGATCCGGGGGCCCTTAACATGGCTCACTCAGCAAAGTGCACTCCCCACAAGAATGAGGACCTGAAGGTGATGGTCACATCTTCATGCTGCTGTGAAGCAAGCAGAGGTGGGCACACCTGAGGTGTGTTGAGCAGCCAGTGGAGGGGCATTGGTGAACTCCAGGTCCAGTGGAAGCTTTATCTCAAAAAAAATCTGAATAATAATAATAGAGGAAGAAACCTGATGTCAGCCTTCAGATACAGGACATTCCACACACACACACACACACACACACACACACACACACTAAAATTTAATGTGAATATTCTATATGTGTGTTAATGTACATAAATACACTATTCATTGTTTCTGTCTTCTACAGAACTTAAGGCATACAGTACGCATCCTTAATTGGTTGAATAGTTCTGATAGTTGCATTCTCTAATAATGTAGTTTTTCATTAGAAAGTTGGCTTTAACTCACCCTTCAAAACTAAGGAATAGGCCCTTTTATCGTAAGTGCATTTTGTTTTCTTGCAAAACAAAACTCCGAAGTTGAAAAAACTCTTGACAAAACTGTCTAAACATGCATTCGGGAAAGGAACCATGTTTAGTTATTATAAATTGCTTTCGTGGAGTTAGCAGCTACTGAAAGCCCTCAGTTTCCACACTCATATTCAGATTATTATGTTAGCCTATTGGGTTAAAAGAAAAACCAACCAATCTGAGGCTCATTTGTTTGGGGCTGATAATGATCATCGTCTCTCTTCATGCGGAATTCTAAGAGAGCTCATTTCCCCATCCCTCAGTCAACACCTGTAGCTCAGGGACAGCTGATGAACTGGACTAAGTTTGGTAGTGAGACCATAAAGCAGTTAATCTCGCTAGCAAACGTTCTGAGCTAACTCGGCAGAAAAAAACTTTGAGGAGAAAGCCGCGGTGTGCGCGTGGAAGGGGAGCGGTGTGAAGCACGCTGAGGAGAAAGCCGCGGTGTGCGCGTGGAAGGGGAGCGGTGCGAAACACGCTGAGGAGAAAGCCGCGGTGTGCGCGTGGAAGGGGAGCGGTGTGAAGCACGTTGAGGAGAAAGCCACGGTGTGCGCGTGGAAGGGGAGCGGTGTGAAGCGCATTGCAAGGGTCAGCGTGAGAGGAGTGCCAGGCTGTGCAGGGAGGAAGCAGTGGTGTGTGCAGACTGAACGAACCCCTGATTAGAACAGGGTGTGAGCAGAAGACGACAGAAGACTCGGGAGAGCGAAAGACTGAGGGAGGAAAGATGGGGCTTTTAAAGACAGCTGGCGTGCACAGAACTGTTAGATGTCACAAGGTCTCCTGAGGTTAAATCAGTTTAGAGGGAACTGAAAAGAACTGTGTCCTTGCATTAACTAAACGTTTTTCACATATTTTATTAAGGTACCAGTTTTCTTCCATTGGCTCATCTTTGAGTGATGCAAACACAGCTATGTACTGGCTTTATTCAAATTCCGAGAGAGTGTGTCTTTTCAAGATATTGTTTGCTCTAATATTTATTTTTAAAAATTTGTTTTCCTACCATCATAACATGAATATGAAATGTAGGGTTGTGTGTGTGCGCGCGTGTGTGTGTGTGTGACGCTGGGCATTGAACTCAGGGCCTTGTACACACAAGATAAGACCTCTGACCTCAGCTCCAACTCAGGGCACGGGTGGCACATGCCTTTAGTTCCAGCACGCTAGAGACAAAGACAGGTGGCCAGGCTGGTCTACGGAGCAAGTTCCAGGACAGTCAGGGCTTCACAGAGAAACCCTGCCTCCAAAAAAAAAAGAAGAAGTTATGGGAGTGTAGCTCAGTAGTAGGGCAGTTTGACTGCCAGCTCAGTTTTAACTTGATAATTATACATAGAGACCTACTGACCAGATTTTCTATAAACAGATACATTAATAATTTCCTTTTGGATATTACTAAACTGTATTTGTGAAACATTGTCCGGAAAAACATACCTGATCCCAGGGTCAGTTCTTAGTTAGAGAATAAAATGTCTGTAAGACTATGATTATAAATAGAAAGAAATTTTTATTCAGGGGGCTGGAGAGATGGCTCAGCAGTTAAGAACATTGCCTGTTATTCCTAAAGGTCCTGAGTTCAATTCCCAACAACCACATGGTGGCTCACAACCATCTGTAATGAGGTTGGGCGCCCTCTTCTGGCCTGAAGGCATATATTATATACTAAATAAATAAATATTTAAAAAAATAAAAAATAAATAAAAAAATTTTTATTCAACCACAAAAGTAAGTATTGATTAGAAACAGAACTCTGGGTAGGGTTGGCAGGATGCTCAGCAAGTAAAGGTGTTTGTTCCAAGCCTGGAACCTGAGTTCAGTGCCCAGGATCCACGTGGTGGAAGGAGTACACACCCATACACACTCACATAATTGGGTAAATCAATCAATCACACCCATATAAACTCAAATAACTGGGTAAATCAATCAATCAAACATACCCATACACACTCACATAATTGGATAAATCAATCAAACACACCCATACACACTCACATAAGTGGATAAATCAATCAAACACACACATAAACACTCAGATAATTGGATACATTGGATGTAGCTAGAATGTTTTAGAGAAGAGAGCACTTGGTAGACAGGATTTTCTTTCCACGTATGCTGCTCAGTTGTCTCCTGGCCTGTGTGCTCCATAACATGAAGCTGCTGTCCTGCTTTACTTTTACCTAATGTGTTGAAGAATATCTGTAGCTGCTTTAAGGACTCTCTCTCTCTCTCTCTCTCTCTCTCTCTCTCTCTCTCTCTCTCTCTCTCTCTCTGATGTATTTACAAATCACAGAGGGTATAGGTTTGTAATGTATGTGTAAATGGGTGTGTGTATGAGTGCTTGTATGTGTATACACATGTATGTGTACATATGTGTATATATGTGTGTATAAGTGTGTATGTGATTGTATGTTTATGTTTTGTGGATGCCCAAAGAAGCCAAAGGTCAGAGAGTTTTGGGACTTGTTTTTAAATGTCCCACCTAGTTGTAAATCAGAGTTCTGCTCCCTCCTGGCTACCGTAAACAGGTGTGGCTAGTTGCCAGACCTCGTGCTCCTAAAATAGGGAAGTAGTTGGTTCCTACCTAAAACAAAAGTCTAGGGATCCAACTAGGTTCTAGTTCTCTTTATGGAAATAACTTGGGATTCCACCCAGGGAGTGGTTTGCCTAGAGAGTGTTTGGTGTAGGGCAAGAGTCAAGGACCACTTTCAATTTGTATGTTAATGCAGTCCGTCTGTTATACTCCTTCCTTTTGAAACCAGGGGTATATTAAGCTGTTGGAAATTAAACACAGCGAATTTTCAGTACTCACTGAAATTCCTTTCTGATACTAACCTATGTGTTTCTGCGTTTTATTATTTTTTTCACGTCTTCGTATTCCTTACTATATTTCTAGATTCCCACGCCTCCACTCTGGAAGAAAGGTAACCTTGTCAAGGCTGGCCCCCCCGACAATGTGTGTGTGTGTGTGTGTGTGTGTGTGTGTGTGTGTGTGTGTGTACTGTTATTTGATCAGAGTGTTCTACAACACCTGGATCTGTGGTTTCATGCCATTATATTATAAACCATATGCAATCATGTCCCCAGATATTTCTTCAAATGCTTCTCTTTTGGGGATTCCAAATCTGTGTACACACATCATTTGATACAATGTCACAGTTCCGGGATTCACTATCCCGTATTTATCCACCCTTTTCCTCTGTCCTTTTCTCTTTTGCTCATGCCTGACCCTGCCCTCAAGTTCGCTGGTTCTGTCGTAGTAGGCTGCAGCGTCACTTTACATCTTCGTAATGAGTGGCAGCCTCAGCAGCCCTTAATACTCTTATTATTTAGTGTCCATCCTCATAAGTGTTAATGTGATTGTGGTCTGGAGAATTTAACTTTAAATCAATTTGAGTTTTTAAAATTTTTTATGTGTGTGCGCGCGTGTGTGTGTGTGAGTGTGTACATAACCACACATGAGTATGCAGATGCCAGAGGACAGCCTTAGGTTTTGTCACTGTGCCCAGCTTTCTTTTTTTTTTTTTTTTTTTTTTTTTTTTTTTTTTTTTTTGTTTTTTTTGTTTTTCGAGACAGGGTTTCTCTGTGGTTTTGGAGCCTGTCCTGGAACTAGCTCTTGTAGACCAGGCTGGTCTCGAACTCACAGAGATCCGCCTGCCTCTGCCTCCCAAGTGCTGGGATTAAAGGCGTGCGCCACCACCGCCCGGCTGTGCCCAGCTTTCTATATGAGTTCTGGAGATCCACTGCTGGCCCTTGGGTCTGCAAGTTGAGCACTTGCTTTACTGGCTGAGCCATCATCCATGCTCTCATCTTAACATTTGAAAAAAATTAGCAAACAAGTTACTTGGTTTTGTTCTGGCCTCTTTATACATACTCTCTTGTTGATCTTCCTTGCCCGCTTCTCCTCCTGACCCAGCACTGGGTTGCTCTCCTCCCCTCAATAGTGCCTCTTCTGATTTCACAGTGTTCTGTATCCCCTTCCCTCATCTTAGATCTATTTACCCTTCTCATGGCCCCCTTCTTATTTCCTGACCCCCATATAGACACACATATACACCTGTACATAAATAAAAATTAAAACAACATCCATAAGTAGGAGATGTGGGTTTTTTTCTGTGTCAATATTATTTTGCTTAACACAATAACTTTTGGTTCCAACGATTGCTGCTTACATGTCAAGATTTTATTTTTGTTTTTATTGATTTTTATTGAGCTCTACATTTTTTTCTGCTCCCCTCCCTGTTTCTCCCCTCCCCTTCAACCCTTCCCTAAGGTTCCCATTGTTATGGTTTTGGTCCCTTTAAGAGACAAGCCACACCCATTCCCCTCCCCATCCGCTGAGGCAGGCTGATCTTCAGCTTCCTGCCTGAGCTTGCTCTCTTTTCCATCTTCCTCTCTGGGAGGCAGCTTCGCTTCTGCCTCCCCACTTCTCTGCTTCCCCCCTTCACTGTCTCTTTCTCCTCTTCTCTCTCTCTCTCTCTCTCTCTCTCTCTCTCTCCCTCTCTCTCTGTCCCCCCTTCACCCTTCCTCCTCCATAACCCCCTGAATAAACATTCAACCTCACCCTGCATGTCGTGTCTATCCATGTTTCTGTCTTCTGCCTGCCCGCCATGTGTCTCCCTGCCTGGAACCAGCCATTGCTCAGGGACCAGCAGCCATCTCTGCCTGGGGCCCACCACCTGCTGCCACATGGCCCGCCGCCACCATTTGGGACCTACCGCATTTCTGCTGCCTACTGCCACCGGGGATCCTGCAGCATTTTTAAAAAAGAACAACACCCATGCTCCAAATTTACTCAGGAAATCTCATCTTTTTCTACTTCTGAAAGACCTCCAGAGCAGGGAGACTCTCACTCAAGTCTCGGGATAACGCGACCCCCCCAGGAACTCACGAGAGACCGTCTTTGCTGCAATCACACGAGGTTTATCGACAGGACAGGAAACAGTGCACTGGGGCCAAAACTCATTTCTCACTCAGGGGTAGAGAGTTGAACCCTAAGTAGCAGGGAGAAGGCGTATTTAAGGGAAGAAACCATCCAAAGAGGGTAGGGAGGTCATCATTGGAAAATTCAGAGAATACCAGTGATAATCACAAGGGGGTAACTCCCTATTTCTCACGATTATAAGCTAATTTTATCTTCAGCTAGTTCCTGAAACAGAATCACTGAACCAGTTAATCTAGATTTTTGATTTTTCTCTCCCTGCTTAGATTTTTTGCTCTATTTTTTCTGCTAGAGGGGTCTGGATTTATCCAGGTCTTTCACTCCCCATACAGAGATTTTATTTTTCTTAATGACTGAATAAAACTAAAATTCCATACATGCGGCATTTTTCCATCTATTGATGAGCAGCTAAGCATGTGAAAGTACCTTTTGGGGTAGACTTAGAAGTCCTTTAGGTATAGAGCGATGTAGTTAAATCGCATGGTAGTTCTGTGTCTAGCTTGTGTGCGTGTGTATGTGTACCTGTGCACACACATGTGGAGGCTAGGGGATAGCACCAGGTGTCTTAATTGCATTCCTCCTTATTTGCCTTGGACCTGAGCTGAGGTCCTCCTGTTTGTGCAGCAAGCACCTTCATCACTGAGCCACTTGTCCTTGGTGGTTTTGCGAAACCATGCCTGTTTATACTCCCACCAGCAGTGAATGAACACGTTTGTCTCTTCCTCCATCTCACCGGAATTCGCTGATATTTGTTTCCTGGTGTTAGCCATTCTGACTTGGGTGATGTGGAATCTCAAAATAGTTTAGATTTTTATTTCCCTGGTGGTATTTAACATTTTTTAGAATATTTATTGACCCTTTTTTTCATCTTTTGAGAACTGTCTACTCAGATCATTAGCCTATTTATTGACTGGAGTGTGTGTGTGCGTGTACAAGCTTTATCGTTTTTTTTTTTATTGTTGTGTTCTTTTGAACATCTTTGAGAAGTATCTGCTGAGCTGTTCTGCCTATCTTTAAATTGTATTGTCTCCAACGGTGCTTAGTGCATTAAAGAACCAAGCAGTCACCATAACAGGCTGCTCTGTCTTCTCTCAGAGACATCAAGCCTCAATTTCCATTTCCTGAGACTGAGCCAGCAGTTTCTGATGATGAACAAAGGACAATTGATTTCCAACGCCCCAAGTGGCAAGGATGAGGAGGCCTGGTTGCCTAAGCCATAAGCAGCTCAAGATGATAACCAAGGAAGGAAAAAGCCTGGGACTAGTCCTGGCCTGCCCCCAAATGGGAAACTGTAGCCCCAACCAGCCCCTAACTAGCCCTGGCCAATTAGAACTCAGTAATATGATTGCCACTTGCTTAAGCCAATTATAGATAGAATGTCCCAGCTGCCTTAGGACCTCCCCATGGCTGCACTTAAAAAGAGCCCACCTTGCTCTTGCCTTCTCTGCCATCTTGCCTTTGTATGGGATGGCAGGCCCCAGCATGCCGGAATAATAAACGCTCTTGCTGATTGTATACATGGATGGTGGTCTTTTGTGGGACGTCTCCAAGACCCCAACAGTGCCGTGTCACCAACCAACCTATAGTCTGATTCTGAGCCCAGAACACGTGGATTTAAGGGCTTGTGGCCAGCCTTGGCAATACAGAAAGAGACTATCTCTGAAAAGATGGCCAGGAATCAACAGAAACCCAGGTCTCTGGTTAGCACTGCATAGACACTACTGCTGTTTATTTACATGTGAAAGCCTGGAGAGAAGCAGAATAAGAGGATATGTAGGAGTTGTGCTTTTATTGTATTACCTTGGGGATGCTGGTGAAGACCTACAAACGGAAGTCATGAATATCCAGCTGGACATGAATCTAGAGTTCTCAATGAAGTGTGTATTAGGACCAGACATATACCCTATGCATATTTTGTGTAACAAAACTTTTTTTGGGGAGATGCAACATACACATCTACTTATCCCAGATAGGGAGCCCATGACAAACCAAGGTACCGAGATCACCAGATCCCAGCATGGTGAACCAGTTAGTTTTGTTGGGGTTACTTACATGAGCGTGGGTGAGGGGTTACTTACAGGAGCGGAGGTGGCTCACAGACAGCTGCATCACACTAGCCCACCCCAGCACTGGCGACAGCTCACTCAGTCTGGCTGTACGCGGCTCATCAGGTTGGAGAGTGTCCTTTCCAAGACCCTCTGTTCTAAGCTACCTCTTCCAGGCAGCTCCGCTTGTGTCTGCTTCTTCCAGGCAAACTGGCCTGGCTTGAGCTTTGCCCAGTCTGAGAGGGCCTCTCAGGTTTTATTGCTTACCTTGGGAGGGAAGGGCCTAGTCAATAAGGTATGTTCCAGGGCCTTCCTGATGCTATGCTAAGTTGTTTACCTTTCTGCTCAAGGAGCTTCCCTACAGGATGCAATGTTCCAGTCTCGGAGGAAACGGTTACATGATGATATGTATATAAAGTTACATGAGATTGGTGGACATGCATAATTACATGAGGATGTGCCAATTGTCTCTCAGCTTACAAAGAAGGAGACGTTAGCCTACGGCATGCCAGTGCTTACCTGAAAAAATAAGATGGAAAAGTGGAGTCTGGAGAAATTGCAAATGTTGAGGTAACTCAATAACATTTAGAAGCTAAGATAGTTCTACTTGAGAGGTCCCAGATATTTCTCAGCATGTTTCCTAGCAGTGAGGTCAGGAAAACGTGACAAGAAAAACACAGAATGAGCCTCTATATAAGTTTTGCCATATAGATATGACTGACCGATGTATCTGTCATCCTTTATGACTCTGCCTTCCTTATCCAGCTTTGTTTGATGATATATACTAAATATTTCAGCATGTATGATTGTCTTTCAAGCATCACAAGTCCCATGAAGTAAAGGATGTATTCCGGACACCTACAATGTATCTTTCCCTCTTGGGACCTAATAGTTGAGTGACGACAGTTGAGTGGGGAAGAGGGTAAAGAAGAGGAGTCTTGGGATGGTTACGATGCAACTCTAGCATGTATAGGAAAGTAGAGACTGGAGGAAAAAATGGAACTTGTGGTTATAGATACCCCAAGTTCCTAAGAAGTTGCTTCTGTTACTGCTGTGGGGGACTGAGGTAGGTGGGCTTGCCTCTTCTGGGAAGGTTCTCCATCACAGGAAATGGTTCCAGTGAGGGAAAAGAAGTCTTAGGGTAAAGAGCAAGTTTGTATGTTTGTGTAGCAAGATTGGTGGCTTGTCAAAGAAACAACTACTTCATTCACAAGAGGAAAAGGAGGAATGCAGTCACTAGGTTCTTGAGAGGACCTGAAGGCATGGGTGGGCTACCTCTGAGCGGTAAAAGATGTTGGAAAAGTCCTTCCATGGCCACAAGGATGCTTCTTTGATCGTGACAAGAAGACGCATATTGTGGAAACAGGGAAGTTGATACAGTTAGTTGTCTTTTGCCTAAGTTATTTAGCTGAGTAATGCCTGGAGCTATCTTATTCAAATATTGTTATGTAAATATGCTAGCAGTTGGCAGTGGAAGTGTCATGGTATTACATAGAGTTATGAAGACTTTCCTTATTTTTCTTTGGAGCGTTTCTGCAGTGTCGGATAGCAAGCTTCTAGTTTTGAGTTTCTGCTCTATAATTGGATGAGAAGATGCTAACTGCCCTGGGGAATACCTCAAAAGGCATGGTTACTGGTGAGTCTAGCCAAAGAGATTTTCAGATGCGGGGAGGAGAGAGCTATTAAAGGGGACAGGGTGAGGCCAGCTGCCTTTCCTCAGAGCTTGCAGCAGGGAGGCGACACTGAGCACCTGTTCTTCCTTTTTTTTTTTTTTTTCCTTTCCTCTTTCGGCCCCTTTTGGCCTTCAAGACCGCGGGCCGAGGTTCCAGCCCGGACCAG
>NC_022013.1:44557435-44562832 GCF_000317375.1 Microtus ochrogaster | reverse complement strand
AAACCCTGTCTCGAAAAAAAAAAAAAAGATGAAAAAAAAAAAAAGAAAAGAGGAAATAGCCCTAACTTAGGTTTACTCAAAGAGTCCAAGTGTATCTACAGTGACCAATAAATGAGTTTAAGATCACACACAGTGGTTTGTTTAGGGACTGTGACATGAGTTTATTTCCCAGATCCTGTGAGGAAGAGAACGGACCCTTCAAAGTCCTCTAGCTTCCACATACCCATGCAGCACTCACTGCAGATAGATAGATAGATAGATATAGATATAGATATAGATATAGATATAGATATAGATATAGATATAGATATAGATATAGATAGATAATAGATAGACAGATACATAGATGCAGCAAATTTTTTACAGTTCAGTTAAGGAGAAAGGAATCATCACTGTAAATTATAGAAATAGGATAAAAAGGTAGATTCTTGAATCTACTTTTAAACTCATGGTCATCTTGTACTAAAACTATGCCTCAAGACTAGAGACTCGGTTACAGCAGTCTTGGAGCCTGGTTCACAATTACAATGGAGGACCTGGAGGAAAGTAGAAGCTAAGACCATTGTGCAATGAAATAGGGCTAGAGGTATGTAAATCTTCCAAGACCAACTTTTTGGAGTAGGAGATTACGCTAATGTAGAAAGGCAAGTTCCATATGATGACCAAACCCTGGTTTTATACCATACGCAGCAGCTTTGAATGCTTGGGACAGAATTGAAGAAGTAGGAAAGAAGATTGTATTTACTAAAGTAATACAGGACCAAAAAGAAACCTTCATGGATTTCTTATAAAAACTGACTTCAGCAGTAAGTGTGATATCACATTCAGACGCTAGACAAATAATAATTCAAACTCTGGCTTTTGAAAGTGCTAATGTACAATGCAAAAGGGTAATTAGGCCATTAAAAGCAAGATCAGCACTCTTAGAGAGATGGACCTGAGATACAATCAATATTGAATCTCATAATCATGATGATTCTTGGCTAGACGAGCTGCTCTGCCAGCTCACAAAATCAAATTAAAACAGATTACACCAAATTAAAATGCCCATGGTTTATTAAGTACAGTGCTCTCGGGTGGCTGAAAGCATGGCAGGGGCAACAGAAAACCGGGGAGCACATGCAAACTCTGGACCAGCAGTCCTTCTCTGGATGCCCACTTAAATACCCTGTGGGTGTGGTCAGGACCTGGCATGCTGGGATTTGGAGTACAGACCAACACAACTCCCAGGACACAGGGCCGGGATGGATGCCAGGGTCTGAGGTGAGGCTCCCAACTTACATTACAGCTAGGAGAGGTGATATCCAGAGGTTTGAAGAAAAACTGAAATGTCAAGTGTTTCAATTGTGGTAAACAAAGGTAACTAAAAAGGGATTGTAAACAGGGCGTTCCTAGAAACAATGTTTTTTTGTAAGAATAATCCAAACAAAATGCCCCCTCCCTTCTGGATTATGCAGAAGGTGTGGCAAAGGCAGGCATTGGATTAATAAATGTAGATCAACAAGGGACAGTCAAGATAAGCTTTTGCCTTTGGGAAATGCCTTGAGGGGCCTCTTACAGGCCCTCATGTCAAATTCAGCTCAGTCATTTCCTGTCATTTTGGAGGAAACTCCTTCCCAGAGCAATTAAAAAACCTAATGCCTATTGTTAAAAAAACCATACTGCTCTGGATATATAGATATATCTGGATAGATAAAAGATAAAACAAAAATTTCATGAGAAACCATAAATTAAAATCAATAGAGATTAGATTAACCACTTCTCCAAAGTTAGAGTTGGGGCAGGGTTGTTTGTTTATATTTATTTATTTAGTCTTTTCAGTAAAATGAAAAGAAACAACTTGAGGAATTTAAAGACCTTTGGACAAATAAGCTTCCAAAGAAGAAGGAAGAACTACCAGGAAAAATTACTAAGAAAAGGTATAATCAGCCGGGCAGTGGTGGTGCACGCCTTTAATCCCAGCACTTGGGAGGCAGAGGCAGGCGGATCTCTGTGAGTTCGAGACCAGCCTGGTCTACAAGAGCTAGTTCCAGGACAGGCTCCAAAACCACAGAGAAAAAAGAAAAAAAAAAAAAAAAGAAAGAAAGAAAAGGTATAATCTGACCTAATGTGATCTCTGAAGTCTCCAAAAAGGTGATGGGATCCCACAACAGTGATTCCATCAGGACTATAATAACACCACTGAGCTGGAAAACACCATCTAAAGACGGGCTTCGGTCTACAAACAGCTCAGGACAATTTTGAGGTGACTGACTAGCTAAGATGATCCAGCCTCACAGACTACTTAAGCCAGGACTTAAGACAAGTCTTGGACTTTCCCATTATGCAGAGCCTGGACAACTCTGCATTGTCCAGGACTTGACATTTAGCCCATATTTTTCAATTCAATTCAGGATTCTCTAAAGATACCATTGCCCCAGAAAGCAGGAAGTAAATTCAAGAACATGACACCCACATTCCCAAGAGGTGGGGTGAGTAGTTTTTGATTGTTCAATTGGTTATGGATATTTGTCATCATTTAGAGTGACTGGGTACAAGTTCTTATTGGTAATGATCAGGAAAAAAAACCTGAACAAAGGAGTTTAGATTTAGGATTTTTGCTTTGAAAAGAAAAAAGGGGTTATAGATACAGAAATTGAATAAAAAGGTAGATTATTGAATCTACCTTTGTACAAAAAAAGCAACTACCAGTATTAATTTTTTTTTTTTATTTTTCAAGACAGGGTTTCTCCGTAGTTTTTGGTTCCTGTCCTGGAACTAGCTCTTGTAGACCAGGCTGACCTCGAACTCACAGAGATCCGCCTGCCTCTGCCTCCCGAGTGCTGGGATTAAAGGCGTGCGCCACCACCGCCCGGCCAGTATTAAATATTTTACATTGATAAAGATTTCTGTATATTGATATAAATTTAAGATTATTTTTTTTGTTAGAACATACTGTATATACATTTCTAATCTTGTTCAAGGTATTGGACCTATACAGCTTACTTGAAAGTTATTACGGCCAACTATTTAGGATAATAAGGAACTTCAGGTTAGTAATTAGTCACCTATTACAATCAAACTTGTAGTCATATTAACTATGTTTTCAAGATCACACAGAGATGTAGTTTAGATAGACAGGTCATCTTCAAACACTTCGGAGACATATAAAATATGCCATCTAAGATGCTTTAATGAAACATAGCTCTTTTTTATGACAATGAGACATGTTGAAGAAACTCCACATGGCATGATGTGAGATGCCCTTCTGTATATGTGTTGCTTTTATTGGTTGATGAAAAGCTGTTTGGGCCAATGGCTTAGCAGAGTAAAGCCAGGCAGGAAATCAGAACAGACATAGAAAGAGAGGGTAGGCAGAGTCAGAGAGATGCCATGCAGCTGCCAAAAATGGCAGATGTCATGTAGCCACATAATGCAAGAGGTAACAAACCACGAGCCTTGTGGTAAAACATAAAATAATAGAAATGGATTAATTTAAGATGTAAGAGCTAGCCAGAAATACTCCTGAGTCATTGGCCAAGGAATATTGAACTTAATATAGTTTCTGCATGATTATTTGGGTCTGAGCAGCCAGGAAATGAATAAGCAATGTCTACCTACAATAGAGTTTGCTTTCTTTGTGACCAAAGTAACCCCTTGGGCAAGAAAGTGCTCTTGCCTTGACTACTGACAATATGCTGTCCACGTTGGACAAGCAGGACACAAAAAGAGAGTGACTGCCAACCTTTGCCAAAAAAAAAAAAATCCTGCTTCACAGAAAAGTCTGCTTAATATTCTAGGCCTGTAGGCCAAAGAGGATGTTACAGAGAAACCTTGGGTGACTGTTTGAGCAGCCAACTATTTCTGTCATTTCTCACATTTTTTTTGAAGTCATTTGCTTGCAATTTCTGCTTACTCAGTTAATATTATTTCCTCTTCTGGGAGTTGAAGACTAGATATATCTAGTTATAGTTTTCCTTGTTTACCAGACTCAGAAAAGAAATTCACTAAACAAATGTAAAATATATAAGTTTGAGAGACATAAAAAGATAATTTTGGGTTGGTATTATAAGTCAGAATAAAAAATAAAATAGGTACAACATTTTGGACCACCAAGATAAAATAGACAATGGAGTATTTTCTCTAAATTTGTCAAATGTAAACAGACTAGACATTGTTGGTATATTTATTGCCTGTATATATTGTATATAGTCACTGTACTTATTGTATATAGTTTTTCTTATATTAGTTATAACCTTTTTCTATTTTAGACAACAAAGGGAAACGTGGTGATATTCTGTTTGTGCTTTAACAAATAAAACTTGCCTGAAGATCAGAATACATAGCTAGATATACTAGCTAACCATAGAGTCCAGGCAGTAGTGGCAAACACCTTTAATCCCAGCACTCAGGAGACAGAGACAGAGGTATTTCTGTATGTTCAAGGCTACCCTGGGACATACAAAATTGAATCAGTCTAAAAGAGAAACAGATTCAAGTGGTGGAAGCTCACACCTTTGGTCCCAGCACTAGAGAGGTGGAGACAGGAAGTGATACGCCTGGGCAGAGAGGAATATGAAGTGGGAGGAGACAGGAGCTCAGGATTCAGTTTTGAGGTTTGGTAAAGACAACATGCATCTGAGTATTCCTAGAGACAGGATCACTTATTTGGTCTGAGGATTTGGTAGAGGTAAGAACTAGAGGCTGGCTGTTCTGCTTCTCCGATCCTTCAGCATTTACCATATTTCTGACTCAGGGGTTTTTATTATTAAGACCAATTAGAATTCACGCTACAGTAAACATTTAGGGACAAGATGGAGCCTGTGGCTGAAGAGAGAAACACCTCCCATCCTTGCACAGTGGTGGACTGTATTCTGCACTTCCTGCTCAAGAATAAAACATCGTGAAGCTTTCTGTTTCACTTCTCTAAAATTATGGCTATGCTTATTCTCTTAAAAATACCTTCTCAGAATTCAGAGGTGGGGAGATTTAAACTCAAAGAAGCAGCCTAACTTCTTTACAGGCTGCAGCAGGAACACTGAACATTGAAGATCTGCCTAGGCCACAGAGTGAGCTCAAGATCAGCTGGGGCAGCTTAGCTATGCTGTGGGACAATGGTCTGTACCCTGTCACTTGTATTTTAAATAAACGCTGATTGGCCAGTAGCCAGGCAGGAAGTAGAGGCACGGCCACCAGGCAGGAAGTAGAGGCAGAACAACGAGAATTCTGGGAAGAGGGAAGTTTCAGTCTGCAGTCATCACCCAGAGACAGAGGAAGCCAGACACAGAGCAAGCAAGATGTGACAGCCTCACTGAAAAAGGTACCAAGCCACGTGGCTAGCACAGAGAAGAATTATGGGCTGATATAAGAGTTAATAAGAAGACTGAGTTTTTTTTTTAAATATTTATTTATTTATTA
>NC_022013.1:44547919-44557064 GCF_000317375.1 Microtus ochrogaster | reverse complement strand
GAAAGAGAGAGAGAGAGAGAGAGAGAGAGAGAGAGAGAGAGAGAGAAGAGGAGAAAGAGACAGAGAAGGGGGGAAGCAGAAAAGTGGAGAGAGAGGCTAAGAACACATCACAGAGCTAGAGGCTTGTGTCTCACATACAAGATCCTGGGTTCAAACTCCAGTACAGGAAGAAGGGATATGGGAGGAGGAGCCACTGGGGTATAGAAATCTCTTAGCATTGTTACGAAAATTAGCAAACTAAATTTTTGTTTCATGTTTGGTCATAGATATACGAAGTAACTACATAAAACAAAACTATAAGATTGTATAATGGATGATATTGAGTACCCACTATGCACCATATTCACACAAATAACCTCATTTACTTCTCCCAGTTGCTTAACTAGGTAAACATTAGTTGTGTTCTATAAAAGAGGAAAATAGCACCTGGGGAGGGATGGAGTAACTTTCCCTAGATCTGTCAGTAAGTGGCCAAACTGACTAGAATTTGGCTGTTTGACCCCATATTTCTCATTCCTTTCTTTCCACCCACAGGCAAATCTTCCAATAACTGTTTAATGTAGAATAAGAGGAATTTTGTGAGCATGGTGTGCAGCTCAGATCATCTGCAGTGAACGGTCACTTGCTTGCTCACAGAGGTGCACAACTGTCCCTCCAGCCTTTGTCTAAAAATCCATCTCTACCGAAATGCCAAAACTATGTTGTTGTTTTTATGTTGCGTGCAGGTTTGTGCAATGTTGGTGTTTTGCTTTGTTGTCCCTACCTAGTTTTCTGTGATGGTGGTGTCTCTCATTCCCTCCGGGGCCTGCTGCTTCCGGTGAATTGCCAGCAAGCCATAGAGATCCTTCTCTGTTCACACCTATACCTCTCTTGCTCTAGGGTTACAGGCGCTGGTGTATTACAGCACCTAACTTCTACATAGGTGCCGGAGAACCAAACTCAACCCACGGAACCACCCCCTGAGCCCTGCAGATAAAGAATTTGAAGAAATTGAACCTTAGTTTTCATTCCTGGAGATTGTAAATGTCCGTAACTGATAGGAATTACAATAAATATAGGCCAAATAAAATATACCTGTTGCCTGATCAGGATTTATATAGACAATCAATTTGTAGTAATCTGAGAGTAGAGTCACCCAGGGTATAACTTGAGGGAGAGATGCATTCTTCCAGGACAGGTGCACCCCTCCCCACACCCATGCACACGGGAATGGTAAACTAGGAACTCAAGTTGGACACAGAAGAACTTGTACTGATCCTACGTCTACTCCATGACTCTCCACGTGTCTTGCTGCGATCTACCCCCTCCTTCCTAGACAGCAAATGTTCAGACGGGAAGTTGCTCCCAGCGTGGTTGAGACACTGGTGGACGTCACACAGCAGGGGGCACTGGCGAGGCTTTGTCTTGTTTCCTTAGAAAAGGAGGAGGAATATCGGTAAATCAGGGCAAGAGCGTGACCTTTTGCTTGTAAAGGCCACCGCCGACTTTCATTTCCTACCGTGACGGAAGGCTGCTGAGTGTTAAGGCAATTTAAAAAAAGGGAAGCGGGATCTCACAGAAATGCTCCATGCTAAGAGGTACATCAAAAACCATACTTTATTTTATGTATAGCAATACAATTTACATATTAAATAACACTATAATAGAATGATTTGATATAGTTTAAAACAGAAGGAAAAAGGGAAATTTTCCAGGTTATAAAACCCCTGCCCCCACGGAACAAATCATTTAAAAAAAAAATTCACTTTTTCCAAAATGAGTCAGTGCGACACATGTACTCGGGAACTAGTCATGTCTACCTGCTATTGCACTAATGGTCGATGGGATTAAAAAGCAAGCCCGACTTTCACAACCACAGCCTCAAAGGAGGAACACACGTTGGATTCTCTTGGAATGCAAAGATGGCTCTCGCTACTTCAGTACACAGAAGTTCACATATCCACCACGGAAACAAAACAGAACAAAACAGAAAACTATGACACAGTTGAAACTAGAAAAAAATTAGCTTTATATGAAAATATAAAATTCTATGATTATATACCATAGATACAAAGTTCCCAGGAGATGCTTACTCAAGCAACAAAATATTTACAGTTTTAATGATTTCTTAGCTATTTGGAAAGGAAGTAAAAGAAACAGGCTTCGACATGAAGGTGGGATCTTTAGAAACAATGGCTGCTTGCTAGTTTGTTTCAAATGTCCTAACAAAAGAGGAGTCACTACCCCAAATGTTGGAGAGTTACGACATTTTATAAAATTGACTGTCTCCTTTTCTGGAGATGTTTATCTCTTAAAACTCAAGATATTTTTCTTGAAATTAATTATCCTCTGTAGAAAATGTTTCCCTTTGCAAATATTTAACAAAAATACTAAAAACATTTTAACAGCTAAGACAAAAGTAGAGGCCAAATGTCATTATAATTTCTTATATATATATATATATACTTTTTATCATGCCTTCTTTCTAGAGATAAATAAAGCCAATATTGTGTGTGAGTGGTAACTAAGGGAAAATGCAAAGGGTTCTGTGAAAGTACAGCTGCTGTAGAGAAAAAAAAAGCAGGCATTTTCCCTTCGTATAAAAATTTACTGGCACCATTTGAACAGAAATTTTAGAACACAGGGGTTGAAAATACATTTTCCAGTGGAACTGCAAAAGCCTTAAGACAACTACATTATGATTACTTTTTCTTAAATTACGATGCATTAGGGTTTTTTATTTTTATTTATTTTTTGCTTAGAATTAGTTATGTGTATCTTTGGTAAATTGGTATCTATATTTTAATTTTAAATATAGCATATATGCAATTAAGAAAAAGTCATGAGAAGGCAGCTGTGCCCCGCCTTTATAAGACAACTCAGGTTACTTACGGGTTTCATTGTCCCTCGAACACCATAAGCCCTCTTCCATCTTGAACACGCTACAGGACTCTTCTATTCACAAAGGGCTCTCAAAACTTGCACAAAGATTAGGAGAATTACTGAACTAACTGTACTATTCTTGAAGCTCAGAAGGTAACTTATGATAAAAAAAAAACATTAAAGATGGTCTCATGGTCTGATGTCTCTAATATATCTTTGATGTCCAGTGCGTCCACCTGACCTAATTTTAACAATTCAGCTTCGTTTGGCGTGTGTCTTTCATTTCCCTAGAGGTAAATCTTACATGCAAACAGCATCTTAGGGACTTACACACTAGCCATATCCCTTCCCTTTGACTGCAAGTGGTTATAACCTTATTATGTACTTAAACAATGTGTTTATGTCTCAAAGAAAACATCTTTGGAACTCTCTGCCTCTGGAAAGATGCACAATGTCTTTTGCCAATAACAAAGACTAGTGAAGATACAAAAGAACTGAAGATGGCTGATGGTGACTATCCTTAGTGAAGGGGGTGTGGACCACTTTGGCAAAATGGGCACATAGCAATAGGCTGGAATCTGCAGGTTCAAGCCTGCTGTAGATATGCAGGCTGCCCACAGAGAGCTTCTACCCCATCTTGATTTTATTTCTGTCTTGGTTGTTTCATCCCCTTCTTTTCTCCTTATTCTCGCACTCATGTAAGAGACAGTCCCAGAGTTGTGGGGAATATGCAATTCCACAAATCCAATCTCCTGTGTGAATAGCACAGAAGTAATGCTTGCTATTTGTCTTCTAATCAAGGCTACTTTTGTTAAGGGAAAATTGTGAGACCATGAACTCCCAACTTGAATGTTAATTCCGAATGGCAGAGCCACCAAGCATCTAACTGAAAAGCATCAGCTAATATCAGATCTGCGTACAACAAAAAGAATCTGTTTAATTAGCTAGGAAACTCCACAGTCTGAATCTTTTCCCTTCTAGCTCAGCGCTAGAGTTGTAGCGACAGTCAGTCCTTCTTTGAATTGTGCAGGGTGACACCTCTGGTGGGGTCAAGTGTGTGTGTGTGTGTGCACGCACACACGCACACATGTGCAATGGTAAATGTGCTTAGTTTGCTATCTGGCACAGACACCTTACAGACCATGTTTAGTCATTCACGAAAGCCAGGCTCTCAGTTCTCCATGTGTTCAAAAGCCTAGTTTAGCCTGCACAAAGTATCTTCATGGAACTCTTTGGGTCTGGCCCGTGCATAGAAACCCTTGGACTTGGGCTGTCCTAAGGACTAACCTCCTTAGCAGCTCTGGTTCTACAGTACATCCGTGACTAGTTTCAGACAGCAGCTCACAAAGAACAACGCCTCCTTCCCATTGCAATGCTGCCCCAATAGTGACAGCAGGCGCAGGGTCTCAAGGTAAAGCTTACTGGCATAATAAGGAAACCAAACCCTGTTCCCTTCGTGGGCCCAAGCCTGGGGGATGATTTCAAGTCTGACAGAAGCTGACCTTCAAAAGGAGATGGGAAAAGGAAGACACAGATCTTGGTGAAAAGTTTAGTGGGGTTTGTTTGGTTGAAAACAAACTCAAATGAAATCTCCTAATAATGCTTCCAGTTTTCCCATAATGTACTATGGGCTGAAAGCCATTCCAGCTGGACCTAGGACTTACTAACAACTCTCACCACTTTTACTGTTGTACATCTGCTCATGAATATCCACAAACCTTCTCATGAAACCTACTCTACAATGGAGATGTCACCCTCCACTCAAAACTGAGTCTTCTCTTTAAAACTCAAATTTCTTTCTCCAAATAAGACTGCTTCAGCTGTAGGAATTTCCCAAATATATTTCCAATTCAATCTTAATTAGAGTATGTAATTTAGAGATTTATTATGAAACATTTGGCAAAACAATAAAGAAAAGAATGCTGTCTATAGGTAGTTTTTTTTTATTAGATTGCTATAGGAGTAGTTAGTAGGGATTTTTTTTTGAATACTACATATAAATTTAAATACCTATTTTTTTCCTGTTGTTGGAGCTACTGTGAGGTATGGTACTATACCAAAAAGTCTTAGAGGAGATTAACTAAAGTCCTAAGAAAACTGTACGAAACAGTGCCACCTTTCCGTTGTAAGAGACAGCCCTGATTTTAGGGAGCAGCTACTTCAGAGAGTCAGGATGGAAATAACACACACTGTCCACATAGCTACTGTGAAATCTGTAATACAGAATGATTCTTTATTTTGACACATTTCAACTGTGAATATAACTTGGTAACTAAGAGGAGATGTTCACATGAAGCAACTCTTAAGCCCTCTTCACTTCTTAGTGGATCCCTCAACCATTACACATGGAATTGACATGAACAGACTTCTTAGGGGCTCCCCTTAACCTGTGGTCCTGCAATAGGAAACGATGCCCATCCACTCCATGAAAACAGAAGGCGTATAGTACTGAACGGTGCCTAAAAAAGAGGGGGACCGAGAAAAAGAGAGTGTTGCCTGCTAGAAAAATGCAGTCGCTTTAGAATAATAACAAAACTGAGGTTCCTTGTCATAACCAAGACCTTCACTGCACGGAACTAGAGAGGAGCATGTATGTCGCCATGGAATGTCACATCAGGGTTTGCTGTAGTATTAGGTTATAGGCAGTAACACTGATCAGATAGTGCAAACTGGGTAAAGTTGCGGTTCACTGTGTGAAATGAACAGGTGCAAATGCTCACTAGGATACCATTAAGACATAAAATGGCAAAAAATAAATATCAAAACTTTTATCAGTGTAAAAAAGTAACTGGGTTATTGTATAACCTAGAGTCTGGCAAAAAAGGCCTCAAAAAAGTTCTGTCTTTACAAGTCTCAGAAGTTTACAAATGAATTGCCCTTTCCGGGGGTCCAGTCACACCAGAGACTCCATGCTCTCGGCAGGGTCCGATTCTTCTCCGGTCAGCACAGCACCATTTTTGTCCCCTGTCATGGGACCATTTCCATTTTCTTTAGTGCTGACTAAGCTGAGCATCGCTTTGTAGACAAACTGGTATTGTTCCTGGAAGACAGGAGGGGAATCACGGGTCAGACATTTTATCTAAGATGCAAACACCGATCAGAAATATGTACTAGGAGGGGGTGCTTGTTCGTTCTCGGCTGCCCAGACCCAAAACAATCACTCAGAAACTCTATTATTTAAATCACTGCTTGGCCAACCACTTAGACATATTGCTAGCTAGCTCTTACATCTAGTATTAACCCATTTCCGTTATTTTATATTTTACCATGAGGCTTGTGGCCTAGGGCAAGGTTTCAGCTGGTGGCCTTCATCTTTCTCTTCTGGCAGCTCCAATGGCATCTCCTTGACTCTGCCTTCTTTCTCCCAGCACTCAGTTTAGTCCCCCCCACCCACCCAGCTTAGCTCTATACTACACTATCACAGGACAAAGCAGTTTTTTTTTTTTTTTTTTTTTTTTTTGCTTTTTCGAGACAGGGTTTCTCTGTGGCTTTGGAGCCTGTCCTGGAACTAGCTCTGTAGACCAGGCTGGTCTCGAACTCAAAGAGATCCACCTGCCTCTGCCTCTGCCTCCCGAGTGCTGGGATTAAAGGCGTGCGCCACCATCGCCTGGCCCAAAGCAGTTTCTTTATTCATTAACTAATAAAAGCAACACTTATACAGAAGGACTTCCCACACCAGAAATATACTCCAAAAAAGCATTCTCAGAGGGACAAGAACAGCAGAAATCTTATTAAGAAACTTTAATGGCAGCCACATGAATTGTTGAGTTCTATACCTTCTTCATATCCTTCTGGTCTAGAACCTGTTTCAGAGTTTGTGGCTCATAAGATCATGGAATATCCCTATTTTAAACGGGACAACATTCTACTCTTAAGCAAAGTTTTTTTTTTTTGTTTTTAGTGGTGATTTTTGTAAAACTACATTACTGATATTTTGGGCTAGATACTTCTGTGTTGGCAAGGGCTGTCTTGTGTGTAGCACAGTGTTTAGCAGTAGCCTTGGCCTTTATACACTAAATGCTACAGACTTCCGTCCAGTTGTGAAAAGCAGGAAGTCTCTATAGATATTGCCAGATGTCTCCTGGTCAACACCTGTAGTTGAGAACCCCTGGCCTATGGTATAGATCTGAGGAGCATGTGATAGGTTTGACATAGACACAAACTACTTACGATGTCTGTGAATACTCCAGGTCTCATAAGATTGATCATTTTTGCCACCTGGAAGACATCCACAGCATTTTCATTCTCCAGCTGCTGGGACAAGGTGGTAAGGGCACATAGCATTCCTGCAGAAACCGCTCCATACCTGGGGAGGGGAAAAGGAGGATGCAATCTCAGATGTACGAGCAGACTGCATGCAGTAGACGCTAAGTACCAGCACGTATTTTCTTAGGCATTAAGTAGGCTGGGTTGGTGCCTATTGTTTGTGGCGATGCTGGTTTACATTGATGACTTTGATGTCAGTCATATACAGAGAAAGCAGGGGGCTACACTCATACTGTAATGTTTGCACAAGAGAATTTCTATGAGCTCATGGCTATCACTATGTATGAATATATGCGGCTCAAAAGGAATCAGAACTTTGTTTTGTTTTTTGAGACAGGGTTTCTCTGTAGCTTTGGTGCCTGTCCCAGAACTAGCTCTTGTAGACCAGGTTGGCCTTGAACTCCCAGAGACCTGCCTGCCTCTGCCTCTCTGAGTACTGGGATTAAAGACCTGCGCCACCACTTCTAAAACTAATTTCACATTAAATTTCAAAGTGAAAATTTCAAAAGTGCCACAGGCCCTCCCTCAAAGTGACCACCACCTGTCCATAGTCTTCCCAGGAGGGATACTAATTGCTCCTCATTTTAAAGCTTAAAAGACATTGGGAAGTTGATGGGTGATTAAGAACAAGGAAGGTTCTTAATAGGCTTTTTTTGACCATCCCCATTTATTCTTCTGAGCTTCCCTCATTAATAAACTTTGGATACATCTGTTAGGTTTATTTCTTTCAAATGATTTTATAAATGATTTTATAGTATTTCTAGTACATGTTTCAAGTCTTTCACCCTTTCTTTAGTTTTTATAAACTTTGTTATGATCATTTTTGTCTCCTTAAAATACAGTCCAGTTTGATGTAAATCTAGGTCATCTTTTATTTTGGGGCAGGGGGATTCTGTTTGAGAATTCTGTCTGTGAAGATTTATTTATATCTTCTAATTTTATTTTTCATGTTTTAAGTCTAGGTTACAAATGCCTACTGCTGCTATGTCTTTAAACCCATGTACTGGAAATTTTCATTTCATATTCAAAATACCTGTAAACCTTATGTTCCCTTCTGCCCAGTTTTATGGTGATTTTGGAACCAGACTATCAAGGAATAAATAATGTAGTTAGGATTTTTGCTACGTTGCATGAATATATGGATGAGTTCAAGGAAAGCCATGCTTTTCTGGTCTTTTAGTTTTTCTCTTCATGAACAGCTTGCCCTTTCTCCATCTGTTAAGGTCATGTGGGCCTCAGAGTTTTTTCTATACCCTTGCACACCGTGTTTTACGTTCATTCCTGGGTTCACGGAGGCTCTGCTTCTCCTCAGAATGGCCTCTTCTTGCGGGACTAGCTGTCTGTCTTCAGCTGATGCAGACAGACATTAATCATGTTGACAAAGTGTGCCTGTACAGGCCCACAGCAGAACTCCTGAAACCCTGGTCATCTGCCGGCTTTCGGGTGAGGGGCTTTGTCTCTTGGTGTTTATTCCTGTCTCTGGTGTTAACTGCCTTGGTGAGACTCTGGAATGTTCAGTGTGCCAGCACTAGAAGCTGACATGCTCTTTATGGTCTTTTATGGTCAAGCTATACAAGTTTGGAATAAAAAAGAAAACTATGTATGATGGGCTTCTTGTAAGTGATATCTGGTTAAGAATGATGGCTTATTTTTTTTTGTTTGTTTGCTGAAGGTACTGGTTGGGGTAGGAATGCTTGTCATTTTATTCCATTATTTATTATAGATGCTTTTCCACTTATTTTTATGTAGCTGTTCATTTTTTAAAAAACCCCTTTGAAAATATCTTGAATTCACCAATACATTTTGGTACTACTTAATTAGTGTTACACTGCTAAGATAAAGCTTATTTTCTCATACTATGTAACTCTTCTTATACTAGATTTTGTTGGATGGTATTTACTCATGTTTTTAAAAATATGTAAGAGCCGGGCAATGGTGGCGCACGCCTTTAATCCCAGCACTCGGGAGGCAGAGGCAGGTGGATCTCTGTGAGTTCGAGACCAGCCTGGTCTACAAG
>NC_022013.1:44496588-44547819 GCF_000317375.1 Microtus ochrogaster | reverse complement strand
TAATAAAAAAAAATATGTAAGACTAGCACGTACATGGCAATTCTGATGCTAAATCCTCCTTTTAATTCAGTTTGTGCTCTTCTCGTTGTACAGTTTCAATGTAGCCTCAGTGAGAGTTTGGGGGGCCCAGGCTCTTGGAGGGCTCACTCTCTCCCTCACTCTCTCCTACTCACGTCTTGGTAATCACTGCTGTGTGGTCTATGTTCTTTCTAGGCCACTACATACATGGAGTTCATCTTCCCAATGAGGTTACAGTGTTGTTATCGTCACTTGATGTTGAAGAGGCATATTCAGGTGAAGTAACTGGCCAGCGAGTTTTGCAGTGAGACTATGGCTAAATTTCAACTTGCAAATGTAAGTGGCTTATAAGAAAGATGGACACATACCATGCATGCATTGTCTACTGCCTACGCTTAAAGTTTATTAACATAATGTTGTATGTAAAAAGTCTCAAATCCCCACTTTATTTTCTTTTAAATGTATTTATTTCTAGCTTTTCAATCGGAGTGTGCTCAAGATACACAGAAGTATACTCTCACCAGGGCCTGGCTGGAGCTATCATTCAGCTACACAAACCACCAGCATGTGGACAGTCTTCTATAGGCGGACACTGCTTTTTCATTTCCCGACTGTTCAGACCCCAATAATCACACAGAAACCGTATTAATTACAACACTGTTCGGTCAATGACTCAGGCTTGTTTCGAGCTAGCTCTTACATCTTGAATTATCCCATTTCTATTACTCTGTGTATCACCATGAGGTTGTGGTTTACTGGTAAGGGTTCTCGGCAGCTGCCTGGCATCTCCTTGACTCCACCTACTCTCTATATCTCTGTTCATATTTCCCACCTTGGCTTTGCTCTGTTAAGCTATTGGCTAAAGCAGCTTCTTTATTAACCAATGGTAATAAAACATAATCACAGCATAGAGAGGAATCCCACATCAGCCTCCTACCGCTTATTCCTACATTTACATATGTAAATTTCAGATGTTTAATTTTTTTTTTTTTCGAGACAGGGCTTCTCTGTGGCTTTGGAGCCTGTCCTGGAACTAGCTCTGTAGACCAGGCTGGTCTCGAACTCACAGAGATCCGCCTGCCTCTGCCTCCCGAGTGCTGGGATTAAAGGCGTGCGCCACCACCGCCCAGCAGATGTTTAATTTATAATTAGCTTGTGTAAATAATTTTATACCCACCTTGGCTTTGCTCTGTTAAGCTATTGGCCTTAATTTATGAGTGGTAAGAACCTAAAAGAACAAGCTTAAACAGATCATTCTCAGATGCGTTGAAGCTGTAGAAATGGGAGATCTTGTTTCTTCTTATTTATACCTTCTCTAAATTGGTTTCTTCCTTGTTAGTGTTCACTCCCAGCCTCCCTTTCTCTCTGTCAAGATAACTTGTCATGGTAGAGTCCAGGCTGGTTGTGAACTCCTGATGCTCCTGCCTCTGTCTCCTCAGAACTGGGGCTGTAGAAGTATGTCACCTCTCTGGATATCACCATTGTATCTTCCCTTAGGCCAGGTCTGTTTACTGTTAACTCTTTCTGTCTTTGCTTCCTTTTCATCCTTTCTGTTTTCATCTGAGACTTACCTGTATTTCAGCGGTTTTATCGGTTTTATTTTCCCCCTTGATTTTTAAACTGAAAGCCAAGTTTGTTTCTGAACTTCAATAAATGCAGATTGGGCTATGACATTTTTAGGAGAAGTACAGTTTAATTCTTTTAGAAAGTTAATCTTTGATCATTTGTTATTATCTTTTTTCAGTTTCAATCTTGCTTAAGACATACATTATTTATAAATAATTTCACATGTAAGAATTTTAATTTCCCTTAATAGGATTTAAAATCTTATTTAACTGCGGATTTTGAAGATTAATGTTTTGGGGCGAGTGCGTGTGGCTCTGTATCTAGTTTCCACACAAGTGGCTTCCACATTTGTGTTTCCACAGACTGTCTCTCACGCAGTACCCCTTGAGTGCACACATGCCTGCGTCAACACTAGGTAAAGCTGTGTTATGCAGGGTCTCTCCAAATGCTACTGTTCAAATGGCTCCTAACTGGTTCAGATTTGGAACTCGACTCTTCACTGTCTCCAACACTTTGGCTGTTGCTCTTCTTAGGGTTTTATCTCCCTGTGCATCGGCTCTCAGATACGTCAGAGTTCCCAACAAGCTTCTGCTTGATCTATGTCAGCCTCACCTGTTCTGCCTCCAGTGTCTCTCTTTCACGTTTAATGGCAGCCTTTTTCACTTTTAAGGAGTTAATTTTGTTAACTGGCTCATAGCATGTGTTTGTAATTATTTCATAAACTCTTCCATTAGCTCTCTAAATATATTATTTCAATATCCATTATGATTACCCCATTTTGGTTTACTCTTTTTGTTTGTTTTGGTTCTTTCTCATTGTGCCGTCTCCTGTTGGATTCTACACTGTACTAAGTTGGCCTTATTTCCAAATAGTATTTTTTTTTAAAAAAAACATTTGTACTTGATTTGATTTTATGAAGGAAACAATTTAACAATTATTTAACTGGTCCTAATTAAATGATTAAACTTAGGAGTCCTCTCTTCATTTTCCTAGCTCTTCTTAAAGATTAGCTCAAGCTAGTTAAACAGAACAGCAAGATGACCGTGGTCTGCTCGTGGAATATGCTGGTCGTTCTGTGGGCTGGCTTCCCCTTCCTACCACTGGCTATTCTTTGTCAGAGGTTTTTTTTGGGGGGGGGGGCATTGAGACAGTGTTTCTCTGTATAACAGTCCTGGCTATCCTGGAACTCACTTTGTAGACCCGGCTGGCCTTGAACTCACAGAGATCTACCTGCCTCTGCTTCCCAAGAGCTGGGATTAAAGGTGTATGCCACCGTTGCTGGACTACCGCTGGCCTTTCTTAATACAGATGCTGTTTAGTATTTCCATCAAGGACAGGTACCACACATAATGGTGGTTCTAACACCTGGCCTAGGGTACATGGGCCTAGTTTGTGCAAGGACACCTGTGATGTTCACCTGTGAGGAAAGCCCTTAATGTCACACTTCCCAAGAAGTGTGGCTGACCATCTGCAGAATGTGCTGGTACAAAAGTGGTATAAAGCTTGTGGGCGTAACCAACCACGATCTACTTTGACTTAAGGTCCACTCCATGAGATGGAGCCTGTACCCAACATTGCTTAGGTTGGCAAGAACCTGAGACTGGATAGGCCATCGACCTAGGGGGGAAACCAAATACTACTGTTCTGTTAAAGTAATATAATCCAGTCTTATATAACTAGACCGTGTCTCACAACAACAGCAACAAAATCCTTACAAACAAAACCCAAGAATCACAATCTAAAATCAAATTAAAGTGTGGGAAGCAAATGAGAACAACAACCAAATCCAAGAACCACAATCTAAAATCAAATTGAAGTGTGGGAAGCAAATGAGAACAAGAAGCCAGAAAGAACTACAGCACAGCCCGAAAGAGAAAAAGGGAACAGGAGGGACCCCAGTAAAACCAGAGGAAGGCAGTGTGGAATGGCAGTGGCTTTGAGCCCTGGGGCTGGTCTCCTGTGTCTCAATGGACTTGCTCACCCAGGACTCTCCTGAGTGACGTCAGAGCTTGACAGTAGCCCTGGAGATTCTTTGTGACTTTTCGGCATTTTTTTCCTGCATTTTCCATCTTACACTAGATCCCATCAATAGTGTGGCTGATGCTAGCTGACACGAACTATACATTTCTCTAGGCTGAAAGCCCCTTCCTCCCTACGTCTGTTTTCCCTGAACACAGAGTAAATGCCATAAATTATGTTCTTGGTAATTTTAAAAAAATATTTACTCATTTTTATGTGCATTGGTGTTTTGCCTGCATACGCATGTTAGGAACTGGAGTTATAGACAGTTGTGAGCTACCACATGGGCGCTGGGAACTGAACCCAGGTCTTCTGGAAGAACAATCAGTGCTCCCAACCTCTGAACCATCTCTGCAATCCTGTTCTTGGTCATTCTAAGCAGTTATGGGTGTGTTTGCATCAGGAGGAGTAGAGACCAGTCAATATGTATTTTGTTACAGAATTTCTTACCGGTCTTCAGTCCTTGATCTCAAGACCAAATTATAATAACAGCTAAACTCTCACTTATTTAAGCAATGTAAGCTATTAGGAATTAAAACTAGAAAACGTTACAGCAGAAGCCCGTGCCTGCTACTAATCTTGAGTGACAGTTTGATTACATGTCAAGTAGCTCTGGAAATCTCTATATATTCATGGCAGGCAGTGAACAAGGCAGATGGTCTCTTTGTTTTATATGTATATTGTAACATATAATATATATAACTTAACTTTTGTGATCTGGAAAGACCGTGGAGATACAACCCAAAGGGTTCTCAGACCACACTTTTGAGACTTATTAAATGAAACTAGCTTAGTTACATAAGAAACCAGTTGTTGTTTGAGTCAAGTGTCTGCTCTACAACCATCTCCAGAGATTTTATGTGCTATAGTCATCCTGGGTAGGACAGACCATCCTGGAAATGGAACAGACTTGAGCAGGGGGAATACAGCAAGGTGAAAATGCCACGTGTTACTGTTAGGGTGTGCCTGTCCTTGAGTAAGAGCCTGCTGACATTCTGATGAAGAACAGAAGTGCAGTAACTTCCCCCTTCTAGAATGCACACTCTAGGGACACTCGGGGCCATGCGAAATTTGACCAATGAAAACACAACCACAAAGCTGTTGCATATGCACATATACGTATGTATGTATATATACATACATACGTATATGTGTGTGTGTGTACCCTACATGAATAACATGGAGTATCAAAGAGAGAGGGAGGTGTTCCCTTTCAACCTCTGTATGACTCCCATAAGAACAGCACCAGGGTCTAATACACATAATCAGATACATACTCATCATGGACAATAGTGGGGCCATCCCGGGTTAAGGCCTCTTCCTTGATGACGTTGATCAGCTCAAAGGTACTGCTTATGGGGGCATCCGGGTTAGGCCACTTGGGGCACTGAAAGTGCCGAACTTCTAGTACATAGTCATCCTGCAAGCAACAAAAGAGAATCATAGCTCCTCTCCTCCGGTAGTTCCCATGTCTGTAACCAAATGGCTGGAGCCTGCTCCCTAGAAAGCATCTATCACAGGAAATGCTAAACAGTGTTCAGTTGCCTAAACTGCACGAGACCCACCGGTCATCAAAACACAGCATGCCAGTCAACAGTAGGCAAACAGAACAAAACAAAAACCCTGTAAGAGACATTTTGCTTACTATTCTAACTTTGACTCATAACAGAAAAGAAAGAAGGGAGGGCTTACATATCATTTAAACTGCTAACACACACGGAATGTCTCTTATCCTTCTAGGAAGAGAGCTATTATATGTGAAAATAGTGTTTATTAAGGTGTCGCGTTGTCTTCTTTGTGAGGCTACGGTTCTGATGTCAAAGCAAGCAGCATTTCTCTGCTGTATTGAATATTATCTTATACACTGTCTTTATCATTAAGCCTGAAGACCTCCTTGTGTTCACGCCAAACCAGAGTCTGCTGCATCTCATCTACCCAATCGGAAAAGGCAGATATTTCAAGGAAGGAAGAAGAGAAATGCACATATTTAAAGTTAGTCTTACTCAAACAGCTGAGCCTCTCTCAAAGGTAGCAAAATCACTTTAGTATATTATTACTTAAAAGAGGATATGGGGCGCACATTGGGCAATTGCTGAGGAAATGTGGGTTAAGTTACCTGCGTAGCTTCAAGGATAAAGTCATGGATGATAATCTGTTCTTCGTTAGAGAGGCACAGCCTGTCTTTGCTGATAAGGGTGACAGTGAAGGCCTCACAGTTCATGGATTCTTCTCGACTTGGCCAGTACACAAACTCGTCCTCGGCCTTTGGGGACCAGGAAAATAAATTATCTTACCATGTTATCAAATATTTGCTTCTCAGTTTTCTTGCAAACCGGCCCATCATGTTTGCCATCTTCCAAACCACTCAACTTACCTTTTAAATTGATTTTATAGAATTAATTCTCCATCTGGCCGGTTTCAATGTTACTGCCGTCTATCACAAATTGCACTTTGGTAATAGCCATTTCATAGCGTCTTTCTCTCATCATAGCAACCCCAACTCTGCTCTGCAGAGGGGGCACAACCTCTTGGTGACAAGTGCTCTCAGCGTATGACAGACATGGCCAAACCACTACAGTGCATTTAGTTTTGTTATTCTACAATTGCTTTCATATACACTTGATGTTACATCATTAGTAATGATGTTTAAAACGTAAGTTTTGTGTATTTTTGAAATATAATACATGTTATAGAAGAGATAGTAAAGTTTACCAAAGTCAAATAAATTAACAGATTATCAATTTTCATATAGACATTTATATGCAAAATATATATGTAAAAATATATTATGTATTACTTTTGTGGCAACGGCTATAATATCATTTATCATAAATTTTAAGTATATTACAATTTTACTTTTGTAATTCTTAGACAGTACATGAACTCTAGATATCTTCATTCTACAGAAATCTGTAGCTTGTGTCCTTCAAGCTACCCCTGCCCCTGAATACCATCTTGTTAGCTCCATGTCTTTTGTGCTTTCTTAGTAGGATTGTAGAATGTTTTCTTCCTGTGTAGGAAGCCTGTGTAGGCTTGTTTAACTTAGCTCAGTGTTCTCTGAGCTCAATCTGTAGTAAAAACTTGACCTCACTCTTTCCCAGGGCCAGAAAACGTGCCTCTGTATAGACACTGAGGTTGTTTCTCTATTTTGACTGTGGTGCACAACGCTACAGAAAACACTGGGATACAGACATGATGCTTATCTTTTTGGTGGGAGTGTGTGCCTAGCAGGTGTTTTATATTTCTTTAGTAACTTGAATAGCATTTTCTGTATGGTTGTATTAGTCCATAGTCCAACGTATAATGAGTTGTCTTTCTTTCCTTTTTCTTTAAAGACAGATATAGACCTTAAACATGCTGTAGACTAGGCATTTAACTTGCATTCATTTTTCTACCTCTGCCTTCCCAGTGCTGGGTTTACAGCCATGTTGTATGACACCAGCAAGAGTTACTAATCTTCCTTACCAACATTTGCTATTCATTGTTTTTTTTTATGTCACCCCATTTGATAGGAGGTGGCATTTTATATGAGAATTGATAATAACACTGAGTATCTTTGTACATACCTGCTTATCATTTATGTCATACTTGAAAACATATTTTTGCCCACTTTTTAGAGTTCTTTATAAGTTTTGGGAGATAGCCACTAGATATGGGATGTGCACCATCTGTCTTGACAAAATGAAGACACACTCAGAGATGTCCATAGACTGTCTAAATCACGCTGCTGATAAAGGGTACGAGACTGTACCTTTTGGATAGGAGGCTGTGCACACATAGCAGGCAGGCCCTTGGTAAAAGGCATCTTTTATCAGACAAGCTACCCTGGTGGTGTCAGATTCAAAAGAGGGTAACACAGAAGCCGTTCAGCTCTGGAACATGCAAGCTTTATGTGTTCATCTATTTTAAGTTTAAAAATAGAAATTCGGGCTTGGTACTTGAATTCTATCCCTGAAAATGATGGCTTCCTAAGAAAACCCTAATGGAGGAGACCATGGAATGAGATTATGAGGCTTCATCCTCTTCCTCTTTCTAATGCTTTCAACTGAGAAACTCCCACTTGCCTGCAGGAAGGAGGTTTGCATGGGTATCTTACTGAGAATGCCTACTTATTATCCCAGAAGTCAGGGGTAAGATTTACAACCAAGAAGACTTTGTTTGGGCTCATAATGATCCATCAGAAATGAGCCAGCAGTCCAGTGAGACTTATCACCCCTTCAAGCTTCAATATAGATTATTGCCAAGTACATTCTTATTTTTAAAGCTCAGCATAAGGGGAAGCAGATTAGCAATTGGGTTTAGTCTATACAAAAGAAGTCTGGAACAACCGTGAGTTTTCTTATGCTTTGTTCGAGGAAATGGAAGTATGACCCTGTAAACGGATTCAGGATATATAGTTAAGATGAACAAAAACATCAGAATCCAACCACTATGCAGAGATTAATTTATTAGTATTCTATTTCCCCATGCCTTCATACCTCTGAAAAAACAAGCCTGTACTCTCAAAAGACAGAATAGGAATAACTGATACAGTTTGTTTAAAGGTGTCAAAGAGATCAAAGGCAGGAAAAAAAAACTCCCGAATACAGACATTGAATTAGGAGTAATTAGTCATTTTGAGAGATTGAACAATTAAATTCACCTTTGCCCAGAGGGAACTTGAGCTTGCTACACAGCACCAAGGCTGACCTGGAACTCCTGGTCTTCCCAGTCTCTCGCTCCCCAAGTACTGAGACTACAGGCATATGTCACAGACAGTTTTATGTGGTACTGGGGATTAAACCCAGGCTGCAAACATGCTAGGCAAGCACTCTATCAACTGAACTCCAGTCCCAGATCCAAGAGTGACTTCTTATTTAAACAGGCGTGTGTGTGTGTGTGTGTGTGTGTGTGTGTGTGTATACTTATATATACACTATCTGTTAATTTCAGACAAATTCCTTAACAATGGCAATTCAGTATCCAGTAGTAATGTAACTATTTTTTCTGGATTTTTGGCTGCTCTACCCCCAGTAATGGCTACCATGAAAGATGTTTATTGATCACCTGGCATTCTTTAACTGACAACTTCCTGGCTTCCTCCATCAATGGCCAACTTTGGGCCCAAAAGGAAAATCCCACCTCCTTCTCTACCCCTCCCTTCTGTCCTGTACCTACCCCAGCTTGTAAGATCAAGACAGGCCGACTCCCACAGAGACCCTCTCCGCAGGTTCCCTCTAAATAAAGACCCGCAGAGTCTTACACTGCTTGCTCTGTTGTTCATCATTCCTTCTCACTGATACATTTATTTATTTATTTATTATTAAATCTTTTTTCAGATAGCACCTCATGGAGTACCAGCTAGACTTTGTAGCTGATGGTAACCTCGAAGTCTTGATCCGTCTGTTTCAATATCGCAAGTTCTAGAGATTACCTAGATATACATATATAATACTATCTAGATATAATATAAAGATATGAACATCTAGATATAAAAGTTTAAGATCATCTAGATATAAAGGAATTGATAATACTGTTTTTTAATTAGATTAGTGACTTATAAGTCAATTAAAAATTGGAGTGCTGTACAGTTCTAGTGGTAGTAAAAACACAACAAAATGATGTCAACTTCAGGTAGTCTTGTAGCCTGGCTGAAGAGAGATCCTGAGATGCCATTGTCCACATCAGTCATTGGATTCTATCTGGTCAACGTGGTTCTCTTTGTTGGGTCTAACCATTCCCTAGCTTTCCCACACAAATGAGCCCTGGGAGGAATCTTGGTGGTGAGTGACCTCTGTTAACTGACTAGAACAAAATACCGACTCACCCAGGAAATGAACGTTTCAACCCTAAACGCCTTCCATTTCCATAGGCCCACCAGAATGGGCCACTCTGACAGCTAATCTGAACACTTGGACTTCGGTTTTCAGCTTAAAGCTTCTCAACCTCGCTGCCATCCTGTCCGACAGAAGCAGCCTTGGGTTCTGAAGCTAGAGCATAGATGTTCCTATTGGCTGGGCAAAATGGCCAAATATTGTCATTCAGGCTAGGGGTTCAACCACAGGCTGTTCTTCCTTAATTAAAAACTTTTGTTTAATCTTGTAGGCTCCATGTTCACAGAATACCTTTTTAAAGACACACCTAATTCTGAAACATATATATGCATGAGATATAAACAGAAACATGGAATTCTATTTTTAAATGTGCTTTCCCATCTCCTATACAGAATCTTAACAGAGAAGGACTAAGGGATGGAAAAACTAGTGGCTTAAACCCTCTCCATAGGATGGATGTAAGCAGCCTCTCCTCATCTCCACTGTGGACCCTGACTGTGGATGGAAACACTATCAGCTCTTAGTTGAGGCCCAGTGCTCTGATGTGGTATGACGGGACCAACAGCAAAATGATCAGAAGCACGCACTTTGAACAGGCAGATGACTTAGGGACAAATTCGAGTTGAATTATCATTGCATGCTCTTGGACAGGGTCACTCCTTCAGTTTCTCCAGCTATTAAGTAACTTAATTCATGCAAGGTAAACACAGTCACATATACCATACATGAAGTAAGTTACCCATTTTCTGAAAGTACCATGCACTGGCTAAGAAGTCAGTATGAAGTCATATGAAGGAGTTTCCTAAAAGGATATTTTCAAAGCCTTTATCCAGTACCGCATGATTGAAGAGCAGTAAAAACAGCATGGGGGGAATCAAGATTGAGGGGCAGTCACAGCAGCCCATGGCAAGGTAGGACAGTAATGCATGTTTGTGGCTTCGTGGGCTCGCTGGCGGGCAGCAGATGTGTCCCTACTCACCAGGCTCTGGTTGTCTGGCAGCATGACGATGATCTGTGCGTTGTGATCCCAGATCATCCTCCAGAAATCTTTCGTCGTGTGCGGCAGAGGGTGCTGGGTTATAATGAATTCATTGCTTCTGTAGTAGCCCTTCGGTGAGGGAGAGGGAGGAACAGTGACTACGGATGTTATCGCTAGCACTTTGGGGTGGTAATATACGTTCATGCAACAAGGCAGCATTATTTTGGCTACACTAAAAAAACGGAGAGAGGCATTCGGTCCGTGTGGCTAATTTTAAGTTGTACTTCTGTGAATATTATGCAGACAATTTTCTCTCCACATGCAATTCACTTCCAAGCTGCCCCTGCTGTTTTTACTTAACAGCAATTTCAACATGTATTTAAAGGCTAGTTGGGCGAATTAACAATAAAATTAATTCCTTAAGAAGCCTTTTGCTTAATTTAGATTTTTTTTTGTATTCCCACCCTTTAGGCATCTTTTATTAAAAGTTCCAAGCACAGAAATTTCTGTACTTTTGATGTTACACATTGAGAAATTATTTGGAAAAATGAACTCAGTCCCAGGGGTGGTATGTACTCCTTCATCGTAAATACAGCCAATTAAGCTGAAAGGTGTTAACAGTTGACTCTCACCATGATGTAAGAAGCATTAATGTAATCTGTTCCTTTCATTCCGGGCAACGGTGCAAGTCCCACTCGAGCGCGCTCAGCTTATCATATGGAAAGAAACAATAACACCACATTTGCCTGATTGTTCAAAGGAAACCACAATTCTTCCTAGGCGCTACTCTGGTGAATGGTATGACTCCCCGGCTCCTTGCTATGACTGATGTATTTAAACACGCTTAAGTGTTATCTGGTAAGGAGGGTATAAAATGAAAATTTCCCTGGGGACACGGGTCACACACTATAGGATAAGAATTGAACTGTAGGAAAGGCTTTCATAGCCTATTAGGGCATAAACACGGAAAAGCGTTTCAGATAACCTGACCCTGGTTTTTTATGCTGCTACAGCGTTGCCAATATACTGTACTTTGCTCTTCTCTGTCACCATCTCAGTGTCCTTCTCTGCATGAAGGGTGTAGAGAGCAGTGACCCTTTTCAATAGAGATACCAATATTCAATATTCATTATCCAATGATCAACAAATGCCCGTGTTTATGGGGTTTACAAAGTATTCCCTGCTAAGTCCTAGTTATGTATACAAGCGTCACCAAAGACCAACAGGGCCCAGCTCTCAATAGCTAATTTAATGATACAGTTCTAATGAGTCCAATTAGTGCTGATTAATCAAAGACCCAAAGTCTTAATGCTACAGGGATGCTAGCTTTATCATCACTCTCTCAAGTTGAAATATGGTGGCATTCTGAGGCAAATCAAAACTAGGTTTCATGTCAGATAGGTCAAGCGACCTGCCGGTGTCTAAAGTCACTGCTTCTACATGCCTTTCATCGGACTGACGACACCACATCTTGCACAATACGTGAATCTAGTTTTAAAATGTCCGCTCACTGAGCGAACCGCGAAGCTAATGTCTTACCTGGGACGACGGAAGAGTTCCTGTTCTTCTCCTTGTTACACTCCTTCTGGGCACTGAAGCACTCCACGTATTTTGCATTACACTGAGTGATGAGCTGGGAAGGAGCAGCATTTTGGGCGTTAGTCTCAGGGACAATCGCTAGTGACTGCTTGAAACTTTGGAAGACTATATCAACCACCATCCAGACTATTAGGCAGTAAGAATATTTTTGTACCCCAAAGAACATTCATGTTTCACTCATGAGCCTTCTCTTGCTGGCTTGAGTGTGTCCTTAACTTGTGTCTGCTGGCAGACCCTAGGGGTCAGGAATGAAGGTACTGTGCATGGGGTATTTACTGAACAGTGTGACTTTTCTGTCGATGGGACTGCTATTGTGAATTTTGTCTACAATTTTTCAATAGCATATCTATTGAAGATAGAGTCAAATCTATACTGTAATATTACTTAATTTAAGATATAATCATACCTCTTGAGGATAAAGACCTGGACAGATTCTCTGCACATTTCTGTTGATGGCAGGCTTTTAACCTTACACCATAGAAGTGTGTCGCTTCCAGTTTATGTAACTAGGCTGAGCAGCTTTCTGAGTTCTGTTTTAGTTTTACAAATCTTTGACATTTTAATATATGTCTATAATATATTTTAGTCATTTTCACCCCCTACAACCCTCTTACCATCCTCCTGATGCTGTTGAATCTTTTTTGTGTGTGTGTCACAACAAATTCCCCTACTAGTGTGTTTAATTGGTGTTTCTTGCACAAGCATGAGTGGAAAGTTATTTAAGCTTGATTACGCTACTGAAGAAAACATCAGAGCTGTTAAGTGTATGTATTACGTGGCGTTACATTGTATTAATACAACGTTACCATTGTATCACATGGTGTGATCAGCAGAAAGGAGAGCAGGCATTCTATCTGTATGAAACACATGAGGACAATCTCTCCAGGTGCTTTATTGCCACTGTACTGGGCCATAGATGGTCTTTTCAGTTTTTGAGTTTCTGCAAAGGGCTAGTGTCTTAAAAGAGCCAACTGCCTGGCTTCTTTCCAAGTTTTGAAAGTTTCTTCTGTGAGATCTTTTAAAAGTGTACACAAAGAAACACAGATCAAGAGCTAATGTTTGGGAGCAGTCTGTCTGTTACTTGTGTATCTTTTAGCACATATAATTAGATATCTTAGGGACAGAAATCATGGCATGCTGGTATTTTTACATATCTTTTGTGCATGAAACAATAATTTCATGGTATGGAACTTCTTTTTATGACATCATGGAGGCAATCACAAAGGTTTAGATTCTGAAGCATTTTGGAGTTCCGATTCTTAATGTAGGGATGCTTATTATTCTCTGATTCTATTTTCTGGCCCTTATGTAAATAGGTTTTCGTTTCTGTCAAGATAGACAAAATGAGATGAATTTGTCCCCCTTTGTTTTCACAGTCAAACTTTCCCTAAACTCTGAAATCGTCAAATATACCAGAAATGAAAAACAAAGGAAAATTTTAAAAATAACTTTGGTATGCCATGTTTTGTGATACCCACTTTTCACATTTAAACGAACACGGTGCCATCTAATCACCTCAAGTGGTTTCACAGTTGTTAGGCTGTTTAGAGGAGAACAGGAAATTTGAAATTGGTGTTGTGATTGAACTCAGTAAAAATTGATTTGTTTTTCATTTCATGCCGCTTCGTATACTTCGTTTGGCTGTCTCATTTCTCCAGCGGAGATTCCAATGAGGGTTTCAGAGTCTAGGGCAAGTTTTTCCTGTGAAAACCTGAACTGAAGCCATTCCTTCCATTCTGCTATGGAGTGAGGAGATTGTGTGCAGAACGTTGTGCAAAAACCAGAAAGGCAGGGAGGGGCTAGGAGAAGGGGAAGCACTCAGGCGATGGGAAGACCGTGTTGGAAAGAGACAGTTAATGACTTCAGTAGTTTCATTCCTCTTCAACTACCCTCGAGTCTCAACAAGCACTGGGCCTTGTGTTCCATTACAATGAGTGAAGCTTATCTCGACGATGTAGCGACTCCTTTAAGTTTCCTGATGACCTTCTGATTTTCCAAAGACACCTATTTCGATCACAATATGTACCCAGATAGTCACTCCCCTCCCCTCTACTTTCTCTTTCTGATAGGTTCTCACCCTACAGTACCAGCTGATCTTGAACTTGTGGTCCTCCTGCCTCGGCCGGAGCGCTCAGAGTACAGGCATGTGCTATCACTCCCGGCTCACACAACCATTCTCAATAAAAGTACTACTGAATACTTCTGAGTATTCAGAAAAAAAAACCACAGTATTTTGGGGGCCAGAAAACTGACTGGAAGCCTTAGGTCAACGGGCTAGAGGATGGTGTCTACATTTAGATAAAGTCATCAATGGCTCAGAAGAAGATAAAGCGCTGTACCACATCTGCTTGAACATCAGCACGCACACACACACACACACACACACACACACACACACACACGTTCCAAACTTCCTTCCACATTATACTACAGAGTGAAGCAGTAATCTATTTCAGCATCTACATGGATATAAAGAAGACATAACCCAAATTCAGGGCATTTTCCACTAATTCCCTGTCTTCACTAAAGGCACCGTGCAGAGCCCCACCTTGAATTGCTTTTCCAGCCGCGTCCTCCCTCCTACTCCGGGAATGAGGATGCTGTTCACGTAGCTGTGCAGCTGATTTGAAGACACTTCTGTCTCCTTTCCGAGAATGGCTTCCAACAAGGCATCATGGATGAAAATGTACTGCTCCTGCAAGGACGAGGTGTGGCCGTCATGGAGGGGATCTGCTCGGGGACAGCTACCACTTCTAAGGCTGACTGAGCCCAACAATTCCCTGAACAGGAACCTACGGTGCATTTCTCTGCTGTTGTCGCTAGATGGTGACCCCAATATTCGCTTGCTGATAAGCTGTCATTTACTATGGAGTAGAGACCCACGGTGAGTTTAGCTCTGTATTTCTCCACCCTGTCTAGACCAGGTGGTGTGATAATTAGCACACAGCTGCAAACACATGGTCACTAAAGGGCCAACTTTTCCCACGTTTGCCAGAGAGTAAACTTAACTCCCTGGGATCGGGAGCATGACTTGACTTAACTGAAGGTGACCCCGGTGTCTAGACAGTAAGACAGTGAGGGAAAGCTGTGATTCAGAAAGAGCGTCATCTCCAGAAATCTCAAGCACAAGCCCGTGTATTCCTTCAAGTTCTAAGGGAATGCATCTTTCTCTTCAGCTCGCGCTAACCTGTGCTGGGACGTCCTGACCGCCACTCACTCCTTACCTCTGTCTGGACGAGGTAGTTACGCTGTGTCCTGATGTGCTTCAGGAATCCCAGGACGTTGACTGTACTTTTGTCCTTTATCTGCTGCAGCATGCTGTCTATGACAATGTAGGTGCCTGTCCTGCCCACGCCGGCACTGGAAGAGACGAAGGCACTCAGTCGGCGCTTTCAACCATTGACCGAAAGATAAAAAACGTAAAAGCTCCCATGCTAATAAATAGCCCGTTTCCCTGATCACTTACTAGAAATGACCTAGACTATTCTATTCATATAGATATCGCCTGAACACTTTGCACCATCCAGCCTCGATGAAGAACACAGAATGCCTTTTACTCTACGAGGACAATTGAGACACAGGGGCCACCTCAGCTTTCCCTGCAGTTCTAAGGGAGGAATGGAGCTGGAGGTACTGGACAGCAGCCATCTTCACCCACGAAGCAGTCAGCTGAGGCCTGGGCAGGTAGGTCCTATGGCTCTTACTGAACCTGGAAACTTACCCTTTGACTAAAATCCCTATGCGTACAACCGTCGCTGCCTGCCTCTGCTTCATGCAACTAGTGTCAGTAGTAGGAAACTCTATGACGGAGTATCTTCCTTTTAGAAAAGGTCAATGCTATGCCCAGAAAATTTTGCTTCCTGTAGTTATTTTTCCTAATTCATATTTTAAAAGATAGCCAAGAAGCTCTGGAATCTGTAGCGCCGAATGGCAAGCTTGTTTTGGGAGGATGCCTCCAGGAGGTTCCTCATCGAGCACAATACCCAGGCAGTTTGGCAGACTGTTTTTCATTGGTAGTTGCAAAATGGATTAGCAAAACGGTAGTGTTCCCATAAGGCTTTAAACGCAGGATGTATCTCAGCTCCTGCAAATGTCTCGTTTTGTTAAAGCATATTATAAGAACAGCCCCACAGAAATGCTTAGCAAACGCTGTGAAGCTATGCGATGTTAGCCACAGAATAAGTAACTTGAACACTAAAATAGAGGAGGCCATGGCTGCACTTTCATGAACACACGAAACAGGCAGTGAAGACATCTAAACAACCATCCAAAGTTGTTTTAATTTGTTCAGAGAAATCACAATTTTTTTTTCAAGAGTTTTTGTTCAGAGAAAATTCTAGCTTGTTCAGAGAGAAGACAATTTTTTTAAGAGTTTTGTTTAGAGAAAATATGAACTTTTTCAAGCGTTTTTGTAAGAGGTCGTTTAGGTAGCACATGTAAGTTGGAAAATTGAAAGAACCTTTTACCTATGTCCTAAATACATGCTATGGAACCTTCTCATTTATATTCCAGTCTTCTTAGGTGGAGCCCACAGTTTCCCTACAGTTGTAGGAGCTTACCAAGAACATTTGAGAAAAACTAGATATTAAATCAGTCAGTTTTTCCTTGAAGCTACACAGTTCTTTGACTTCTTTTTCAGGTGATGCTTCCATGTGACGAAATTATAGTTATTCATAATTGCACCGTGCTTCCCCTCTGCCGTGTTCATAGAGGACATGGGCCACACGAACTCTCTCTATGCTTTGTTTGAGCACAGATGGAATTCACAGAGCTCCAATCCCCAGCTTCATCTTACCCTGCACGCTGGCCCTGTCTGCAGTGCACCAGCACGTGGCCCACTCTGCATGCTGGCCCTACCTGCAATGTACCAGCATGGGCCCACACCCCCAGCTTCATCTCTCCATGCTGGCCCTACCTGCAATGTACCAGCATGGGCCCACATCCCCACTCTGCACGCTGGCCCTACCTGCAATGTGCCAGCATGGGCCCACACCCCCAGCTTCATCTCTCCATGCTGGCCCTACCTGCAGTGCACCAGCACGGGGCCCATGTCTGGTACCCGCGCCGCTGATGATCTCCGCACAAAGGTCAGGACTGGGAGGGTGTACTCAGGGACTCCCATGTCAGGCCACTGTGTGTAGTGGTACTGAATCACCGTCCTCTCGTTCTGACGACCCTTGGGGTTCCCCTTCTGGCCCTGGAGGAAAGTATAAAAAGACACCTTGAAGCTTGAGGGTTAGCTCCTGGATGAGAAGAGTACAAAGCTGTCAGGAAACATGACCTTGGATCTCAGTTCTCAAATTATTTCCTGTTTGTGACCGACTTCCATGTTGCATGGACCACATCCACACACTCAGAAGAGAAGAATAAAATCGCTCCGAGAATGAACGTTGAACAACATCAGGCTTTTGGACTTAGACAATACAGAGCACTTTGAACTCTCCCACAAAGCCTGCTTTTCCCGACTTGCTGCCTAATGGTCTGCTTTGCTTCCATCTGCCATTCCCATTTCTTTTTTACACTCAGTCTGGATACCCTGAGCCAGGGTTCCTTACTGCCACCCATTCTCCAAGAATTTAGGGAAAGCCGGAAATGTTGATAGAACCTGGCGCTCTAGAGCCTGGGGCCCAGCCTCGCTTCTTTGTCACTCTCACAGGTGACTTCTCCTGAGTGGGTTTCCATCTAGGAGCCAACTTTTTCTAATCTCACCAATCCAAGTGGATGACCTGCTAGGCACTGGTCAAACACAGAGCACCCCGAGTTCTTATTGCTTTCTCTCACTTAAGCTATTATCAAAGCAGGCTAACTGGACCTGTTTAAGTACATTATGGACGCCTTGGATCTCTCTAAAGTTTAGAATGATTATTGACTGGCTTGAATCACCCAGAAGCTCAACAATAAAGACCATATACTGCTGCTGATTTAAAACAGTGCCTAGCGCTAATCACAGCCACACCGAGGAAGGGCTGCTAACCCTGGGCTATCCGTGGGCTTTAGAGCTGCCTAAATGTGGGTTTTCTTAGGACTACATTCTCTGAGATGCCAATGGAAATCAAACAGCACTGCTTCAGACAACTGTCAGACTCAAGACTGCGTCGCAACTGTACTTTCTCACTGAGCTGCTATTTAGATTCCAAAATATTGCTGTGGCGACTCTTGTTGTGACAGGGGATTTGTGGGAGAAAGAAACCGAGAGAACTTGAAAGCAGTATTTCCACATCGTGGTTCTTGGAATACTACGAGTTCATAGAAAAAGATGGTATGGGTAAGTCACATGACCAAACACGAACTCAAACATGATGGTCACTTGTGTTCATCCGCTTCCTAAAAGCGGATACATATTATGCAGCAGCCTCTTTCCATTCTCCATGAACAGCGGAGGATGAGTTTTAAATACCCGTCTTGCAGGACTAGAATTCCTTGGGATACAGTTTGGGAAACACTGCAGTGAAGTTGTCAGGAAACAGCAACCAATGGATAGGTACCATGGGATGTGCTGTATTCTCGACTTCCGACGACACAAAGCCAGGTTTGTGAAGACAGAGGAGCCAGCCAGAGCCCCTAACGGGTCTCAGGCACTTTGCCAACACCTTTCACGTGACACACAGACATTGGGCAAAGAGGTACAGGGCCACAGAGCTCAGTGGGTAGAGCCCTGGGTCACATCCCTAGCACTAGGTAAACCTAGTAGTGTAGTGGAAGCTTGGAATCCAGTGCTCAGAGGTGTAGATGGGAGGACTCACTCAAGGAGCTCAGTTATACAGCCACTTTGAGGCCAGGCTGAGCTCTATTTATTTTTGAGACCCTGCAATAAAGAGAGAGAGAGAGAGAGAGAGAGAGAGAGAGAGAGAGAGAGAGAGAGAGAGAAAGAAAGGAAGGAAGGAAAAGAAAAAAGTTGTGAAAAACGTCCTAAAAGCTTGGATTCGCCTTCGGTGTGCAGGCGTCTCCAGACAGCTCGCCCAGCGTGCACACGCACCTTTTTCACTTTTGCGTTTCTGACCGAAAAACGCCGGACAGTATAGCAGGCGTGTACTTTTGTGCTCTTCAGAGTGACAATGATGTTGCCATACTCCTCGCTATTTTCCATCGGCCAATACTGATCGCATTTTCTCTGCAAAAAGGAAAAAAGGAGGATTTTCAAACAACAGTATTAAGACACAGATAATAATAATAAGTATGGGTAGACTGTGAACTGTGATACAGAATAGTTTTAAGTGCCATCTGGGCGGGGCTTACAGAAGCCAGGCTGGAAATCTGTTACAAGATTGGGTCACCAGCAAAACTGGGACTCCAAAGTCAAGGGTCCCGAGACACCCGATCAGCACCATCTCCACAAACTAAGAATACAGCGCATTCAGCTACACTTTTCATGATGGTCATCACGTTAGCCTCTGTTTTCCTGAGTGTCTTTCTCACACCAAGCATTTCCCAACATCCCTGGTTTCTGCTATCTCTTATTCTGTACATTCTTTCTCTTGCTAAACTGTTTCTCATCTCAAACAGGGGCTTCTATAAAATTTCCACACTGATGCACTCATTTGTCACTGCACCACTAAAACATTCCTGTGTAGCTCTACAACATGCCTACGTCATCAGTGTAGCCCTACAACATGCCTGTGTTATCAGTGTAGCCCTCCAACATGCCTACGTCATCAGTGTAGCCCTCCAACATGCCTACGTCATCAGTGTAGCCTTCCAACATGCCTACGTCATCAGTGTAGCCCTCCAACATGCCTGTGTTATCAGTGTAGCCCTACAACATGCCTGTGTTATCAGTGTAGCCCTACAACATGCCTACGTTATCAGTGTAGCCTTACAACATGCCTACGTCATCAGTGTAGCCCTCCAACATGCCTACGTCATCAGTGTAGCCCCCCAACATGCCTACGTCATCAGTGTAGCCCTCCAACATGCCCATGTTTCATATTAATTTGCACTCGTGATGCCTTAGCTCTTGCAGAGAACATGAGCAATCCCATGTGCAGAGAGAGCAGGTCTATTCTCTCCACCTGTGTAGTTTCCTTCCCACAGCAGGTGTTTAATTCACTTTCATTCACAAAATGCAAAGAGAGTAAAAAAAAAAAAAGAGGCTCTTACCCTTCCTTTTTCCACAAGGTTTGTAATCATGATGATGATTCCTGTATTCTGTTCCCAGATCATCCTCCAGAAGTCTTCGAATGTAGACTTTAGAGGTCCCTGGGTGGCAATGTAGGCTTTTGCTTTGTTGTAACCCTTCAAAGATGACACAGCACAAAGTGAGATGAAAGTGGTATCACAGAAGACCAGTTAATAATTGAAGTACCTTCTAAGTGGCACAGGCCATGTTTGGAGAGACATTTCCGTGTAGCGGTGCAATATACCCACCCACCTCCGCCCCAGGCGTCCATTCTCTAAAACAAGTGTAACAGCTTTTCTGACTTACATCGACATAATTTGCGTTGATGTAGTCGCTGTGCTTAGAGTCTTTTCCTGGTAAAGGTCTTAACTTCACCCTGCTGTGATCATCTACAGAGAATAAAAGACAAAAACAAAATGTAGAATTAGAGCAGCAACAACCGGCAGCACCCTTAAACGCACACATGGCAACCAGGTGCTGCGACGAACAGCTACTGAGTACAGCTGCAATGCCATCCCAACACTGCACGGGCGCAGCTGTCCCAGAGAGGGCCCGAGGAGCATAAATAACAGTCTTTACTAGTTTTCATGAAACTGCTAGACATTGTACAATATGCCAAAATTTCATTTTTCTATTTCAAAAAGAAAATTCACGGGCTTTTGATTATCCATTCTTTCATCCTCTTCCTAGTACTATAAATTTAGAGAGAGAGAGAGAAAGAGAGAGAGAGAGAGAGAGAGAGAGAGAGAGAGAGAGCGCACAAGAACACAAGAACTCATGAGGCTGTGTGGATAAGGATGTTGGGGAAAGTTAGAGGAGAAAAAAAGAGTATGATCAAAATATGTTGTATGAAAAAAGTTTAAACAATGTTTTTATGAAGAGACTTTTGATGAGGTTTATAAAGTCTTTAGGGTATTTCACTGCTCTGTGAGGTTGAAGTCTAGACAACTCCCCAGGACCAAATGAAGGGAACGAACCAGAGCTTATCCTATATCGTGAATCTGGCACATTCAGAACCTGATCCTACTGGTTCCTGTGACAGTTCTTTGGTGTCCTTTGCTATATAAAGTCATGAACAAAGGGGTAGATGAATGTGGCAGGCAGTACGTACAGAATATGAGTGGCTAGAACATAAAAACCCAACTCTCTGAACTTGTAAAGCAGAGATGATGGTCTTCCAGCAAAAAGCTTTCAGCTGGGCATGGTGGCATTCAGGAGGCAGAAGCAAGTGGATCTTTGTGAGTTTGAGAACAGCCTGATCTACACAGCAAGTTCTAAGCCAGCCAGGGCTACACAAACGGACTCTGTCTAGACAAACAACACAATTCCTGTGTGTATCATACAAATGCTGCATTGATTTTCTCTCGTATTCTGTCACCTACTTTCTGATTGCTGCGTGTTGAGGGTGACATTATGTGTGCTCTTGCCTGACTCTTAAAAAAGGCCATGTCTATAGACAGAAGTACACAGCTGTGAGCTACCTTGAATGGGTCAGCCAAAAATGCTGTGAAATCTGATTCACGAACAGATGAGAAGAGAAAGAAAAGACATTTTTTTCTGCACCTTTTCCCTCCTCTTTACTCATTCACATAAATGAGACCAACAGTTCTACTCAAGAACAACTTGTTTTTTTAGAAATTAGGACAAGTAAAACTATCTCTATTAATAAACAATATGATCCAATATATGTAAGCCCAAAGGGGTTCCCAAAAATGATCTTTTAGAATGACTGGGTCTAACAGCGCTTCATGAAATACAATCAATATACAAAAATCAACTGTACTTCTATACATGGAGCATTTTCATTTGCTACAAGCATCAAAAAAAATGTGGTGGACCAAGAGATGGCTCAGTGGTTGAGCACACTTCTTACTCTTATAGAGAGGACTGGAGTGCCATCCCAAGAACCTACAAGTTCTTGTGACTCCAGTTCCAGGGGAATCTGATGCCCTCTTCTGGCCTCTGTGAGCACTGCATGCACATGGTGCAGACATCCACACAGGCAGATATACCCATGCTCATATAAATAAATCTCCAAAAGCAAAAAAGAAAACCCCAAAACAACAAAGCAGGAGTAAACCTCACAGAGGAAGCCAAAGCTTGTGCAATGAGAGTGTAAACCACAGTTGAAAGAAATAGGAAGGCCTAAGTGAAAACCATCCACCTTCACGAAGGCCCCAAGACAATACTGAAATGGCAATGGTTCTCAAATCCATCCCACACTCAGTTCACTCTCCATCAGAATCCCGGCCCCAGATTAGGAAGTACGAGTCTAGTGCTAAAATTCATATGAAAATGCAAGGGGCTGAGAGAGCCTGAACAGGGGAATCTGAGTTTCCAATTTAAAACTTTGCCACCAAACTGCCCATAATTACGGCAGTGCAGAGCTGGCAGGAGAATGAACGCAGACAGCACCAGGAATAGAATCCAGCAGCCAGAAGCAACTCATTACCTTACAGTAAGTTAACTGTCCACAAGAGAGCTGAGCCAATTCATTGAGGAGAAAGCCCTAAATCTTAAACCACAGACAAATAGATTCCCTTATGCAACAAAATGAAGAATAGCTCTTACCTCAGAACACAAAAAAAACACAATCAAAATGGATCAAAGACCTAAACAAGAGTGCTGAAACCATGAAAATTTCAAGACGAGAACACAGCAGTAAACTTGGCATGGTTTTCCTTCCTAATATGACTCTAAAACCACCACCAACACTAACACCAGATTAAACTGGATATTGACAAACTTCAGAAGATGGACTTTTGAAGATTTTAGAGAGCACCATTAAGAAAGACAGTCTGGGTAGTGGCGGTGCACTCAGGAGGCAGAGACATTTGAATCTCCGTGAATTTGAGGCCAGCCTGGTTTACAAAAGCTAGTTCCAGGACAGCCACAGGGCTACACAGAAAAACCCTGCCTCAAAAAATGAAAACAACAACAACAAAAATAAAAAGGGAAAAGATAATGCAAAGAATAAGCAGAAATATATGGAATCCCACAATATACAAAGTTCAACAGTAAAGAGATAAAATTCAGCTAGGGAAAAGTAAAAGATGAGAACAGATTTTTTTTTCTCCCAAAAGAAGATGTACAGATGGGCCAATGAGCGTTAAGCAATGTACTGATCCCACTGACCACTCAGGCAACCGTGAGAAAAATGCTCATCAGAGGTTTCCACCTCAAAGCATCACTAAGACCCACCCCCCTCAAAAAACAAAAACAAAATAGGGTGCTTCTGTCAAAGCGTGAGGTCGCTGGACCCCTACGTCACTGCCAGTGAGAATGAAGCCCAGCAGAGCCACTCTGGAAAAAGCCAGTCAGCTCTCCTAAAGTTGAACACGGGTTCATCCATAAACCAGCAACTCTGCTTCTATGTATGTACCCAGGAAGGAAGGAAACATATCTACAGAAAAGCCTTGTCCGCGAACGACTCTAATAGCATTGTTCTTAAGAGACCCAAGTTGGATAAAATCCAAACACCTAGCAAGAGATCCCATATGCATGTAATTGGAGTATGAACAATGGAGTCACTGATACACAGTGCAACATGGATGAAGTCTGAAAGGATGCTAAGTGCGAGAGACCAGACACACAGGTTTCACGTGTGAGTCCATCCACAGGGACGGTCCAGAAAATCCAAATCACGAGAGCTAGAAAGCAGTAATGGATTTCAGGGGGAAAGGGTGTCTGTGAACAGCCACGGGGTTTCTTGTTGCTAGAAATACTTGAACATTAGACTGTGGTTCCAACATCTGTGAAAGAACAGTCCGAATGGCATGTAGACAGTCTCAACGTTTTATTCAAAAACTATCCATAGCAGTGTTCAAACTTTAAGCGGTCCAACTAAAAGTCTGTGTAATGTGGTTCTTATTACAGAAGGTAATGAAATTGGTCCCTCCATGTTCAAATCCTATTCCCCTGTAGCTATAACTTTAACCCGTTCTGAAGTTAGGCTTATTTGATTCAGTTCTCCAAATCTGTATTAAAAAGACCCGCCTCCCACTGGTTAAAAACAAAGTCAGGATAGCCCCATGATATTCAGGCTTTGTCTCCCAAGATTTGACATGACCTCGGCTCACGGGAAAATACAAAAGCTGGGAAGAATTTCTTTTGGTTAGCTTATGGCTCTCTCGAAGCTCTGATGGCCCACGCTGCATCTACCTCGTGAGAGACTGGCTTTCAAACACCAGCCTCTCTGGGGGGTGCAATTCTGACTCTTTGGCTGTTCCTGCAGGGCAAAGACTGAATTCTCCCACCGCTGAAGATCATTTCAATTACTCACATGCTAAAATGTTGATATATCTGTTTTTGTGCTTGTTGTCTGGGTGATTGGAATGTTCTGCAGTGATGTTCATATCAGCTGTACAGCGCTGGACTTCCTAAAGGAGAAGAACGACAAGGTTTTAGACACGCTGGAAACGAAATGGAGCCGCCGCCACATATCACGCAGCATTCTGTCAGCATAGGCTATATGTATGCTGCACGCTGTAACTGAATTCTTACTGCCTAGTGATAGGGAAGCTATGCAACACTGTAGCACACACTCCTCTGCTGAAACACGGTGGAAGAAACAGACCGAGAGGGAGCCAGTCAGATCCAGGACAGAACATTGCACGGGACAAAGTTTAACATTGTCATTTTACGGTGTCCCTGCGCTTCATTCTGCAAAGCACGGTGACCTTTTACACTGGGCACGGCCTCAATACTGATGCTTCCCATGTATTTTGATGGCACCGCTAGGTCGTGTTGAGTGACAGGCCCACGCTGTCTATGTTTGTCTAAATACACTTTATGGTGCTTGTATTATGACGACACCACCCAATGTGGCACTTCTTATTATCTGACCTCATCTTATGTGGTGCGACTCCTCCCTTCCTCTATACACACACAGAGATAGCTATCAGCCCAGTTCCTACAGTGCCATTACTTCCTCGAACTCATTCAGATCTGAGAATTGCTGTAATGATCACAAACACAGGAACAGTGTGAATTAGGGATCGTCTCGTTCCTTACTAGCTCATCGCTTATCTACTTTATTCCGGTTTGTACCTGGAGTTGGGATGGTACAAAACAGTATCAATTTTGGAGTGCTAAGATACAAAAGAATATCTCTTTCTAAATAAGTCACAGTCTATAAGAGAAAAAAAAAAGATTGTTAGCCAAATGTGATCAACAGAGAAGAGGCCTGAAAAAAAAATATGGGAACAAAAATAGAGGAACTGAGGGAGGCTTAAAATAGGACATAGCAATTCACTTGAGTCTTAAAGGAAGCACAGGAATTTCCAAGAAGGACAAAAGCACCAGGATTTGCAATGTGCTTGGAGGCCGCATGGCCTCATTTCATAGTTAGAACCCTCCATGCTAAAATGTCTATTTGACAGGACAGTCATGCTCGGCCGACTAATTATCTTGACTGGCTCAGACATCATTTGTCCTGATGAAGTGTTGGCTCTGGATTTGGTCAACTGAACTTGCACTAGAGACACAGGAGCAGCAGAGACAGCTCCGCACCACCGCCTTGGCCCCAGATAGAAGCCTCATCTCTTAGCTCAATATGAAGCTGCTGAAAAAGCTGGGTTCTTCTACCCTGGATGCTTCACACATGAAGAAATACTGGAGCCAACTAGTTAAGGAAGCCATTAGCAGTGCGTAGCTGCTACTAAGAGCAGGCACAAGGTCACAAAAGTGCCAGGGGAGGTTGTACACACGCAGATTATTGTGTTTCCCAAGGAAGCTGCGGAAGAGCTATGTATGTGTCCATAGCAGCTACATCAGGGGCAGTGATGTAGTGAAGACAGGGGGCAGACTGTCTCATAAAACCTCAAAGCACTTCCTAGCGAGCAGTCCCCTCTCCATGAAGAGGAACTCTGCAGTCAAATAACCTAAGGTATAAAAATGAAGGGTCATGATCTGTTCAGATTATTGAGTTTCCAATGCCTGGAAGCTCGTATTTAACTTTTCGTAACTGAAGGTCTTCCCAGCTGTCCCCGAAGGTGTCAAGCCGGTCCCGGGAAAGCGTGCAGTGGTGATTCTCACCTGTTTCCTACCCCAACGAAGTGGGATAAAATCTGCTCTCTCCTGTTCTAGTTTCATGACTCAGTTTTGCAAACAGTGGTTTAAAGGGCCTGAAACCTTTTGGCTCTTTTCTCCAAAATGGAAAAAGAAAAAGTATGAGTACAAAGAAGATGGTGATGTTAATTATAGTTGGGTTATGGGGACCTGCCTTTTGGAATTGCCTTAAAAGCATGAGATCAGTTTAAGGCAAAACACTTCACAAATGGATTTGTATCCTGAATAGCACCAATTCACTGTATACACAAATCCCAGGCACAAGTCAATACTCCACTGCTGGGTAAAAGCCAGCCTTTTGGGCAGGTACCCCTTTAAGACTGAGGTGATTGGAGAGCTTATATTAAGACATTTTAGCCTTAGTTCTTTAGTCGGAGATTCATTTTGTCTATTAATTCTTTTCTCTCTTGTACTATATTTGGATCGGACCACCCTAGCCATGGACTGAGGCTGAGACTCAGATAGAATATAACACAATGGACCAGGGCTGCTGCTATAAAGCAGTCTCTCAAGGCAGCCAATCAGCTCCTTTTGCTATCTAAAACCCCTGGCCAGATGTGTGGCCTCCTTTCATGCTTCCAATGAATGGCATAAAACAAGGGAAGGACGTAAGTAATGTCAGATCTGACTTTCTTAGCACTCACGTGGTCTGGCTACAGCCTTCAGATTTGGTCTTGAGGATAATAACATCACCTGTAAATTCCTGCAGTATGACTTGACTCATTCAGGAGCCGATAATACCATCTGATCCTGGAATGATCCTTTGCTCTATCAGACTGGCATCGCAAAGTTAACGTGACTTTAGTAGGCGTTAAAACCTTTTAAAGTGACCCTAGCCGGTGGAGTGCACATGGGAAACTTACCTATTTCACACTTTAATGAGAGATTTAAGATGATGCTTGCTTGTATTTTATTGCCTATATTAATCTAGAATTCTAAAAGTAGATATTCTGGATACTGACAGATACATAACTCACAGAGGAGGGCCAAGAGAAGACAAGAGGCTTAAGAGAAAAAATAATTCATTAAAAACAAAACATGAAAATCCTAGCATTTGCTATTACTAGAATTCTTGGGGGATGCAATTGGCTGAATCTCCTGCTTTGGAGATGTGGAGGGAGGAGGCCATCTGGAGAGCATGGGATGGCCTGCTAGCCTACCTTTCTGAGACACCACTCCAACAAACACTGCTACACATCTGTCAGATTACCCAACAGACAGCCCTGGAGGAAAGTATTTTGGAGCTGGTATGTTAAGAGGCTAATCTACAGACAATGAAATGCATTGGTCATGACTAGTCCAGAGCTGGTCCAGTGTCCAAGAGAGAGCTGGTCCTTAAGAGATGAGGACCCCTGTGCCTTCCCACTTCCACCATCTTGGACTTGGCCATCATACCTGACTTTTTCCAATGCTGTGTGCTGGGCATGACTCCATTAGGCAGGGACTTTTTGGTGGGTTCCAAATTACTTTGCCAACTTTCCAGGGAGGGTATTATCTTCTACCACTTCATGTTCTAACCTTAGCCTTAAACCCACGCCTTTTAGAAAGGTGACATGTTTTCCTGTCTTAGGCATGGCTGCCATTTATTTCTCCCCTCCCACAACCCAAATCCCTGGTCTTTGCTCCCCGGGGCTGCCCCTTTTCACCGCCCCACAGAAAATTCTTTTGCAGGCAGAAGTTTATGAAATTATCCCATCGTCTTTATAAAAGTCCCTACTTACATAAGAATTTTTCTTCGTAATAAGGATTTAAAGCACATTTCTCTAATATTCAGACCAAATGCACGGTGTGCCGTATGCTCAGCTCTTCAGGGACAGTTTCTGCCATCCTCCAGCCGTCTTTGTGTAGCGTTGCATCTCCTTCCGGGGACGTCCCTGCCTCCCATTATCAGCAGCCACCGACAACTCAGTTCATGACACAAAACAATGGGGCCACTAGTCCCTCAGCGCAGGGGCTCAGGTGGACAGAGCCTTATGCTCCTGATTTAAGATGAACAACGAGTGCCCATTTAGCCCAGTAGTTAATTGGAGGAGAGGTCATCCCCCAGAGGACGGTGTCAAGGGCCACGGACCTCTGGCTTCATCTCTGTGCCCAGCCTTTAAACTTCCGATTCCTCCAACCCCCAAGACCTAGTCCGTGGACCTCTGTAGCCTTCTCATGAATGTGACAGGACTGTGCTTTAGGAAGCCTTCTGCGTTAAGATTATGGGGGCAGGGAAAGCAATTTCTAATATTTAAAAATCAAGCCACTCTGGGATGCCACTGTCCAGGAAGCCCAGGGAACTAGTCACGGCCAATTCAGGCAGCCAGGAGAAGGGAACCAGGAAACGTCAGCCTCAAACAAGAACCAGTAAGACTGCCACTGGCTGCAGAATCTTGGAGAGGCATAATGCCACCAGTTCTACAGCCCGCTCACAACTTATCTGACAGCACTGTTTTCCGACATCACCTCTAGACAAAGACTCAAAGTTACTTAGGCTGCTCCCATTCCCCGCTTAAGTAACATCATTATTAAAATATGACAGTCGCTCACCCCCCCCTTTTTTTTTTAAAGCCCAAGGCTGAAAAATCAAACAGCGCCACAAGGAGAATCATTGTCACTGGGACACCCAGTCAACACACACACCGTGGGGAAGCTCCATTTCTGTTTTACCTTATTTCCTTTTCATTTCTACTCTGGGTCTCCTCCCAGCACCACCAGACTGAGCTCTTTTGGTAAGGGATTCTAATTAATCTTTGTACGGAGAGGGAATAGTTGATACTCAGCTGTTTTACCTTGCCCGACTAACTATGAGCTTGAACGGTACTCTCGAGAAGACCAGTGATTTGATTAACTTGAGGCTTCTGTTCAGATGTTGAGTAAGATTTCTGTAAGCCACACTGGGGCTAAAATCGCTGTAGAGCAGAAAGACTGTGTATTCCTCACCTAATACATGTAGGAGAGGGAACCCTAACAGCCTGTTTTTTTTTTTTGTTTGTTTTTTGTTTTTGTTTTTGCCAAGGCACAGTTGCATGCAAGTCAAGGGCAAGCTTGTTTATTTCTCTTGACTCCAGCTCATTATAAGACATTACTTCTATGAGTCTGGAAGGCACTGGGGTTAACCACAGGGCTTGGGGTTTGACAGTACTGGTCTCAACCCCTGCTGCCACCGTTTCAAAACCTGGCCACCTAATCTTGCTTTGCTTATGGATGATGTTTCCCCAACTTTAAAGTGAGGTCAGTGAGAGCCGAGCTAAAGTAAAGGACTGAAATAATGCGCTGAGCTAACTGTGGGCCCTGGTTAAAGCACACAAGTGATGGAAATCCGTGCAGGAGATTACGACTGTCTGACCACAATAGATGGTTTATTTTAAATATTTCATTGTTCTTTGTACTACATAAAATCTCATTTCCTGCCCTTACACAGTCAGCTATTACCTCTGCTTACTTCCTCACATGGCTTATTGCTATCTTTCCTTGTTTAGCAAGATTACCAAAAAGGAATGATGTTTTTGTTTAAAAACACTGCAAAGTTTTGCTGAGTTTTAAAGGTTGCAGTATACTGGTGAGCTCCTCGTCTGTCTCATTCTCCCCTTTATATTGCTGCTTTACTATTTTTTTTTTCTTTCAGACTTCTGATTTGAAGCAACTCCAGTTTTCAGTTCTCCCCAGGAGGAGCCAGGAGATGGTAACGGAATCACAGTGGCTGCTTCTACTTAGGTTCCCCATCCCCTCCCATGAACAACCAGCTCCTGGTACTGAAGCTGTCAAGATCAGTAGAGGTGATTAAACTGTTAGCTCACAGTATCAATATTTTTAGGATAGACACAGGATACAAATAAACGCCAGGATTTGTTCACGGGCGTGATTCTGATACAGAAAAGCCCATCTCTAAGTCAGATGAAGTATACAGAGGTGTAGCTGATTATTCTGAATAATTAAATGGTGTCAAAACCAGCTGTGATGAATAGCGCTGGGGTCTCAAATCATAAATAATTGAGAAAGCAGAGTTGCATTTGATCATCCTGATCAAATTCTGTCCTCCAGAGGATAAATGTTTGTCCTGAATACCATCAACATGGTTAAATGCCTCAATATTCTTGCTCGGTCATCCAGTCAACAGTCAATTGAGCTAAATCACTTTAACGCCACACACATTTGCTGTCCTCATGAATACAAAATGTTTGACTTAAGCCATGTTCTTCGTTGTGGACTAAGCACCTTTCTGGACCAGCATACAATAGCAGCATTAAATACTTGACGAGCTTTTGTTCAGTCTTCTCTCTACCACCTTTCCCATCATTTTTTTTTCCTCAATAAAAACCTAAACGCAAACCAAGTCAAAACACAAACGAAACAAAAACAATGCCAAACTCACAACAGCGGCAACCTCAGAGAAAGAATTCACTTGAGATGTCAATATAATTGCCTTTCTGGTGACGTTTGGGAATTCCAAATTTGCATAGAGACAGGGGTTCTGGCCCCATTTTTCTCGTTGTTCACATGAGATAATTGCACCTCAGAGCTGTGTGTGTCCATGATGGTCCCCGAGCGCTTCCTTCCCATTTGTATTTGAGCCCCAGAACCAACTGTGTCAAGAGGCAGGGAAGAAAGGCTCTTCGCCATCATTCCCATTATACAGTAGGAAGGGAAAGAGGAAGAAACCCACTCGCCCCTACAGCTCGAAGACAGCTGAGCTGCCATGAAAGCATGCCCTGTTCCACACAGCCCCTGCTGCCAGGGATGCGCCTCAGTAAAGAAAAGGGCAGTCTGTTTAATGGCTCCTCATTGACACCCTGTCACTGCTGAACTGGCACGGAACCCAGAGCTGGCAGAGGGGGACCTGCCAGTTCTCTACCTTGTTTCCTACACACCAGCTCTTAAAATCACGAGGCTGTGCTAACTCCCGTCTTCTCTCCAAGAATTAATACACACGGAAACAACAACAATCAATTAATAATTAACCCAGCACGCCATGGAGGTTTATTTATTTATTTATTTTAGCCTAACAACTTTAGAATGCGGGTGACATTAGCACCATCTTCTTAGGATGAGGAAACTGGGGAGCAGAGATGGAGCCTTATGAAACTCACTTCTGGCAGAGCCAGCGCTTTCTCTGGTGCCAAACCTCCTGTCTCCACCATACCGTGCGCAGCCCAGAAATGACACAGAATCAGGGAGCTCGGCAGTGGCACTGTGTGACTAGGCAGTGTGACTTCATCTTAGGATTAAGACGAAGGACTAGAAAAACCTATCCCCAGTAATGGTCCTCTTGTTAACCTCTATGTCCTGTCCTCCACAGATGAGCAGGGAGCCAGACAGGTGAAACGAACTCCCTCTTTCTACATCTGGCTCGGAAAACGTTGCTGAAAACCATCAGTGAGAAGAGAAAGACATCTCCGGCTGGCAGAGTTATTGTTCTGATAGGTTTAGAATAAATGCAGATCCCGCTGTCAAAAATCCTTATGAGATAAAAATAAACTTTCTCAAAAGTAGTTTCCAGTCTTGAAACATACCTCAAAATCTTCAGAGAAGCCATGCTGGCTATTAGAATAGAGCTCGCCGATGTGTTTAACAAACTGTTTGACGGGAATGGCTTCCATGTCGTCTGCAAGAAGAAAATCAGACTCAGGTCACACAGAATATGTTCACAAAACCAACGGCACCGGAAAAGCAAATCCTACATAGGAAAAACATTTGACGAAAATGATAAAATTCTATCAACTGAAGTAAATTTCTGAAGAAAGGCTTGGGACTTCATTTTACATCAAGATCTCGTTAGGATTGTGAGTTGCTCTTAAGCCAGGCTAAATAAGGTATTTCACACACACACACACACACACACACACACACACACACACACACACACCTCTCTGCTTTCACTTTGAAGAGAATTTACACAGTAAAGGAAATACATTATACTCTACGCTAAAAGTCTGCTTTTACCAAGCGTACCCATTTGCCAAGATATTTGGCACTTCCTAGGTTTTTAAACTTTAATTATTATTCAGTGGCTAGGGCTTGAATGTGAATGATCTTTTCCCCTCGGACAGACACCCCATGCCAGCTGTGCAAAGCCTCCTACAGTTAAGTGTTCAGAATCTTAGTTCAAAACAGCTGTGTCTATACGGTGCCAAAGAATCAATTTGATGGAATTAACGGACTTTTTTTTTTTTTGGTTTTGACAGCCTAGGTGTAGATTCAGGAAGACGCTACACACACCAATTTATTGTAGCTTTGCCACTCTGAAGGGACATTTCCAGCTCAAGGAGCCCAATGCCTGTTTTAGGTTTATTTACAGAGATCCAGGCTGATCCTTGAGTGTCTGCGAAATGGCCACGCCCACTTCCTCCCTCTGCCAACTCCTCCTCCCTCGGCCCTCCCCCACAAATATTTCCCTTTAAAAAAATGTTCGGCTGAATTTGAGATAAACAACAGACATGACATTTACTTTATTCAGAGTGAAAGATCTTTGGCAAAGGCACAAACATCCAAACTGCCGCAGATGCTTTTCTTAGTAAAGGGTATGAAGATCTCTATGTGTAAATGAGGTCCTACTTTGGCAGGAATTTCATAGATCCAGGCCTGACAATCTGATTTCTCTTCATCTGGTGACAGTTAACATTGCCTGTGTCATTCCTTCTCTACGTTCTTTGGAGAGAGCAAAGCTCTAGGGTGACTTTTTGCATCTATTGACATTTGAATCCTTCTTCAGTGGGAAGTTGCCACTCTTAGACTCTGTTTAAGAAAGGTGACTCCTATGTCCGTAACCTAAGTTGCTCAGCACCGAAACATTGTTTCAATGGGATAGCTTGTCCTACGCAAACACAAACTCTGTGTGAAAGATTAAAGTCCTGATCACTTTAAAAGGAAACTTTATGAAGAAAATTGCCAAGTTATTTACAAATATTTCAGGATTGAAGATGTTCATGAATATGCAATCATTTTGTACGCCCAAGAAATCTATAGCTTCCATGATGTAACCAGCATTAACAAACTAAGAAGAGCCAAAATGTTTGCCCAGAATATTTAGCAGAATGCTACTCAAGAAAAGTTTCCAAAATTATCTGATCATTTAAAATGTTTAGAAGTTGGTGAATTCTATAATAACTGCTATATGGCAATGAAGGCCCCTCAGGCTAAGCTGGAAAAAAAGAATTAATATGCACAAAAGTATAAGTACCCAAGTATAAGCACATCTTTGCACTTAAACAATATAAACGGTTCTCAAGGGCAGAGCAGCATAGACAAAAACTGGGTGACAGAAAAGTTTTATTCCACGACCACTGGAATTTCCAGTTCCCATAGGGCTATGGCGCTAGGAAAGGGCATGGAAGTCGGTTCAAAATGAGAAAAAAATTACGGTTGCTATATTTTGATATTTTACATGTAACATCAAGGATTTTCAAGACATCAAGATGCTGAGGTTTAAAAAAAATGGCATTTTGAAGGTCACAGCACATGGCAAATCATTAAAAGAAATACTTTAAAGTTCACAGTAAAACACCTTTTTCCTATAACGTGGTCAACTGTGATGCCCATCCTAATGTCACATACCCAGAAATCAATCTGCCTGTTGACCCCATGGTGGGATGCAGTAAGACCTAAGCCGGGCTCAGTAGGGTTGCCATGGAAAAATATGATGCACCATTTCTCCCCTTTGCATTTTTATCCAAGGAAACTGAGGCATCTTTATTCCACACCGAGTTCCCAGGCACCACCAAAACCATAAAGGAAGTAGGAGACAGGCAGATGTGCACACAGAGGCATACTGCGCTGACCTTTGCCAACTACACAGATAACACGTCACTTGTCCATCACTGAAGACAAACAGCAGAGGGCTCATATATATCTTTTCTTTCTCACGATAAATATAACACAGCAACTAACTAGAAGCCCTGACCAACTCCCTCTCGAATGGTATTTCTATTAAGTTTCCTCAACCATTTTGAACAGCACTGCAGGCCCGAACAACTAACTCGGTTTTTACCTGGAAAGATCCAACTCGGTATAGGAAAACAGCTATTTACGGGATACTATTTCTACCTGAACGTGTTTGCTTACAGATGACAGCAGGACTAATTAACGACCAAGTGCTTTGCATACACCTTCTATGTGCCCTGGTGTAGGTACTACATGCAGCCTCCCCTTACAAGCAAACGACTTCTTCAAGTAAAGGATGCTGTTCGGGTTTGATTTCCTGTGGCTCTGACCAGACGCTCTGACCAGAAGCACCTTGGGGAAGGGAGGTTGGAAGCTAAGGCAGGCACTTAGGAAGACAACCTGGAACAGACTACTGTCCAGGTCCACATACCTAATGGATGGTACCATTTGTAATGGGCCGGGCCTCTACATCAGTTAGCCATCAAGAAAATACGACACAGATGTGCCCACAGGCCAATCGGATGAAGGTCATTCCTCAATTAAGTTCCTCTCCTTTCCGAGGTATGTGAAGTTGACAACCAACATTAGTCATCACAGACTGGCATGGTCTAGAAAAGCTGGCTGCTGACCCATAACAGCGTGCTCCAACTCACTCCAAACTTTATGTTCCACTGTGGGTAATCACATTTACTGGCTGAGCACCCAGGATCAGCCAGCAGTTAGGGAGACGGTCCCTGTTCATGGCTGACGTCTGTGTCAGAAGTCAAGTCAACATAATGAAAGACCCCAGCTTAGCTGCTGTAATGCCATTTTGCAAGGCTTTCACACAAACCAGTGTAAGTTCAAGGTAAAGTTGGTACTCCTAGGCGGCCAAAACAGGATATCTGTAGTCAGATACCAGGCCTAGGAGGGGAACGGACAGTTCTGGGAAAAACTACATGTGCCCTAGATAGGGCCAAGTCAGCTATTATTATCAGATCTTCATGTCCCTGAGGAACTCGTCCCCAAGTGAACCCATCGCCCCATCTGAACTGACCAATGGGATTCCTGTAACCATGCTTCTACTTCTGTATGCCTGCTCCGCCAGGCCGTTTCCATATAAAAGACCCCCTGCCCAGCCTGAGGGTGCACAAGTCTTCCAAAGAGACTCTGACGCCCGCAGGTACCTGTGCATCGCTCAATAAATAACCTCTTGCCGTTGCAGCCAGTGGTCTCGACTGTTCCTTGAGTTCAGGGGTCTCCTCCTGAGGGAAAGACCACTCTGAGGGTCTTTCAATAAGATAGTGAAGGAAAAGCCAGTGTGTAATCTCCAGACTGAACACTGCCACTGCTGTCAAAACCTGGATGAGGAGGGGAGACCACTGATGCTGTGAGGTTATGGGAGAAACTTGAAGATGAAAGGTGGGCAAACTCCAGGCTTAGAAGTAAAGTCCTAGGATATATGGGGAGACCACGTAAAGCTGGAGTTGGTCTAATTCAAAGAGAGCAACCATTTGGCCTGTCCTGGTTGCCAAAACCCACAATACTCTGAATGCATTTTTTATTTTTAGAGGAACCAGGTGAAGGGAACAGAAATGTTTTTGTGATAGACCTATGGATGCTTGAGGCCGCTTATCTAAAGGGAATACAGCGCTGAGCTTTGGCCCGGTGGAGTCTGAAAGTTAGGATAGTGAAGAGAGAAGCATGGCACTGAACACAATACCTTGGGTAGGCTGGTAAGCAACCATCATTTTGTGCTAGTATTTTTATTTGTAGAATTTTCTGCTATCTTAGATTTGCTAGGTGAAAATGAGGCCACCACTCCTGATCACTAAACCCCGCGATTATACAATGTTTTATATAATCAACTGAGAATCAGTATCTAAAGCGTGGACTTTGTTATCAAATATGATCATTCTTAGCTTTTGGGATGAGAATTAAACCAGGAAAAAGGTTTTTTATAGATAGTTTTCATCTGGGCTCATCCACAATAAATCCCTTATCCTACCTAGTCCCTGACATGATGGAGCGTGAACAGCAACTTTAGCCCAGAGAAGGCATCAAAGCTCAGATAATGATGTTCTCACACACCAGTCCTGGGAATAAAGAAAAATGCATTTGAACATAAAGAAAATCCGCTTCACAGATGCACAAGGTAAGGCCCTGCATCTTCAGAACCAAAAGAGGCAAATCTCCAATACCTTAAGCTTCTCCAACCAATTCACTCACGCTAGCTCTGTTCTCTCCTTAGCTTAAGGAAAAGAAAAAAGTTAACTTTCTTGCTGCCATCTTTGGTTATAGCAAGGGCTAGCCCCAACTTCAGTCTCTTACTCAGCCATCAGGAGAATGAAGCTCATTTTACCAGTCCCGTCTAATTAACTCCTTCTCCGGGCCAGGCACATCCACTCCGCGAAGTGAGCAGAGAAGTCAGAGCAAAGCCTGCCTCCCTGGGATTCCTTTCCCCTATCTGGGAAATGGCAGCAATAACAATGCCTTAGTCACTAAGTCAGTGGTTCTCAACCAGTTTGAGGCTCAAATGACCCTTTTACAGGGGTTGCATATTTACCTTGCAATTCAAAGCAGCACCAAAATTACAGTTACGAAGTAGCAACAAAATACTTTTACAGCTGAGGAACTGTATCAAAGGTTCCTGGCATTGAGAAGGTCGAGAGCCACTGCACTAAGTGCTCTGAGAAATAACAAAGTAAGGACCTGCCAGAGGCTTGGCTTGGCATTTGGTGACTTTAGTAACTATGAGGTGTCATTAGGCACACTTGTTCTCTCTGTATTATCTGATCCAAGGGATAGATGAAATGATCTAGAGACACAAGGCACTTGCCTGCTGTCCTTCAGCTATTGGAGGGCTAGGATGTCTCTAGGGCCAGGCTCACCCTGAGTGCAGTGCCTTTCAGACCTGACACTTGACCAGATCCTTCCCATGCAAATTACCGAAGTGACATGTTTTGCTTTAATGGGAAGTTTCGCTTCCTGACAAGCTCACACTGGCTCGCTGGTCACCTTGTTGACGTTAGGTAAAGAAAGGTACTAAGTATTTACTTTCTTACCAATGCTAGCTGCTGGGTTCACTGGCGAAAGCTCTATTTAAGGAAAGATCCCTTTTGCTGGCTTGGGAAGTGGAAGGGCATATACACAGATACATTAGGATTTCAGAAATCCTTAGGTTACCTATTCTGTAAAGAAGAAAGAAGGAAGAAGGAGAAAGGAGGAGGAGGAGGAAGAGGAAGAGCAGGAGGGAGGAGGAGAGGAGGAGGAAGAAGAAGAAGAGGAGGAGGAGGAGGAAGAGGACGACGAGGAGGAATAGGAAGGAGAAGGAGGAAGAGGAGGAAGAGGAAGAAGAGGATGAGGAGGAATAAGAAGGAGGAGGAGGAGAAGGAGGAAAAAGAGGAAGAAGGAGGTGGAGGAAGGAGGAGGAGGAAGAGGAGGAGAAGCAGGAGGAGGAGAAGGAGGAGGATGAAGGAGGAGGAGGAGGAGGAATAGGAAGAGGGAGGAGTCGGAGTCCCTGTACAAGGTTTATTTAACCCTCAGTAGATTTCGAACCTTATCCCAATTTCATCCAATGCCACCCGTAGCAGTGAGAACATGTAAAATTCTACTACCAGGCTCCATTTACATCCTCGATGCTTTTCCAGTCCTCCCCACCAAGGCACTACCAGGGGCCGCTAAACACATTTCTAGTGAACAGACCTCAATCTCAAGAGCCCAGTTCCCCTCCGACTGCCCTTCCAACCTCCTCAAATTCAGTTTCAGGTTCCAGGCTTAGTATGACCTCTGTCTGTGTCAACTTAGGAAAATGAAACAAACATGAAAGAAAAGAGCACAGTCAAGATTTTAGTCCCTGAGTTACGAGCACAATCAATAGATTTTCGTCTAAATCAAACTCTTCGGATGTAAGGAGTATTTGGAGATTAGAGCATTTTATTTCCTGACATAAAAAGAAATCTTTTCATTTATGGCACAATGAAGTCAATGAAGAAAGGGTTTCATTATAGTCAAAATGCCAATGAATCTCCTTTGGAGATAATCTTTGTATAAATAAAATATCCCAAAAGGGTTGATTTAATCCCAATGGTTTAAACAGCACATATAAAACCCTTTCTATGCTGGCACCCAGCTGAAGCCAGTGACCTTCAAATTATTAAGCTATATTTTAACCGCTGGAAAAGAGGAACCATTTCTAGATTCTTAGGCTACTGGCAGCTCCCACAGTTTGTTTTATAATATGCTTATTAGAAAGCTAAGCTTTCCAGAGAAAGCGTTTTTAAGGACATTTGTTTTTGACATGTTGCATATCTGGAACTCTCTTCCAGGGTTTGAAGTGGGTTAATTTCATGAACTAACTTCTAATTTTAAAATGCTTATCTACGACACAAGTCTAAACGAATGATCTACTACAGTAAATACAATCTTGAGGTAAGGCACTGTGGTGGTTTGAAAGAAAACGACCTCCAAGAAGAGTGGAACCATTAGGGGCTTTGGCCTTGGAGGAAGTTATGTCACTGGAGGCTTTGAGGTCTCTTGCTTAAGGCTCCCTCAAGTGTGACAGTCGACTTCCTGTTGCCTCAAGATGTAGCCCCTTCAGTTCCAGCACCACGTCTGCCTGCATGGCACATGCTCCTCTTCATGATGAGAATGGGCTGAACCTCTGAAACTGTAAGGGAGCCACCCAATTAAATATTTTCCTTTATAAGTTGTCATGGTCACAGTATCATGGTAATAAAAGCCTTAAGTAAGACATATACTTTGGTAATTCTTCACTAATCGCTAATGAGAATCTTACATTTGCTGACTCAGAAGAATTGTACCTGGCCAGGTGTGCAGCTCATTGGTAGAATTCTTGTATGGCAGATCCCTGGCATCTCGGACACATACAGGTATGCACGTATATACATACCAAAAATACACACTTACACACAAAGCGACTTTCCAGATGTTTGGTTATTTTGCCATTTTTTTTATTATTATTATCGACATTGTGTGGTGATGAGTTCCAACCACAAGCCTTGGGGAATGCAGGTAAGCATTCTACCTATGAGCACCTTAGTCGTGCTGTGGAGCGTAGGGAGGGGTTGACTCCCTGTATGACACAGGCTGGCCTAGAAGCCGTGAGCCTCTTCCTCTGCCTCATGACTGATTCTTTACAAGTGACGTCTATCCACCTAAAAACTGTGCTTGTCGGATGAGTCACTTGCAAGGAGAAAAGTGGCTCCCAGGAATTTCCCAGCAGTCACCACATATTCCGGGCAATATTGGAGGGAAGCGAGGATACAGACTGCTCCTGCCTAAGCCACGGGACGAACCAACCATCCATCCATCCATCCATCCATCCATCCATCCATCCATCCATCCATCCATCCATCCATCCATCCATCCATCGTGACGGAGCCCGTTAGCGAATATGCACACTGAGAATGAGTATACACACTGCTCCCGTGTAAAGCGAGGGGACGGACCATCCGCCGTGATGGAGTCTGTTAGTTCCTCTCTCTGCTTCTCTTCATACCAGTCGCGGGTCCCCCATCAAGGATAAAAGTTAGTAAGAAGAACCCAGGGTGTCACAGGACCCATCCCCACCCGCATTTAACCCTTTAGCTGTCTACCCAGCAGGAACAAGCAAGGCCATTCTGTTATCTATCTTGTCTCTCTGACAAGTTCTAGTGAGAAAAGGCTGTCTAGATAAAGCCAATTCCAGCAACACCTAACGACAACATATGCAGACACAGAAAGGGACAATTACGTCCCTGACCATAACCATACCCCATGAGACTCTCAAACACAATTGCTTTTTGTTAGCCAGAGAATGGCTGTACCTTGAGCTTCATGCAATGGCTTTTATAAACTTTTGAATGTGTTGCGAACATTCATGTATCCATCCAACAGCAGAAATTGCCTACTATGTGGTAGGTAGTCTTACAGCCCCCGAAAATACACCCATTCGCCCTTATATAGTGAAGATAAAGTGATTTCAAATAAGTAAAATAGATTAGCTGGTAAGAACTTTGTGATAAGGAAGTGGACTGACTGGTATTTTGCAGGTAAGGAACAATAGCACTATTCAAAGTACTTTCTCTGTATTAAAAAGCAATGTCAAAAAGATGCATAAGATATCCAAATACATGTATTCTCTCTCTCTCTCTCTCTCTCTCTCTCTCTCTCTCTCTCTCTCTCTCTCTCTCACACACACACACACACACACACACGTCAGCAGTACCAAGTTCATATCTAACAAAAGGGAAAAGGATGTGCACACAAACGGTGGGTGAGATCTTAAAACCAACAGCCAGCCCCGCTCCAAGCTTCCAAGACCTGCAGCATCTCTAGTGTGTCCTAGCAATCCTTATCACACTGTAACCGTTCGAGGCTCGTGCTGTAACAGACCACTCTAGTAACACAAACAGCACCACCCAAGTGTCCAAGGTTCCAAAAACGCTAACAGTATATGGAATCTTGGAGGAAAACTCACCTTTGAAAATATGTTCACACATTATGACTTAAAATCGGTGTATTTTCCACGTTGGAGCTGTCACTTTTTTCTCCTTATGGTGACGCTGTCCTACGCTAACCCATAGGTATTTTCTTCTGCAATGAGGATTTTATTACTTTGTAGATATGAAAAGGGGCCAGATTTTATGACATTAGCCTTAGTGAAATAAACCTTGGACCGGGCAAGCTTCAAACAGCTATGACAGTGATATTTTGTCATGTGCATCATAGAAAACAGAACAAAAGACAAAGCAACCCACTGGGGACGCTGCAGTGCCCACTTACCCGGGATGGGAATAATAGGAATACTTTCGTTGGGGACCACCCGAGGTGAGTTGCTGTCTTCCACATAGAAGTGAGCAGTCTGGAAACATTTTCTGTGTGGAAAAGGAAAAGAGGGCAACCGTGAGCACAGAAGCACACTGTGTCTGAGTTTATCATCTCAAAATCCTTCTTTAACAGCTTCCCCAGCTTGAAACATCGCACAGCACGGACGGCAGACCCAAGGAAAAGTGGTAAATGCAAAAGCAGAGCGTTCGGCCCCAAGGTCTGAGGGCATCGCCTATCACAGCCAGCCGCAAACACAGAGCCCCAAACAACTCGAGTAAGTGAGAATTTGGCACAGAGCAGCCTCCTGCACACGCTGTGAGGACACTACCCCGTTTCTCTCCAGCTGACGGGTGACAGAGGAACCGTCTGCTAGTCTCACCAGCCCCCCAAGTACCAAGTTCAAAACCACACCTTGAATCCCCTCCAATACAGCCATCAAACAACCCTACTGCATAATGGCACCACATTGTCTGTGCTTAGCCAAGGCCCCAAATCCTCAGACAGCTTTTAAAGGGGTCAAGGGGCTTCAATAGGATAAGCATGCCCCAAACAGAGGTTCTTTCCAGACAACCTCTAAGGCTGGGACAGAAACCTGCAGGTGTTTTCTGCTTGCCTTCGTCTGAGCTTTGTTTTTACCTGTACTTCAAGCAAAGCAGGGAACACACACTGGTCATCCCAGGACAGGCAGTGAACAGCAAGGCTAGGAGCAGCTCACACAGCCTCTGCCTGAGATGCTGGCCAGCCCTCAGCTTTCCAGCATCCGCGCGTCACTGCCTGCTGAGGCCTTAATGAGCTGCCGGAAAGACGGGCTGAATATTTAATGAGGCGGCTCAGTGTGAATGGCTATTGTGACCAGAGAAGGGTCCCTGTTCATCTGGCTGAGGGGCTTTACAATAGCTGGCCCTACTGCTGCGTCTTTTAGCCAGGCGGGCGGCATCCTTCTGGTGCTCCCAGTCACCAGGCTCAATCTCACTCCTCCTGTGTCTCATGCCAAGCGACACTTAACACGCCACAGCTTTGCATCATCTGGGGTGTGTATTCCAACTAGTAGGGATAAGTCAACTTTTCTTCAGGGTATCTTTGCTCATAGAATGGAAAAAAAAAAAAAAACCAACAAAAACCCTGGGACGTTTTCAGGAAGACAAGGAATGCAGGAGGGTGGGGGGAACTAGGGAGAAAAGTCAGTCACTCGAACAAACCAAACCAGATCCCTGCAACACCCGGGAGACCTCAGAGACATGTAGCTCTCCCACAGTAGGGTGGCACTCATTCCAGAATGAAGGCTTTTCCTTTAAATAGTCTGTGTTTTCACATGGAAAGGGTACTTACTGCCTTACAGCCGTCTGTACTGCTCTTCCAAGTCATAGGGGTTCCTTAACATAAATGGCTTCAACCCCATATATACTGCAGGACTGGCCTTGAAGAACCCTAAGGGAAGGTCAGGGTTCTGCAGGAGCCTGACATTTATAATAGAAATAGAAAACTTGTATTTATACATAAAAGTGTGTGTGTGTGTATACATGAAGTAGAAACCCTATGTATTGAATATATAGGTATATATACCTATATATATATAGGGTGTATATATATTCAATAGCCTTTACCTTGCTTGGGTTAAGGTGTGTGTATATATATATATATATATATGTATATACCTTACCATATCCATATGAAAAATAAGACCGCCACATCTGAAATGCCAACTTCCTTCTCTCTTTAAATTAGTTGCTCATTTTTCACTCTTGATTTTCTCCCCCCCCCCCTTCTCACTGCCTGCATGAAGAGACTTGCAGAATGCAATCCAGCAGCTGAAACATGGATCATAGACAGTACAAATGAATGGGAGCCTTACTTGTGTAGGGCCCTAGCTATAGGAACTCTGCTTTTGTTCAGTTACTCGGCAGCCTGAACAAGTTCTCAAAGTCACTTAGATAAAGTTACACACCGCACCAGCTCAGCTTTAAAATACAGAGTAACAAATGAACAGCAACAACAAAAATAACAACCACCTAAAAACTTCTGGGCTGGGAACAGTAGCAAACGTGTAATCCCGGCACTCCCCAAGGCCAGCTTAGGCTACCGGTGTGAGACAAGTCTCCAAAATGATTTTAGGTTTTAAGACTGCAAATTACACTTAAGACAGAAGTGGTTAGCACATGGAATTCTGTTACTGTTACAGTCGGACAACCTTGGAAGGTACAGACCATAATGTGGATTATTATTTAACTTATATTTTATTATTATCGTTATTTGCTAGAAAACAGGCAGACCGTCTGTCTTGCTGTTAAATGTAGGACTAACAGCTGCACATTATCTTTGGGGGAAAAAGCAGTGTGCTGAAGCGAATCTCACTCCTGTGCCCCATGTGCTGCTGTTTATAATGGCTTTTCCCTGGAGCAAAGTGACGCCATGATTGCTATAGCAAAGCTGGCAAGTCAAAGTGACACTGTGATTGCCAGAGCAAGGCTGGCAAATGGGGCCAGGGTCGGGAACCTGGGAGATAAAGCTGTGCGCATCTGTGCCTGGCTGCACATCCCATGCTTTTATCCAGCACAGGACGTGGGTAGGCATATCACCCCAGAACCTGGAGAAAGCGCCTTCCTTTGAATGCAAGTTTTATGACCTATGACAGGAGTTAGCTCAGGGCCTGGCCAGAGCATTTCACACTCTGCCACTGTCCAGCATCCTCAGAATCAGCTCCTCAGCCCAGGCAAGAGCTGGAGTCATTTAGAAAGACCCACATAGGAAGAGATGATCCTGCCCAAGAGATGAGCGGGTACAAATGAACTAAAGGGAAAGATCAGTTCAAATCATGGCAAATCCCCCTCCTTCCTCTAGTCACTATTAACATTTTGGGGACTACCCTTCCATACCTTTGTACATTGGCTTTTTCAATAGTTTCTGGTCATTTTCAGTGATGCTGGGAGCGGGGAAAACAGAACAGACAAGGATTCTGCCTTCTTGCCACTTACGTTTCCATAGGAAAGAGAGCCACACGTATGTGAGCAGTTGTGAGGAAATACAGCTTAAGTGGATAGGGGCTAATGGGTGAAGGGGAAAGAAGGAATTTGAGCTGAGACCTAGGAGGGAAGGACAGGCCCACAGTGGGGGCAGAAGAACATTCTAGGCAGAGCCAGCAGCTACAGAAAGTATCTTACAACAGAGCAAACCCGGCAGGTGTTGTAAGTGAAAGGCAACCTGAGACGCATGCCATAAGGCTGGACAAAAGAGCAAGAGCCCCAGCATACAAGACCCAGGAGGCCTTTGTTGGCTTTTCTAGGAGTCTAAGAGCCTTGCAAAGCCAATGAGGACTCCAACCTATGCTGGGATGCACCTTTAGCTATCGCTTTGAACAGGCTTACGTGGGCTGCTGTGTGAGACGGATCACACACCATCAAGAAGGTAAGAAGAGGGGCTGGAGAGATGGCTCAGCGGTTAAGAGCATTGCCTGCTCTTCCAAAGGTCCTGAGTTCAATTCCCAGCAACCACATGGTGGCTCACAACCATCTGTAATGAGGTCTGGTGCCCTCTTCTGGCCTGCAGGCATACACACAGACAGAATATTGTAAAATAAATAAATAAATAAATAAATAAATAAATATTAAAAAAAAAGAAGGTAAGAAGATTAACCAAGGGCTACTGTTGTGATCACTCCAAAACTCATGTGGGGGGGGGAGGAGAGAAAGAGAGAGAGAGACAGAGACAGAGAGACAGAGAGAGCAAGTGCACAGAAAACATTCTGTGGTGTTGGGAGCTTCGCCCATGTGTAAGTGCTCTACCACTGAGCTACTTCTCCAGCCCTGCTTTATATATTAATAACAAACTACAATCCTATCATCAACATAGATCCCTTATGACAAAAGAGAGGTGATATTCTCATTACAATGTTGGCCTAACCAGCCACTGCATTGTTAGAATTGTTGCTTTAATAATCACATGCTAAGAGTCTATCCTGGGGCCAGGCTGCTACCAGCCGTTCACTGCACTCCCCAAATGCCATTTTTTCATGTGTACAAATCCTATACTCTGGTTTTAACTTTCTGATAAGGCAGAAGGTATTATATTTTAATTTCTGAAAAATCCCATGAAAAATGTTTAAAAAAGCAAAGGGAAAAATATCCACAAGTTTCAATTCCTCCAAACTTCTCTCGTGGATTTGATCAGAGATGCAGGGCTGCCTCTGATTTTTGAGCCCAAGGGAATGGAGACAGAATTTTTCCAAGTGTTCTCAAGCATGCCACTGAGTATGCAATTTCAATTTTCTTTGTAGTTCCAATTCTGTTTCAACTAACATAGCCTAACAATCCCTTCTTGAACGAACAGATTTCCAGGATAGTGAAAAGCCATTTCCAAAATTGCTTTACCATGAGTATTTTTATGCAAGTATTATTATAAAAATGGGAAAACGAAGTAGGTCATGTTTAGAATAATGAAGAAATATATTTACAAGTTTAGTTACAAAGTATAATCTAGTTGGTCACCACCATGCATTTTGTTTTTTCACTTCCCATCCCCCCATGGAGCTCGCCCCTCTCTTAAGGACCTAAGACTGGGCCACAGTATTTCCACTGGATTGACATCATTGGTGTACAGATAATCCAAATTATCTTCTGCCTTCCCAATTCCATACTAGCAGTGAATATTTTTCGGACACAGTTTCTATTTTGGAGAGTCGTTGGAATTTTGAGGGTTCCTAAAGGTAGACTGACTACCTGTTTGTCTATGTACCTGCCTGTTCTACCACTGTGATAGCAACTTGTCAGTCAACAGGGGTAAACTAACTGAAGTCCCGATCTTGTTGGTTTAAGAAAGCTATGTAAGACAAATCCTATACCTGGTGACAATCACCAGAGAAGGCCTGGATGGGACACAGCCCCTTGCTGAGGAAGCTGGTTTGCACTGTTCCTAGTTAAGAACTTCCTGAGACAGAGGGACAGTGGTTCCAGCCACTCTCTGGTGCTCACACTAAGAAGTCACTGAAAATGAGAAAACCTCAAATGGAAGGTGGGTAGGATCATAAATGTGCCCATAAAAGTCCTATGAGAGTTTACAGGATCCTGTACGGCATGAGAAATAGTCATTATGGCTGTAAGGGTGCTAACACAATCGAATTAAGTACACCAAAGGAAGCTGTGCAGCACATACTTGAGTAACAATGTCAAAGTGCTCAGTTCTGCTTCTGTTAGAATTGAGTGTCAGGAACAGGGCGATGGGTGGGTGTGGGAGTGCTCACGTTTAATCCCAGCACTTGGGACACAGAGAGAGGTGGATCTCTGGGAGTTCAAGGTTAACCTGGTTTACTTAGTGAGTTCCAGGGCAGCCAAAGCTGCATACTGAGACCACGTCTCTAAAACAAACAAACAAAAACAACAGAATGGCATTCTGGGTAGGATGCTAAAATGTTCTTCTATGCACACTAAATAAAAGCCTTTTGGAGGAGGGGGCTAAATTACAGAAAAGACATTTCTCAGTTTTTCCCTCCTAAGAGGCTAATTTTTAAATCACCCTTGCCCTTTACTCTGCCTGTCCGATAGCAAAAATCATTTTAGTTTCTGCAAAGGAATTGAAGTCTGTGGTATTTATTTAAATATTAAGTACTGTGCTCCGTTCTGGTATCTTTAGTTCTGAATGTCTGGTTCCTTGAAGAATCCGGAAACCACAGGGTTACAGGGCTTCCCATGACCTAACTCCATCAATAAACATGTATGTATCGGCGTAAATGAATTCAGACAGATTGTAATAATATATACAGCTTTAATGGGGAAAATAGACTTACAGAACCACCAGTTCCATGGAGAACAGGGAAGCAGAGAGAGTGGCAGCGGGCTCATGCTTGCTAGATTTATAAGTAAACATTAGCCCGAGGCGAACACGCCCCCCTAATGGGCTGGGCTTATCCCTACACATGTAGACCAAGTCTGAACACTGTCAGGTGGGAGCAGGGGGAAAACAACCCCTTCCATGAGGTATTTTCCCAGTTCAACTCAGTGGGTGTAAGAGACGGAACGGGAGTGTATCTGTCGCTTCTCCTGGTGTATCTTTCCCCGTAGTGAGCATCCGGACACAGGGAGCCGGTCTCCAACTTAAACAGTCATCTTGAAGGTAAGCATGTCTCCAACTGCATCAGATCATCAGATGCTGGACCAAGGCTGGCCAATGTATCTATCTGTGCCCACTTCCACACAAGTGCTAGGTAGCCAGGTGGGAACGATTTTCCTATATTCTTCTGTATCCATCCATCCTCTTTGAGAAAGCTAACGTGGACTTGTACATTGTGGAATGACTTCTAAGAAATGTTTCCATGAAAGTCAAAATTGTACGGTGGGGGGTATTTTCTCTAGCAGTTTTTCTAGTCTGTGTGTATTCTTAGCAGCTCGTAGGTCTCAAGCCCCCCCCCCCCGCCACCACTGCAGTCTAGAACTATGGGATGTCTGATTTCTTTTTGTTGCTGTTGTACAAGTGTACATACGAGTGTCTAAGGACACTTGAGCCTTATGGGTCACCAAATTTTATTCTTTAGGTAGCATTTCTAAAATAACTTTCCCGTCTTTCCAATAAGGGACGTATTTCCGTATTTTCGAGGAGAGAGACTCGGTCTACCGTTGTGGCAGCAGCTGTCTGCAAGCAGGATGCAGCAGCCAGTGACCCGCATCAGCTGTCAGCTCTACGTCCCGGAGCTCCCACCGAAGCCCGCACACACCCCAGCACATGGCAGGGTCTGCCGCTTTTAATTGGCCCTCACGACTAACGACACACACGCCAACATCTGCTCCAATAGCACAATCCAGTTTGAGAGTCTTACTCTGCCAACAACGTAAAGCAAACTACGGAGATGAGCAGGGGAACTAGATTTTAACACCCTTCCCTATTTCCTTCCAGACATCTGACATGTTCTCAAGGCAGAACACCCAGGAGGCCTGCATGTCTGCCCAACGCCCTCTCAGGGTGCCGTCTCTGTTTTTCTCCAGGTACCTGCTTAGACAACCCTTGATGGGGGCTAACAATTTTCTTATTTCTATCTCTTTCTGCTTGCCTGACAAGAATTTGAGAGTAAGCACACAGCCAACATTTTCCTGAAACAAAGGGCCGATATTGAGTCTAGAAACGTCTAAAGCTGCACTCGGCAATGCTGTCTATCAAAAGGTCCCCTCCAAAGGCATGCTGTGATTCTGAGATTTCCAGACATTTGGCTCAGCATGTCCATCCTTTTGACAAGCCTCTTTCCGTTCTCAGTCTCTGGCGTACTGCAACACTGTTTCTCTAGTGCTGTGGAAGCTGGGCCGGGGGCTGGAGGGCAATCCTAACAAGGGTTTTCGACTGAAATGAAAACTCAGAATTACAAACTGAACAAATATTGATATACAGAGACTGGAAATCAAGTCACTATCTTCAGATTAAGTTCAATGGTTTTCTAATCACATCACAGTGTGAAGGAGTTTGTTTAATTGCAGACTATACTGGGCAGTTGGCTGAGGCACTACGGAATATTAATTGAGCAATTCTAAGTGATTCATAGGCAGCCCTCATTTGAATTTACAGTGGCATACCCGCTAATAATCTCATTTATTTTCATGTTGTCAAGAGCAGAAATCCCATTAATATTTACTTTTGTAAATGGGTGTGTTGTAGTGAACTTTGTATACGTAAGAGCCACTTATTAACGGAAAGCTGCAAACACTCGCAAGGGCCAGCAAAGGAGGAGATTGAGAGCTGTGGTAAAAAGACTCTGACTGATTTATTAGGGCAAAACGTTTCCAGAAACAGAAGTGACACCCAGCAATTGAATGGAAAGAACGCGCACAACGCTGGGCTTTCCCTCAGGCGTGTCTGCCGAAGCTACTCCCGGTCTTGCTTGGAAGGCGGCCCAATGCAATGCTAAGTTGAGATTTTTCATACACAACAACCCACTTGCTGTTGAGTTTTCCCCACTGCCTGTTAAGCGATCCGGTTCATGCAGCTACAGTTTACACAGTGTCGTCTCCGGAAGGGCTCTTCCAGCACGGAAGACTCAGAAACCAAAATATGCTTCTGGTTGGCATATTTTCCAAGCCATGAAAGGGGACACAAAAAAATCTGACAAAACGTGCTTTGGGGGTAATAATGTGGTGTGTTTCACATCAGGGTGGCTGGGATTCTTGGGCATGCGTTTGCCATGCTCTGGACAAGTGGGAGAGGGGAGGGGAAAAATGAGGAGAGGAAAGAGAATGAGATCCACTGGGAGGATAGAGAGGCAGGAGAGGGAATACAGAGACTTGGGAGAAAGTGTTCCCAGGTCTTGGGGATTTCACACAGGTAGCAGCAATGTCCTAACTCATCCTTGTTATAGGTAAAAGTGACACACACAAAACCGTTTGATTTCCACATGAAGAATGCTGTTGGATGGGTAACTGCCTGTAGTGAATTTGAGAAAGGGGAGAAAATGAACTGCAGACACAGAAGTGGCCTTGAGATAATAATGCTCTTTTTTGCTCGACATTATTTTGCCAAGAAATCCTCCTTGGTCCTTAGGGATGACTGCAGGGCACTTTCAAGGAAATAGGGGAGCAGAGGTCACTTCCTAAGCCACATCCAGTAACCTGAGCATGCTCTTTTCAATATGTAAGCCAGATCCAATGGGATAAACCCCTCACAGTTCATCTCCCTGGGAAAGGCTTGACAGCAGGGTCTTTGAGAAAAGCTGTTGTGCCTTTATATCCTATCCTAGAATGTTCTGAGCACCCAGAATAAGGCTACAGGTGCTTATCACAGTTTGAAGAGTAGCCCTGGCTGTCCTGGAACTCACTATGTAGACGAGGATGGCCTTGAACTCACAGAGATCCACCTGCCTTTGCCTCCTCTGCTCTGGGATTAAAGGTGTGCAGTGCCATGTCTGGCTTGCTGTAATATTCTTAATAGCCTTAATATTTCAGCATCTAGGAAGACGCCGCGTGTGTTTTTACTGGTCATCTCCATTGTAGCAATACTTGTGAAACTTGAGAGTATCCTCCTGCCACAAGACACCCCACTGTCATCCAGGTGACATTCCCAACGATCAAGAACTGGTTCTTCTTCTTCTTCTTTTTTTTTAATATGTATCCATACAGGAACTTGGGAACAAGTGTCATAGACTGGAGAGACTTTCTAAGGCAGTGGCTCTCAACCTATGGGTCATGACCCCTTGAGGGTCAGATGGTCCATTCGGAGGGGTTGCATATCAGATATCCTGCGTAGCAGATATTTTCACTACAACTCCTAACAGCAGCAAAATTATGGTTATGAAGCAGCAATGATAATAACTGTATGGTTGGGGGTCACCACAGCGTGAGGAACTTTGTTAGAGGGCTGCGGTATTAGTAAAGTTGAAAATCACTGTTCTAAAGAAAAGGAAAAACCAGTGGTTCAATCTCCTTACAATAAATGGCAATATATCAGAAGTACACTGATACTATCGCTCCATCTCTGAAGAGTTAGCAGAGAGGCCATGGCGCCCAGCACTGGAAGGGTAGCTCCAGACACGCACTGCTAACTGAAACCCCCTTGAGTCAGAGGCAGAGGACAATGGGTCACTCTCTTCAAAGCCTCCCCGACACCCTCCAATGCCACCGTTTCCCTAACTTGATGCGGCAGCTGTATTTATGCATGTGCAAAATGACACGCTAACTGAGTTATTCAGCACGGCATTGTGTTGTGACAAAACTGACGGCCTTAGAGGATTGCTTGAACAAATCGTGGCATATCTATTTTAAAATCACCGCCCCCAAACCAGGGGAAGTATAGATGCCTAGAGAAAACTGTTACCTCAAACAAAGCCAAGCATGGGTAAGACATGTAGTATTTATTATATAAAAAGGGGCATGGAGACAGCCCTTATCTGTTTAGATATCAAAAATTCTTGAATAATGTATAAATTACCAGAGATGAGCCTCTGTTGTAAGGAGGTGGACGTAAAGTGGGCAGACAGAACTGTGAGTTATGCCAAATACTACTTATTTAAAATTTAAGTCAACTTCTTTTGAAAACTTTGACACTTGAGTCTGGTTTTCAGAGTTTTATCCTTGGCTCAGGATCTGGAGCCTCAGAGGCATGGCCCTTCCTCGTGTCCACAGAGAAACAGGTAAGAAAAGCTTTGCAGAAGCAGGGCTAGAAGGCAGATATCACATCAGGCTTGTACCCAGTTCCTGTGGCTATGTGTAGTGTTGTTCTTTCAGCATCGCTGGAGGCTTTCCTTCCCTCCTCATTCCAGGCTGAATTTTTGAATGGGTGCAGGCCATGTGAGGAGATGAGAGAGAGAGACAGAGAGAGAGAGAGAGACAGACAGAGACAGAGACAGACAGGCAGAGAGAACCAAAGATGGAAGAGAGAGAGAGAGAGAGAGAGAGAGAGAGAGAGAGAGAGAGAGA
>NC_022013.1:44460973-44496488 GCF_000317375.1 Microtus ochrogaster | reverse complement strand
AGAGAGAGAGAGAGAGAGAGAGAGAGAGAGAGAGAGAGAGAGAACCAAAGATGGCAGACGTGGAGGCTGGTGGAAGTGCATCCTGTTGCATCCCAGACTCCAATTGAGGCCTAGGAGAGGTTGCAGCCCACGCACCAGGAAACTATGCAGTATGGTGCAGTAGGAAAACCGACACCCAGTAGCCCTTAAGTTACCCGCCCACTGGGGTGTGGCCTCTTATACTATTCATGCCCATGTAAAGTATGCATCTGGCCTCTTTTCCGGCTGCGGGATTCGGTTTCTGTTCTCCGTTCCAGCAGAGGATATTGATTTGTAAGCTACCCCTAAATAAATAACCCTCTATTATTCTCAATTCTGAGCTAGTGTGGGATGTCTTTTAAGCATTTTTCTTTGGTGTGGAGATGGGTTAGCAGCTAAGGAGAGTGGGTACAATATGGAGCAATGGAAGAGCATGTGGGTTGCTGGCCGTAAACATACAGAACACACGGGGGAGTAGGTGACTGGAGGCTGTGGAGGAATCACATAGTCAGAGCAACTTCTTGGGGGAAGATAAGAAACCCTTGAGCTTGAGCCCCTGAGGACAGAGTTTCTATCAGGCCATGCTCTTCCTCGTAAAGTACTGAACACAGCACAGAGCTAAAGAGAAAGGACCTGTGTAAACTCTAGCTGCCTAGAGAGGAGGCCCCACCCAACTCATCCCCTTCCGCGGGACTGCCTGGCCAAGTCACTTACCTCCTCAGAGTCTCGATGTCTCCTTCTTGGGTATTAACTAAGCCTTCCAGATAAACTGCCTGATTTAATCTTCATAGCCATCCCTAAGAGGATGAGTTCTGAATAGACCCATTTTCTAGATGAGGAAATGGAGTCTCAAAGGGATGCCTGGTCATGGAGCCAGGAAGTGGTAAAGCTCAAGTTACCAATCCATATGTCTCTGAGTCAAGGTCCGTGTCCGTAGGCCCACTGTAGAAAATTCACTTTATGCTACACAACTCACAGTTAGGTTGAGTCCATACATACTTGCCGTTCTTCAAGATAATTTCTAGCACAGACTTAGGTGGAATTAACTTACATTTCCCTCAGTCTTAAGCAAAGCTATCAGATTCCTTGACACAAACTGCAGGAATGAGGCATCTCCTGTACCAAACACAGTGTGCCTGTGGCAAGTCTGCTCCCATGTAAGGGTCAAACATATAAGCAGGCCGAGCATCATATCTGTGAGCCCCAGAAGCTGCACAGGCATTTACCTCTGTATTGTGCATGAGACATGCTGGGTTTTTAAAGCACTACAGTAAGACATGTCACCATAGACTGGCTACAAAAATAACTCAAGTGATAAATTACATTTATCCAAGGAATAAATGTTATTATGGGTTGGGTTTAAAAATTGTTCAAGTAATGTCCATAGAATAAATGTCACCATGGGCTGGGTATAACGATGGTTCAAGTGATGTCCATGGGAAGAAATGTCATCATGGACAGGGTATAACAGTTGCTCATGTGATGTCCACAGACCCCTCTCTTAAGATAAGATCTTTGAATTGAAAGCTATAAAGAGAGGTTTCTGGTCCCATATTTTAAAAAGCTGCTGGAGGTTTGAAAGCATACGAGAAATTGGAAACTTCAAAGGGTTAAAAAAAATCACAGAAAGGAGTAATGACATCACCAGAGTCAGTGTGCTGTGCACAGGGCCAGAACTGCCCAGATAAAGATGGGCCAGCCATGGGCTTTCTCATTCACCTGTCAAAATTCTTCCTCCATTATCACAGCTCTGTTTGATGATCCTGGGGATATAACTGAAATTTCATCTCAGTAACCTGATCTATGACAACTAACAGAGACAAGCCATTCCATGGGAAAGCTTAGATGTGAATTTTATAAACCGATTGACTGAAAATACACACGTACTATTTACAACATAAGTTGATCAACTACCCTACTTAACAACTTAGCATTAAACGATTATTAATATTGAACAGTCTATGTAAGATAAGCAATACAAATATCAAGAGGTTCAAGTGCAGATATGAAGAGTACATTTACAACTTCTAATTGTTTCTTATAAAACTCTGTAGGTTAGTAATTTTCGAAGTATTAAGCATTCATGCACATTTGCTTTTTTATGGAAAAGCATGTTATATCCACATTTGTTCATTTTCTGTCTTTCCTACTTTTAACCGTTTATTTATAAATTAAGACATTTTTCACTTATATAGATTATGCTTTTTTTTAAAAAAACAAAGCTCTAATCATGCATTATGCTCTTTTGAAAAAAAAAAAACCAAAGCTCTAAGCATGCAACATCTGAATTTTTTTTTTAAAGAAAATGGATGCAACATACATACAGACACGCAAATGCAGTGCACCCACCATATGACCAACAGGAACAGAAAATACAGCCCAGCCCACAGAAAAAGCAAAGCAAGCACGGGCGGGAGCTACCGCAAGGGACAGCAGCGACCTGGAGGCTCAGCTGGGCTTTACAGATCTTACTGGGTGGGGTGGAACAGGCGAGTACCAGCAGTTTCTGTCTAGAAGACTGTCACCCCCATAGCAACAAAACAAAAGTTCCACAAGCCAGTCCCAGCCATTGAGACTCCCCATTAAGCCGGGCCGCCCTCACCTGCTCCCCTTCTCTCCTCTCTCCCCAGAAGAAGGCACTTCACGGGAACGTCTGGGAAAGCCCTTGGACTTTATTTTGTTACACCCTCTAAATGGATAAAAAACAAAAGAGAACATGTGTAGAAGACAGTAGTTGACTTGGCCACCCAGAGTTCCGCACAAATGCCCTCCCTCCACTCACACAGCAGACACCCACCTATCATGTACAACACTGTCAAACGGGGGCACTCATGCAAAAATGGCTACGGTGTTAGGGAAGTCTCTGATGCAACACAGGTAGGTTTGTTCTCCAAAGTGATGACTTACATATCAGAAGGCGGTTTTATCTGGATACGGAAAAAGGTCAGGGAGTCACCATTATGACCTCATTCAGATGCCCGTCCTTCATCTCTGCTGTCCCCTAAGCAGACAGCTCAGAAGAACTTCCACAACTTGCTGGGTCTCTACTGCCCACTGTGGCCTGCTTTCCACCACCAATTTCTCTGCACTTGACAGATGCAGGGTTTCGTCTTTTTCCTATGTGTCCCTGTCATTTCTGTTTTACACAGAACGTACCTCAGCAGACAGCTACCAGTACTTGGCAAGAGTCTCTTAAACATTTACAAACCTCAGGACCGGATGCTAAGCTGGCCATGTTCAGGATGCAGTTTCTGACCCATGCAAATGCTCGCAGGTGGCTGATTGGATGTGAGTGGCCCCAGCCACCTGGGCTATTGGATGTCACACTGAAATAACTCTGAGTTCCGTCCACAGAACTAGGAAACTAAACCCTAATACATAAGCTTCTCTTCTGTGGGAGCTCTGCTGACTCACACACAGCAATGTAAAGTCATGGTCACTGCTCCACATCTTGGGTCTCAGATGGTTCTCAGCAGCCGCTCCCTTCTAGAAATGAACACCTTTGACTTTTTAGTGTTGATGTGTCTCTTCTCCCTTTCACAAAGACTTTAATAAGTTACTTTGGTGATTACTAGACTGCCTATGAGGTCAAAGTGCTTATCAAGGGAGCCAACCTTTACAGAAAGCAGAACTTGGGGACAAGGTTGAGAGGGGGAGGAAGTGCACAGTTCAGAACTTCCTGTCTCCCTCTGTTGAAACTACTCTGTCACTACAACGACTGTCCTCCACACATCAGGAGTCAGCTGTGTGGCTGCGAACACTAATCTGAAGAAACCACGAGTGTGTTGGAATGTTTTTACAAATTTTCATAAAAACTTGAAGTCTGCAGCTTCCTAAAATATTTAGACTTTTTTTTTTCAACCCTTAGCCCCGCTCTGAATTCTGCCAGCTTTACTCTTTCAGGAATGTTGGAGCAGAGCCGGCTATCTCTCTGCAGTTTTTCCTCACGCACCATCACAGGCTCTCGAGACTCCCACCCAGAAGCTGACAACACTTCGGGGAGAAGCAAACGCCAGTAACTAATACCCAACAACCAGGGGGTAACCCGAGCAAGCGCAAGGGTTTAAACGTGGAAGGGAAGGGCAGTGGATTCTGAGAGATTGGAAGAAAATGGCTCACCCGGCCTAGAACAAACACCTAAGACTCAGCTCTCCCGAAAGCGAGCTCTGTTTAAAACTACCAGCCAGCGCAACCTGTGCTGTCTCTGAAGTATCAAGGACCATGTTTAAATGGCCACCTTTAGCTGTGCTTCCCTCCCGCTTTTGTCTAATGACTGTGTGTTAGCCTGTTCCAAGAGAGCTCCGACTGGCATCTCAGGGCCAACTCGACAGCAGGGGGTCGGTTACTATAACAACTGACAGCTCTCATGAATTCTGAAAGGCCCCTGAGTAGCCATTTGGGAAACAGTTATTGAGCAAAAAGTTGCCTGGGATCCGAGGCATTAGCTGCCACGTGACTCAGCTTTCCCTGAACAGTTGGGAGGAAAAAGGAAAAAAAAAAAAACAAAGGTGTCCACTTCCTGGAACACCTGGGGACCTCAAAATGTTCCCATCTCCATCCCTCTCAGATTCTCAGGACAAGCCAGTTTAACACCACTCAGTTATCATAATCCCAGCCCTCCAAGGCAAGCCTTATTTTGGCACCGTGAAACGTGTCTTAGCTCTCCCCACAGGTTTGACACATTTTCAGGCTCTGGAGAGCTGAATGGTAAGAATTATTCTTCATGGTTCAAAATCTTAAAATACAGTCAGATCGGGAAGTTCTAGGTAGAGATGAATTGAGCCAGCAGTAGTTAATTTTTAGAAAAAAGAAACAAACAACAAAAACACACAAACACCAATGAACGATCTGTTTGCAGAAAAGATTGCATAAAGCCATCAAAAATGACTGAAGCTCGGGTTTTCTACCTTTTAGTTATTTTCTTAGAACAAGAGGATACTGAACAGCCAGGATGGAATCCAGTGTTTTGAGCATGCAGAACCACCCAGAAAAGGCTTAACAAGAGGGACGTGTCATTTGAGGGACAAACCTGTGGCCACACTGACTGCATCTCCAAGGCCACCTCTGTCTGAGCAATTACCCTCAGCTTTTTCTACATTGTCGCAGCTCAAGTATTCTCTCCAAGAAGTCCTTGGCTCTCAAGCTGTTCCAGTGGACCCTAGTTACGGTCAAGTTTCTTAAAGAACTCACCGTTCCCCCAAATGCATCCAGGAATCAGGCAGGAAGAGAAGGGACAGCAGACCCTGGTGGCCACCTGGCAGTGGCCATGACAAGGGAGCCGCAGGGTTCGCTCTGTCCAGCTTGATGCCACCACAAAAAAGGTGACAATGCTGTAGCTGGTTTTTCTATGAGATAGCCTGCTGGGCTTTGAGTGAACCGGTACTTTCAAATAGCACAAAAGAGTTTTAAAAAACGGACCAGTTGATACAGGTCACTGGTTTGTGGTAAGTGTTATTTAATTATTCATTTCCTCTATTAAGCTGTGAATTTCTCTTCGAAGCAGGAATTCTGATCCTGGAGGAGTCCCCAGTGTGTGTATCAACTTGCGGAGGAGTAAACGCACCCCAATCACACAGGTCTTAGTTGAGCAACACAAAATCCTGGCTACGAGAAGCTAACACTATGAGGTGTGTGATCCTGGTCAGTCTTCCTTTCCTTTCCGGAAACCGTTTCCTCTCATGGAGTGAGGATAATCTCCTGCCTGATGCCCTGGCCACTGCACAGACTCTGTAGAATCAGAAGTGTCATGCACGTAGGGAATGACAGAGCCCGCCTGCTGTCCCAGGTTCTCAGGGGACTTGTTCATCCGAGGCTAAGCCAGGCAACTCAAAAAAATCTTCAAAACGTGTTTGGGCTCAGTGGGCAGAGCACTTAACTAGCATGCACAAGGTCCTGAGTTCAATCCCCAGCACCTCACAGCAAAAGAGACGTAACACGTGCCTTCTTTCGTTCAACTACTACTGGTGACTTCTACTAGCAGTTTTGTATTTGATCCCCCTTCAGCCACCTACTTAGAAAAAGCAAATTCTTAGTAGACCCCCCTCCGTTATGACTCTGCCAGGAGAGCAGGCAACCCCCTCATCTAAAGCCACCTCTAACGGCTGAGAAGTGCTGGCTGCCGGAGAGGCAGGTGCAGTGTGCCTGCTCACAGATCCTCTGCCTGCCATGGTCACTACCGTGTAACTGCAGGAAAGACCCACTTTCCAGAGAAGCGCACGTGACTGGCCATGCTGTGAGCACACGTGCCTTGTTCTCATGTGCCCACGCTCTCTGGCCATGTGTCTCTGCCTGCCTGAGCCTCCGCTGCGCCCGTACAAATCCCCTACACAGCTGCCGTGAGGATCCTTTCGCATCCTCTCCACTCTGTCTCCCACGGAACATCCAGAAGAAAAACGCTGCAACTGCAACAAAACTCACTCGTGTTCAAGAATGGCATTCTTAACGAGGAGGCCACCAACACGTACAAAGGTCTAAAGATGGAACTCGGTTAAAAACAAACAAACAAACAAACAAACAAACAAACACGTTTTTCTACCTGCAGATACGACTCGCTGACATGAGCGGACTTGCCACAAAGTTTACAAACGACTTGGTCGTATGGTCTCTGTCACATGATCAAGAGGGAATGTGAATTTACCAGATTAGAGAAGGCTTCTCAGTATCCAACTTTAGTACTACTAGGGATCGGAGGCCACAGTTTCCGCTTACAAAGCCCACACCCTACAATCCCAGACTCCATGAAGTTAACTGAGCCTATCTGAAGTAAAGCTGCTTTGTGCTTCTGCAAAGTCCCTTTCTAAGCTAGAATTACGGTCAGTAAGATACTAAACTAATCACTGCATTCATCAGTGGGACTAAGCCAAAGGAGGTGATAGTATTCAACATCAAATTCTCAAATTCACAGAGATGTAACTGAATGCAAACATCATTACTGAGTCCCCAGAACACCTGAAAATATAACTGTTTCTCAAAAACGCCGTCCACCTAGCTTATTATGGCAAATTCAGAACCCAAGGTGATTCCTAGCTAAGCCTCCAGGCCACGTGGTCATTACTGTGCAAAACTCTCACAGTAGTACCTAAACTGTTCCTATGCCCACAGTGTCTGTATGACCTGCAGACATGAAAACAAGCTACGTAAGGAATAACTGAAAGCAAGTTACGTAAGGCATAAATTGTTCCTATCATGCATGCTATGCCCTGATCTGGGGCAACAGAATCTAACAGTTAAGATGGTGGCCCATGGGGTCCAGATAGATGGATTAGTGGGCAAGAACACTTGTTGGGCCTGTTTCCTATCCCAGCACCCATGAATAAAGGTATACCCTTGACTCTAAACCCCACAGTGCTAATTTAGGGCGGAACAGAGGACCATCAGGGCTTGTGTGACACACGACCAGCTGTAGGCTCAGAGAGTGGTCATGTCTCTGATCATAAAAACGAGCATCAGGTGGCCTCCTCTGGTCTCTGCATGAATACCGCCCCCACATGTAGCACATATAATGGTGGGTTATGAAGTCAGGTTGGCTGGGTTCAAATCCAGGATCCACACACTAAAGGTCTATACCAGGACTTGGCCGGAGGCAATAAAACAAAACAAAGTAAAAAGTTAATTAAAAAAAAAATCTGTGCTATTCAGGTATTAAGGAACACAAAAGCAACTTACAAACAAAACCCACCTTCAAGACAGTCACAATTCTTGGTGTTTACTGATGCCTGGCTCCAGGTAGCTATTCTGCACCACAGCATGGATGCTCAACAAGTGGCCCGAACCAAGGCACCTGGCGGCTCGCCTAGCATCCTCCTCAAATTATGCAAATCGAAAAGGTACCATCTGAAAGGTCCCGCTTCTGAGTGGCAGCAGCTGTGTTGTTCATGTATTTTCAGGGCATTAATGCCACATAAGCAGCTTGCGCCACAGTTCTCGCAGTGAGCTTCCTTGCTATCGATTCAAAGCCTGCGCTGTTGCCATCTAGAATAGGAAGGCCAAAATGGCACATTTTCCTTTTCCGGCATCTTCAAGAACTCTTGATTTTATTTTTTTTTTTAATTTTTTTAAGTTGTTCTGACTCATTTGCAAAAGCTCTGAGCCACTGAAACAGATTGTGAGATCTGTAATGTTTCTCATGCGCACAACTGGGCGCCATTCACTGAAGGAGCCGAGCATTAACTCGGGTGATTTCCTTTCTATGTCCTGGTCTGTCACCCTGTCCTCTGTCCCAACCACCCTGCATGCATGTCTCTCTGCCTTCATTGTACTTTCTGGACTGCTACAGATTTGGGGTTTTCCTTTGCTCCAAGAGTAAACTGTAGCATCCTATTTGCAACGCCTCTGCTACAGCATTGCAAAGTATATTTTCCTTTGTAAATCTCTATCACCAGCCAAGTTTGCTCCTCAACACTCCCCCATGGCTCCTCAGTAGTCCCAGGGGAACTCTATCCCAGATCTCTCTAAAGTCTGTGCCCATTATTTTTGTTTGTTTGTTTGAGCAAATCTGAAGTAATGAGGTTGTCCCTTTTGGAGACACATGTTGGTATGACAGAGTCAATGGCTGATTACTCAAAGACACGTATGGTGGTATTTCATAAATACAGGTGTCCCTCGGGGCTAAGTTGATTCTCATTTCTCATGCACAAATTGCAGAAAGTTGGGGCACCAGGGAGGAGGACCTGACCCTGACCAACTTCACGTGGGTGACAAGAACACATGCCTCTCTTTGGTAGGCTACCAGCTGCTGCAGCTGCTAATAAAACTCCAAGAATCCAACCAGCCCTGAGCAGGCAAGGATGCCCCTAGGCTTTGAAGCTCTTTCCAGAGGGTGTGGGGGGGGGTGCAGGGGCTGCCTTTACTCTGTTCCTACTCGATGACACCCTTGTCTGGAATTGCCTTTAGGTCCATGAGGCCCACCCGAACTAATTTTATTAACTTTATAGTCACCCTTTCATTTTGGCTCAAAGGAGTTCTGCTCAGTTGGTTAACCTACATTCATACCATACTTAGCTCTAAATTGATGACTGAGCTATTTCTAGGCTACTGTGCATAAGGAGATCATTCCAAAGAATAAACTCTAGAAGGAGATTCCTAACTTCTTTTTTTCAAATACCGTCTTATGCCATGATGAGATTACTGGAGACTATGCACAGTTAATTATTGAAGCAAAAGATATTTATTTCCATCTATAGATTTCATTTTATCACTTCCAAACACTTTTAGGGACACAAGGACCCCAAATTATGTTTCTATTTCTCCTTAAAGTCAGATCTGGTAAAATACCATGGCACGTGTGTACTAGGTCCCCATCTGCTACACGGGGCAGATGTTTCTCACAGCCTATAGGGCATACCTATGTGCACTCAGGGGCATGTTTCTTAACGACTCGACAGGTAAGGAGACTGACATTGGAAGATGAATCTTCTTTGAAAGTGGTACTTCTTACTGACCTCTCTCTAGTATGTCCCTAGGCTCCCACTATGGATGGTCAGTCCTCTGATTTCCAAGCCCAAAATAGCTTTTATACATCTGACACACACACACACACACACACACACACACACACACACACACACACACACACACACGAGTTTTATATACAAGAGTTTTTCAGCTGCCCAGAACCAAATTTCATCCTTTGGGAAGGACAGTAACCTTTGCTAAGAATACATGCGCACTGTTTCTAGGGGCTACAGCTTTGACGGGGTCTGGCTTCAAATCCAGGCTTTGACCTGTGCTCCTACTTCAGCACTATACGGTTACTGCCTCTCTCGGGTGCTGCCTCCTGAGCCTGCAGCCCCCCCCCCCATGTCTTTTGGTCATTCTTCGCATGGTGGTACCTCCAGTGCCTCTGCTGTCCCTGCGATCTGCTCCCATGACAGTCAGTGCATCTGCTTGCTGGAGGTTATTCCCTCTCCAGGCCCATTGCTTTTCAGCTTCCTCCTCTGGCTCCTAGCCATTCAGCTGTCAGCTTCCTGGGGAGCTTCTCCTGTACCTGACTTTCCTCCCGGGCAGCACTGAAGCCCGATGCACACTTAGCCTTCTAGAACGTTCTCCATACTTCAGTATGTCACACACCCAACTCTAATGAATGCTGAGGGCCAAAGGGCTTTGTGACTGAATCACCAAGCACACCACAATGCATGATAATGCATGGTACCAACTCCATAAGCATTATATAAACAGCAGGAAGTTGCATACAAAAGACCATGCCCATGCAATGACAGAGATGGCTTCATAATTGCATAAATAACTGAATACTTAGCTGAATCTTCTAAACCAGCCACCTTTCTAAGCCTTGGCAGTCCCCTGAGAAACTACCTCCAGCCAGCTTTCACCTCATATTTTTGAGGATAATAGTGGTAAGGCTAATTTTGGACTCCAGCGCTAAACCCAAGCACAATGGGCACAGTCCATCCTTCAGCCACCAGAAGACTCTGCAGATGGCCAGATGATCAAAGTAAGACATGAGACACACCATTTGGGGCCCTCACAGAAACTGTGAGATGACAAAGTCCCTTTCTGTTGGGATAGAAGGATGGACGTCTAGCAAAGGTCAGAGGGCTACCATGAAGAAAGAACCACACCGGCTAGCCACATCCTTATTCTTCCAAAATTGGTCACACCTGATGCCCCTGGAACTTTCAGTGAAATGAATCAATAATAGTCCACCCCCCCCCCTTGGGCTTAAGGGAATTTGATTTGCCTGTCAATTTACAGCCAAAGGGCGCTCTGATGATATTGGGCTTTGCCTGGCTCACAGCATCCAGTCAACAAACTTCAGCCCCCTTTCTTCCCCCAGGTCAAAGAAAGGAAAGGACCTCCCACCCTCCACACCGATCTGCATAAACAGCAGGAGATGCTACTGCCCAAGGGTTTAGCACAGTGCCTGGCACCCAAGGTGGACCTAAGGAACATTACTACACTCTTCAACTGTACAACAGGAAACAGAGAATCCAGAGACCCTGGGATTCATTGTTACACTTTTTTGTGTACGGTTAAGTTGCAGCGTCAACAGCGCCAGGCGATGGTACTCAAGCTAGAACCCTGGCTACAAAATACTGGTCCTGGGGTTAGGTTGCTGCCACCGTGGGCTGATGCTGTGGGCGCACAACTTGCCACCTGAGGAGGTGATTCTGGAGGTCTGGATGAGCCTCGCCGCTCTGCCTATGTCAAGTCCCTTTGTCAGTAATCTCAGCCATCCTGTCTCCATGCCTGAAGAGGCAGAGATGCACGGCTATCCTAGCTTCAAAGCCACACCACCACGGGGACACGAGTCTCTGTTGTGCTTGCCAGTTCTCTATGGGAGCCGCTTCGTGCTGCTCCTTTCATACTAACCACAGGAAAAAAGCTGGGCAGAAAAAGGGCCCTTGTCCCCTGAAGGCTGTTCTCATGCTTTGCCAATGGACCCATCTTCGCATGAATTCAATTTCATTTTTCCTGCTGTCAGGATTTTTTTCTTTTATAGCCATTTTTTTGTGCACTTTAAGCTAGGGGGAAAGTAACAATATTTTGGCATGAACTGTTAATCTATTTTCCATTTGGACTAACCGAATTTTTCAGAAACATAAACAGTGTCGTTTCAATCTTTAGGGAAAGTAAGCCAAGAACAGGAGATAACCTAGAGCTGTCCATCCTATGGACCAAGCCCTTTTGGAATCCGGGTGCTCAGGAGACCCCGGATTATTTGTGCCTGTCCTGCTGCTCTGCTCCCAGCCCCTCTCAGTCTCCATGATCCGTGAGAGAATACAGTCTGGGATAGTCTAGCTGTTTTGGTTTTCCTTCCCAGGACTTGTCCAGTACAAGTGCCCTCCTACCCCCTTCCTATGTAGCCCAGGCTGCCACAAAATTGCTACTCAGTACAAGCCGACCCTGAAATTGCAATCCTCCTGCCTCTGTCTTCAAAATCGAAATGCTAGAATTATAGGTATGCCCCATCCTACACGGCTCCACCAGACACTGATGCTCCTGCCTTTTCCTGGTTTTTCAAGACGGGGTTTTTCTGGGTAGTCCTGGCTATCCTGGAACTCATTCTATAGGCTGGCCTCGAACTCAGAACTTCACCCGCCTCTGCCTCCTTATGCTTCTTCATGGCAGGACTGGAGAACACGGTCAGCTGAGTGGCAGCTGCAGAGCTTTTCCAGCAGGTCTCAGCCTGCAGGCCATGACCCCTTTGGAGAACACATATCAGATTTCCTGCATACCGGATATTTACATCATGGTCATAACAGTAGCAAAATTACAGTTATGAAAAAGCAATGAAATAATGTTATAGTTGGGGAATCACTGGAACCCGGGGCGCTGTATTAAAGGGTGGCAGTGTTAGGAAGGTCGAGAACCACTGTGCCATGTTCCCATGTGGGGAGTTATCGTCACATACCTGGGGAAGCCAGAGAAAAGCATCCTGTCCTGCTCAGTTGAGAACAGACCGGAGGGTACACAGCTACCCATATGCCCTCACTTTCTGCTGAGCCTTCCCTCCAAGCACACGTGTGGTGATGGATGCCCAACTCACACTGTCCCTGGCACGCCTTTCCTGGCCACTGAATGTTCTTCCTCACTGTCTCTGCTTAACCCAGCAGCAAGTAATTCTAAAGGAAGACCACAACACTCTTCCCTAGATATGCCCACTCACATCAGTGTCCAGGCAAGGCAGTGGCGGCGCACACCTTTAATCCCAGCACTCGCAAGGCAGAGGCGGGGGATCTCTGAGTCTGAGTGCAGCCTGGTTTACAGAGTGAGTTCCAGGAAAGCCAGGGCCACACAGAGAAACCCTGTATTAAAAAAGACCAGGATGAAAAAAGGTTCAAAGGCTAAAAGGCTGTCTAGACCCAATCCTTCCTGCCCTGGCCTGCCTCTGACATTCTCCAGTACTCCAATGCGACCGTCATACCCACTTACTGGTTATTTCTGTAACATGGGGGTGGCTTTTCCACTTGCTGCCACCTATGCTAGAAAAGGCATTGGTTGGGCTAAGATGGAGCTCATCATTTAGGTCTCTGCTCAGATTATTGCCTCAATCAGGATGCTCATGGTCCCTCCGAACGTTCAGAATGCGCAACTCTAGGTCCCAGCATGACCTGGCCTCTTCCCAGAGGTAGTTTTCTCCAGCTCACACATGGAACTCTTTGAGGAATATCTTAGAGGTTGCTTTCTTGCCTGTCTCCACCACAGCAGAAGGCCACAAGTGTTGAGCCACTGAGTCTCACTGCTGCTTTAAGGCCACAAGGGTTGAACCACTGACTCTTGACATTGCTTTAAGTTCACAAAGGTTAAGCCACTGATACTCTCTATTGCTTTAAGGCCACAAGGGCTGAGCCACTGATTGATGCTGTTGCTTTGTCTCAACAAGATGCTGTGACTCAAACATAAGAGAAATGATGGGAAGAAGATGAGGAGGAACTGAGCTATACCTGGGGCCATGGGCTCTTTTGCTCTCTTCCTGGTTGCCATGAGCAACAAGACCAGAGTCAGCTTTGGAAGGAAAGATTATTTGGGCTCTCAGTTTGAGTGTCGTCTTTCACTGCAGGGAAGATGTGGTAGCAGGGCCATAAAGCAACTTCCTCTCCACCAATCAGTAGAGAAGGGAATTCGAGCACTCCGCCAGCTTTCTCCTCCCCTCTCTGTGTTCAGGCTGGATGCCAGCCCCTCGGGTAGTGCTGCCCACTTTCAGGGTGGATCTTTCCTAAGCATTTAATACAACCAAGTGGGTGATCAAAATGAACCATTACGCTGGTGCCCTAGTTTGCTTTCGATGGCTGCAAAGAACACCATGACCAAAAGCAACTTGGCGGGTGGGAGGGTTTGCTTGCTTTACTGAATATCTCTACTGGAGGCATCACGGAGGGAAATGGGGGCGGGAACTAAAGCTGAGCAAAGGTGGGAACCAGGGAGGACAGCTGAGCACCGGCTTACCCCCTCCCCTTTCCCACCCTGGCTATTTATTCTCAGCCAGGTCCATCTGCCCAGAGATGGCATGGTGGGCCAGGCCCATCTACATCAATTAGCAATAAAAAAAATGCCCTTCCCCAAACACACCAACAGGCCAGTCTAACGGAGGCAACACCTCATCTGAGGCTCCTTCTTCCCAGGTGACTGGCCTAGCTTGGGTCAAGTTGAGAAAAACTAAGGAGCGCACTGCTAAATCCTGTTCACCAGTGATGAAGGCCAACTGGCCCGCCGTCTAGTTTAGCTGACTTGTTCCGCTGAAGGAGCTGAGAATCTAGCTGGAAACTCTGAGAAGGGTCCAAGCTGGCTCCTTGGGGGACACAGTGAGAGCTCTCTAGAGCAGTGACAACGGAAGGCTGGCCACAAGCTGACAAGCTTACCTCCCCACACCTAATGCCACACGACCTGGGAACTGCTTGCCCGCACCCAATTTCCTTCTCACCAAAAGGCTACGAAATACTTTAAAGACAAAAGCTACTTAATGTCCCGAGAAAACACTGCAAGGTGAAGGCATGGGCTGAGAGAGGCCAGAGGCCTGTGGAACCTGCCCGCTCCTTCTGTAGGTGTGGACAACTAAAACTCAAAACAGAAAAGGGACCTGCACCAGGCAGGGAGCAGAGCTGGGGCATGAGTAGAGATCTCCCTGGTTCTCCGGTGGAGTTTACCACAAATGCTTAGACCTCGGATGCAGTGCTGGCCTGTGCCATCGTCCCGAGACCAAAATAAAAAAAGTCTCCAGGTCAGAGACACAAGACTCGCAAATGCTCACTGCTTCAGCGCTCTGAGGACAGAGGCCCCATGTTTAACTCCCCAGGGGTCAATACCTGGCTGCCCCCCTGCTCACTCACCTCCAGTACCTCAATACCTGGCAGCCCGCTGCTCACTCACCTCCAGTACACAAGCACAGCGATGAGAAGGACCAGGCACACGAAGGTCAAGGCTGAGACCACAATCAGGGGGATGATCCACTCCATCCTCCCCGGGGAGGGGCGGCTTATCATTCCGGAGGTGTTCTTCTCAGCTGCGAGAGAAATAAGCCAGTCAGGGGAAAGATGTGACAGGCCAGCAGGCAAGGCATGATGCTGAGCTCTGTTCCAGGGAGAGCCGAGCCCTTGCCACTCTGAGCCACCGCAGGGCAAGAAGGGCAGATGGCTGTCCTAACCCACTCTTTTGCAGGTGGGGTACTCTTTAGTGGCCTGTAGGATTGATCTGCTTGTGAGATTAAAGGGGGTGTGTTAGGAGAGCTCTGTAGAAGACAGACTTCAGCTTCACTCCTAGGACGCTCTCCACACAGAGGGAACTTTGGGTTCACTTGGAAATAGCACTCGGGGCTCAGAAGGGAAGACAAGAGAGGAGTAGGAATCAGCTTCCCCCAGCACACACACTCCTGCCTCTAAACTACGTGGCAAACCTGCAACCAGGGTTGTTCTCTCTGGACCCAATAGTTCTTACCCAGCAGTTCTTTCTTCCAGCATCTGCTATCTTTAGAAGCCTTAGAAGGACAGCCGCGTGTCCCCTGAACTATGGGCAGATGCCGGGGAAGGCTTAGAGATGCGAGTGAGACAGAGATATAGCCCAGAGCAGCCCAGATGCACAGAAGCAGCCAGAGACAGGATTAACACTGACCTCTGAGGGAAGACCCAACACTCCAGGGCTGCCCAACAGCTGTCTTAGGAACAGCAAGTATCCCACCTGCTTGGCAAAAAAAAAAAAAAAAAAAAAAAAAAAGAGGCCAGGACACTGCCAGCCCAGAAGTATCCCTTGGCAACACGAACTAAATGCAGGGCTAATCAAGCTGTGTTTCCAGGGAGGGGAGATGGGTCAAGCAAAGAAGAGAAAATAGGCCTTGGGAGCAGATATTTAAAGAGGCAAGACTCCTGGCCTCGAGGTGTGCTCTTGTGTGATCCAATGCATTTTGCTGCATTACCTCTGTGTTTAGTTTTAGGCTCCTGAAGCAGGGGCTGCCCAGGTGCTCCCCAGCTCACTGAAGAAAGGACAGACAGGCAGCAACCCTGACTGATTCAAGCCTCTGGAAGCCTCTCAGTGTTCTGGAATGCCTTCTGGATGCGCCACTTCCCTGAAGACACCCTTCCAGAGGGCAGGGTGGCAATGCAGGCTCACCCACAAGCAGCCTTTGCCGGGAGGACCAGTTAGGAGGTCAACCTCTCAAGAGCTGATCACAGCACCGCTACCATGGTGCCGGGGGAAGGAAGTACAAGGGCTCAGGCCAGTTCTCACACCGTCCCAGGGGAGTGAGGTTCAGAGCAAGAACTACAGGGTGAAGAGAAGTTAGCCAGGCGAGTGTGCTCGGAACAGAGGCCATGTGATTGGGGGAGCGTAAGTAGGGGGGGGACGAGGATGGAAAAGTAGAAGTCAATCAACTGGGGTCTCCGAGGCTGAGTGAAGGTCAGAGACTTTAGTCCTCACAGTACAAGGCAGACCTTCTCACCTTTACGCTCCACACACTGCCTTAAGTGCAAAGCAGCGACCCCAGAGGAGCCAGGGCTACAAATGAGAATAATTTGGCAGGGTTCCAACAGAGGTCAGTTCAGCCAGACAATTATCTGGTTGCTGGTGGGGGCATCTCAAAGACCCGGAGGTCCTGCTAACGGGAGGAGAGTCAGGATGGCTGGCCGCAGAGGAGGCCCTCAGGAACTGGGGGTGCTCAGAGCCTTCTGTGGATTCTTGCCTGTGGTCCCCCAATAATCAGTTCTCAATAGTCACTGGTATTGCTGCCATTCTAAAACCTGTAAGACCACTCTAGAATTTTCTTGGCTTTAGGGCGGACACAGGAGTAGCGGTGGCTGTGAGGATCGGTGGCACACTAGCTGTCCCTTAAACTGAGTGTGTGTCTATGTTGGTGTTTCTGTCCACCTCTTCCTCAGCCTTCACAAGATGACCCAGGTTTGTACCCAGTCTTCACAGAGGCCCACGGCCACACAGGGTGGTGACGAGGGGCTCCTCAATGTCTGACAGGTAAGTCCTCGAATTCACAGCCAGGTTTGGTAGAGCTGGGCTGAGCCACTTCTTCCTAGCTTTGTGTGGTGCTGTGTGACACTGTCCCCTAAGGCAGTGTCTGTCATACAGGAGACCTCAGTCGGCAGACACTTGCATTCCAACACCACTTGATTTCAATCCTTGCCTGTGGCAGGACTTTCTTTAAACACCTAACACAGGGCTGGACTAGATTCCAAAATGGGCTGCGAGACAGTCAGCCTCGCTGCCAACTTTACGGCACTGTCTTCTCTTGTCCATCAGCGGCCTGGTAGGGGATGCCATTTCCTGTGAAAATCTCCACAATCTGTTCCTCTCCTGAACCCTGGGTTTCTGCCCAGAGAGTATAGGGAGAGTGCCCAACCAGCCAGCCCTGCTGAACTGTAGCCATGTCTACCTGACCGAGACCCACATTTCAAGTGGGATGATTCGCCTTTTATCTGGATCGTCTGAGGTGGAAAGATCCACCTTAAATCTGGGACACACCTTCTGGTGGCAGCCTATATAAAGGACATGGGGGAGAGAGAAGCGCTTGCTCTTTGCCTGTTTGTCCTCTCCCTTGCCAGCAAGTTCATCTCTTAACTGGCATTAGAGCCTACTCCTTCGGGACCCCAGTCTACACTGAAGACCAGCCGAGTCATTCAGCCTTGCGGACTTTCCGTAAGGAGACAGCCACGGTGGGATAATTCAGACCGTAACCTGCAAGCCGCTCTACTAGATCCAGTTTTTACATACATAGATTCGTCCTGACAGTCCCGTGTCTTCAGAGAACCTTGACTAACACAGAGATACTCATTCAGAAGTGTTCCAATGCCAGGCAAATGTAGAGACCGTCTACCGTCTCCGTCTGTGTGCAACCTGGGACAAGTGAGCTACTGTTAATAATTAGTCTTATTTAGTTCCCAATGACTCAGTTTTCCCCTCTGTAAAAGGAGGTGATAATACTGGCCCCTGCGTTGTGGAGTAAGAACACACACAACGTTTAGAATGCTGCCTGGTATTTCTCCTGGCTATCATTGGCTGTTGTGCTTGTCCCCATCACTGCATCCCTCCTAACATCACTGGGACCATCACTCCCAACCATGTGAACTATGAGCATCCCCTCAACAGTCCCATCACTGAGCTCTTCCTCAGCAACAGCCCAGCCCCTAAGGGCCTGGGAACGAACACTCCCTGGATGGTTGCTGGCTGAATCTGACTCCTCCCTGAGTGTGTGGTCACTCGGTACTTGAGAAGTACACGGGTCGAACAGTCTGCCTATCACAAGTCACCAGTTAAATACTGGAGCCTCAAGGCTGGCCTCCAGGGGAGACCAATCACTTTCTTTCTACTCCAGAAAGACAGTTGTCCAGGTATTGACTTGATCTGTGATTCTAGCGGAAGAATGAGTTGCTAGGAGCTACCAAGAACACACAGTATCCCACACAGGCTGTTAACTTGGTCCCCCAAACCTTCTGCATGCCTCTGGAGACAAGGAATCACAATCTGTTCAGGCCCCCAGTGGCTGCCTGAGGACACACACACACACACACACAGTACATGCCGATCTATGCTGTGATTTTCCTATACATAAAGTTTATCATGAAGTCTAACTCATGGATCAGATTAAGGTATGAATAACAGTAAAACAGGACAATTAGAACATCCTGCCTGGATGACAGCTTTTTCTTAGTTTAAAAAAAAATTTTCTCATTTCTTAGTTTTGAAAATGCGAATCATGACAATGGGCAGTGTCAATCTGCTAACTAAGCAACTAGTGCACGCGTTAGGTGTGACTACAGTCAGTCAAACCATGACAATGGGCAGTGTCAATCTGCTAACTAAGCAGCTAGTGCACGTGTTAGGTGTGACTGCAGTCAGGACGCAGAGAGGATGCACTCTCCAGGCAGCACGGAGTTAAGACAGTGTGACATTTCTTCAAGATTCTCATAACTGCAGGGCATGGTAGTGCCTGCCTTTCCTTCCAGCATGTGGGAGGCAAAGGCAACAGTGCTCTGTGATTTTAAGGGCAGCCTGGTCTGTCTATCTGTAATTGTTAAATTCTAGAATTCCCTTTCATTTTGTCTGGACCATAGCTGACTGGTGGTAAAGAACTTATACTGCAGAAAGCAAACCTCAAAGACCCTTGTATACACTTTCGGTTCAACCGAGGCAGTAGATCTGACCTCAAGCTCCTAGGCCTCCGATCGGGTGGAGCTGGCTACAAGCTGACAGGTTTGTGTGCCGCTTTGAGTAAAATGACTGGCAGCCCCAGAGCTGGGCCCTTCTTCTATCAGAGGAAAGCAGGTGGTAACAGGGATTACACAGATTACCTAGGTAAAGCTGACTCTAAATTATGTCTGGATAATTCACTAGTCAAATGCAAATGAAATCCTGGGGCTGCTTGTTCAAAATTCTTTGAGGAGTTTCCAGAAGGGACCCGAGTGATGGCAGGCATGGGCTGTTCCGAGAACAGGAACTGTTGAGTGTTCACCTTGCATGACCACAGAGCTGCTTTTGACCAGGGACACTAGCGGCTAGCGCCACTAATCCCGCCTGATGCAAGTCTCAGGCTCAGTGGATGTACTTGCTTCAGAACCAACTGGCTAACTGGCTCTGGGCATCTGAAGAAGGGAGGCAGGGGAAGTGCAAGTACCTCCCGTCCTCTCCATCTTCATCCCTGCATCCAGCAGCGATTGAGTACAGTGCCTTAGTTCTGTTAAAAAAAAATTCAAAAAAAGAAAAGAAAAACAGTTTTCAGTGGCATATGTCATCACTGAATTAATGCTGTTTGCCTTTTACTGGCTTGGCTCGCATCCCAGTAGAAGCAAATAAAAAACCGAGCACAATGTACTCTACATGCGGCAGGCGGAGAGCATCAGATGGACCCAGCTGAAGGGCTTCCTGCCTCGAGGAAGGGCTCAGCTCCTGCCACGGTCAGGAACTCCGGTGCCCTTACGACTAGGACCAGGTCCCTCCTGAGGGCACCGTCCAGGTGGAGAAAAGGGTTCCTTTGTCAGGGAGAGACGTGGAAGAGGAGTTTGCACCGTCAACAACATACAGCCTGCTCTCGTCATGGGTGACTTTGCTATAGCTGTTATGAGCGACACCCTCATTAAACACCACCCATTGTGAAGAAAGGTGGCTGGTGTGTGTGTGTGTGTGTGTGTAAGTGAGTGAGTGTGTGTGTACATACATAATGTAAAATTTACCATCTTAAGCATTTCTAAGTATATATAAGTATATAAGTAGGGCTACATGTCAACACTGTTGGGAAGCTCATCTCTCCAACATTTTGATCTTACAAAGAGGAAACGGTACTTGGTGAGTCACAACCTTCTATCCTGCTCTGCAGCCTCTGTTCCACATAGAATTGGCAGGTCTGGGATCTTCCATAGGACCCACATAGGAGCTGTATTAGTGACAGCTTATTTCACTTAGCATAATGGATCCAAGGCTTATCCAGGCTATGTGTGGGGCAGGGTTTTCTCTGGCTCCCTTCTGCCCCCTACCCCACCACCTGGGTTTCCTTTCCAAGGCTAGGCAATGTTGCATTTCCTTCCTTCCCTCCTTTTTCCTTCATTGATGCACATCCCAGTTGCTTCTATAGGTCGGCTGTCTGTCCTGTGACCAATGGGGTTCAAACCCATACGTGCAGATGCCTCCTCAAGCTGCTTCTGGGAACTGGGATTACCGAGTTTTATGGTCATTCTAGGTCCAATTTTTCAAACAACAATCTCTACTGTTTCTCCTAACAATTGTCTATTTATCTTCCCTCAAAGAGTGTTAAAACCAGTTCCCATTTCTCCACACTTTTACTAATGTATTATTGAAAATACTGTGAAACAGTAATGCCTTTTACAAGCCCATGAGATTTGTCTTTATCTTCCAGGTTATCTTCCTGGTAACCCTGAGGTTACTTTCATTACTGTTTCAGAGACCCAGCTGCTCATCCGTTTGAAGCACACGCCATGTGCACATGCCCATGTCGTCTGCCTTAACAGGGCCTGGCTCTGTGACCCAGTGGCATGTGTAAACCACATTAGAGTACCATTTGTCTCTACTTGTACCCACGCCCAGAGTTTTCATGAACAAAGATCCCTCCCCACTCCACACAGGCCTGCTGTACCAGACCTCAACAATCGAAGGATGAACTGTCAGCTCCGGGAGCGCTTGGAATGTCGAGGGTGTTTAATCGTTCCCGATCTGACTCAACGCCTCACAATTAGAGCTAGTCCTGACCCACCAGATTGCGACCAGGGACGCTCGAGCCATCGTGTGCATCATAGCCACACTGTTTACACACTAGCCAAGACATGGAAGCAACTGGAATACCCATCAAAGACTGAAGGGAGGTCACCAGGACCACCATGCGGTCCTGAAGCTGGGTGCAGGCAGAAGCCGGATACAACCTTACATCAAACATCCTGCCCCTTCTCCCACCCCAGTTCCTGACTCCAACCTCCTTCTTAGGGTCTGGTTTTTCACATGAAGACCTACACACACTTTCCTAGTTCAAAGATCACATGGTGTATGGGGAAGAGCAAATTTGGAGGATCCAACACTTCTCTGAGGGGAAACTAAACCGTGTTTGGCATTCTGTACCCTGCTACAGAGAGCTGGTTCTTACCACGACACTAGGAAGATGGCAGAGACGCACAGACTATAGCTCACAGAAGGAAGCAGACCAGTGGCCAGTCTTGCTAGCCTTGACTGAAGACTGCTTGTGCCATCTCCAAAGTGTTTTCTGTCATGCATTTTAGATGCAGTGCACTCATAGGTCCTAACCTACAAAGAATTCAGTACTATATTCCTGACTTCTTTAGTCTGGAGAGCTTGCTCTGAGACTAATTTTTTGAAAATATTACACTTATGGTGCGTGTGTGCATGCATGTGTATGTACGTGTGCTTGCACAGAGTGCGTGTGCACTCACGGGTAAGCATGAAGGTCAAAGGACAACTTGTAGGAGTTGGTTTTCTTCTACTTGTGTTCTGGGGATGGAACTGGAGGTACAGCAGACACTGTTAGTGCCTGAGCCATGTTACCGGCTTTCTGCCTTTAGATCAGTGACTCTCCTGCCTCCTCCCTAAGTAAGCTTCCTTCAGGGAAACTCGATATGAACACCACAAGCCAGGTCTGTCAACTTTGACATGTTGACACTGTGGGCCAGATATTCGCTCGCTGTGGGGCACTGTGTGCGCTATTCCCTGGCCCTTTCCTAATAGAGCCTAGGAATGCTCCCTGTCATGACAACCCCAACAGTTTCCATGGCCCTGCGGGGAGGGGCAGAACGCCTGAGTGAAACCTTCTGCTCGAATGGAAAACGGGCAGCTTCAGACGAAGGCTCTTTATGATGTTTACATCTACTCCTCCTGCAATCCGGGAACTAGCACCAGAGTCCACAGGAGCCCTGGAGCATGACGGAGAAGATGCCATGCACCTCGGATCAACAAAGCCTGTCTTGGGCCCTGGACATGCTCCTTTACCCTTCCAAACCTTGGTGGTAATCATGACAGCAGAGCCCTCAAGGGAGTGTCTTAGGATAAGTGACAGGCAAGTGCTCTCAGCAGAAGGAGCAAGAGCGGACCCAAGGTGTTGTTTCCGTAGCTAGCTTTATAACATTGGGTCCCTTAGAACTTAAGGTGTTCTATACTTCTTCAAAGGAGCGACGTGTCTGGGTCGTAGCATCCTCCACTGTGGCTCATCTTAGAGCCGAGCAGCCAGGCAGGAAGCGCCTATGTCTCCAGCGTTCCTGTCATGGGTCACCTAACACCAGGCCTCATCCGATGTTTCCTGAAGTTTGTCATTTGCAACCCCAACCCAGACCATCATCTTCAGCACCCCGCTTGAGACAGAAGTAAGGAGAGTCTAAGCAGGGTGAGATTTGAAAAACGTTGCGTCACTCACCTAAGGAGGCAAACACTGACAAGTGTTGCCCTGAATGAGGAGCTTGCAGGTGGCATGCACTCTGAGATATTTATACTGGCACACACTGCCCAGGAACTGTCGGCTGACTTCAAATCTGCCTCCACCTTGTAGTTTATGTTCCTAAAATGAGGACTCACAGGCTAGATGTCCATGCAGCACTGATCCTTAGGAGGCCTGGGGGCTACAGAATGCTAGGAAAAGGTTTGAAGGACACACACACACACACACACCCCTCTAGACCCCAAGACCACAGCCACTACAGCGCCCAAGGACAGCAGCCACCATTCTAGTCGTGGATAAATGCGGGGTATTCCTACCTGGCCCAGGGACACATTTAGTTTGGAACATGGCAAAGCAAATTGTTTTTTTTGTTTTTGTTTTTGTTTTTGTTTTTCGAGACAGGGTTTCTCTGTGGTTTTGGAGCCTGTCCTGGAACTAGCTCTTGTAGACCAGGCTGGTCTCGAACTCACAGAGATCCGCCTGCCTCTGCCTCCCGAGTGCTGGGATTAAAGGCGGGCGCCACCACCGCCCGGCTCAGCAAATTGTTTTTACAATTTAAAAAGTGGGGTGCTCCACAGAAACTGGGATTTCTGACTCATAGGGAGTTTCCAATGGCAACGGTGGGAGCCGAGACCGCCATACTGAGAAACAGTAGGTACTCTAGAGCTGGCTACTGCGCTCAACACTCTGTGATGTGTGAGAGCTGGCCCTTTCCTCTCATTGGAATGCCTTGTCTGATTCTGTGTTTGAGTTTGCCACTACTTCCACAGAAGGATTTCAGCGAGGTTGCGATGTCAGCATCATGGAAGAAATCTAAGCGAGCCTTTTGGGGATAATGGCTGACGTGCAGCATACTCTGCTAACTGTGGGCACTGAGTTTTCAAAGATACTGAAGATTGACTCAATGACTTTTTTACTTCATGGGAAGAAAACTTAACTGTGGAGCAAACAAACATATACCCAAAGTCTCTCAGATCAATCGCCACTCACACATAAAGGATGGTTATTTCACTTAGAACAAAACCAAACCCAAGCTGGAAGAGCAGATGGGGGACATGGCAGGACGGATGGAGACGACATAAGATCGTGGACACTACACACTACATACTTTGCTGGTTCCTCCTCTGGTTATTCAAATCCTTCATTAAACAACAGACATACACTATTTTTTTTTTTTATTTTATACCAGAGGCTGGAGAAGGTCAGAGTGTGAGCCAAATCAGTCCCCCCACCTGTTTTTAGGAACGGAATTGTCTGGCATACAGTCACAGCCACTCACTGCTAACCTGTCTATGGCTGTGTGCTGTAAGGCAGAACCAGAGAGCTGAGACCTGTGGCCTATGAACACTATTTACTACTTGGTTTTTTTTTTCCTCCTCAAGGTTTGCCAATTCATGATTTCAACCCAGAACCACTTTCAAATTTGAATCCGCAGAAATTCAGAACATGAGCTGTGGTTTTAGGGAGAAGTGAGCCTTGCCGTTCTGACTACAGAGATGACAGGGCAGAGGAGTGTTCCTGGACAGTCTCACGTACGCCAGACTGGCCTTGAACTTCAGATCTTCTTGTCTGGCCCTCTGAGTGCCGGGATTACAGGTATGTGCTACCATGTCAATGTATGCAGTGCTGGAATTACAGGTATATGCTACCATAGCAGATGTATGCAGTGCGGGGATTACAGGTATGTGCTACCATGTTGATGTACGCAGTACGGGGATTACAGGTATGTGCTACCATGTCAATGTATGCAATGCGCTGGGATTACAAGTATGTGCTACCATAGCAGATGTATGCAGTGCTGGGATTACAGGTATGTGCTACCATAGCGGATGTATGCAATGCTGGGACTACAGGTATGTGCTACTATGCCGGATGTATGCAATGCTGGGACTACAGGTATGTGCTACTATGCCGGATGTATGCAACGCTGGGACTACAGGTATGTGCTACAACAGCGTTGTATGCAGTGCTGAGGGTTAGAACTGGGGATTTTTGCATGATAAACAAGCACCCTGTCGATTTAGTCACATTATCAAACTCCCACAGGTCATTTTAACTTCAGATAGCGGGGGAACTGCTCTTTAATGTTCATTCAGATTGCAAAATAGACCCACTCACGCCTCCTCCTCAAAGCCCCCACTGTGATGTGGCATCTGGCTGCTGGCAGCCCTCCTTAGTGCTAACAGGACAGGTGACTTCCACAAATTCACATATCATCCGTGCACAGCGGACAGGATGAACTCCGCTGGAGCGTCCCAATAACTTTAGTTGGGCAGTGGTGATGCACAAACACCTTTAATTCCAGCACTCAGGAGGCAGAGGTAAGGGGACCTGTGTTGGAAGCCAGCCTGGTCTACAGAGTAAGTTCCAGGACAATCAGGGCTACACAGAGAAACCCTGTCTCCAAACCTCTCCTCCCTCCCCTGCAAAAATAATAATAATAATTTTTTAAAAAAAGGTCAGCTTTATCAGCACTATCTCTGCACTGACTGGGGGATTTCTCATGACCTGCCCTTGGCAGACAAGGTCACTGGGCACAAACTCACTTGAGGGTCAACTGAATGAGGGCGTCGAGCTACGGAACTGAGTTAACGTCAAAAGCCATTTTTTTCTGATGCTGGAATGGAAGGGGCCGGAAGCTGGGTTTGGGGATCCCAGGGTTCGCTCGACTTTCTCCCCTTTCCTGGAATCTGAGGTCTAGCTCTCACTTCCTCTTACCAGAATCAGTCTTGGAGCCCAGCCTCGCAGCTTCCCAAGCTATGACCAGCTCCTAATTCAAACACATAGCAGGCACTGTTCTCAGAAACAGGCTGAGTCCACTCAGTTCAACTCCATCACTTGTCTTAAAGAGGAATCACACCGACCCAAGCCACCTGGCCACATGGCCACCACCATTTCCGCGCATAAGTAAGTGTTCTTGAAAAAAAGTCAATCACACGAGCAACTTCTCTTGCTAGCATCGACTCCCTGTTTGCCATTTCAATTAAAATCTAACTTCATGTCTTTGGCTCTCCCAGGGTCTGGACTCAATCCTTTCTACCACCCCTTTCTCTCTGTGTTCCTGCTCCACAGGGACCTCATCCCATCCAAGCTCATTCCCAGTTTGGCATCTCTAGACCTGCCATTCCAGCGGCCTAGAATATTCTCCCACGTGTCTGTGAGTGGCTGATTGCCCACACTGGTCTCTGTTTAAACACATTTGTTTGCCGGGATCTCCTCAATAGAACTCTCCTACGAGCATGTACCCCCTGGAAGAAGAGACGTCTCCATCACTGGTCTCACTTTAATGCCTACTCGAGAGTCTGGCACACAATGGGAAGGGACTCCATACTCTTTGCTGTCTTTAAATGCAAGAAATTCAACTTGTTCACCGCAGCCTCTCAGAGGGAACACACAAGGACGGCCTCATCAATGGCCACACACTCTCCTCATCTATACAAGGCCACTGTAGCCTCGCTGCCAAACTGCCCCATGCTGAACGACACCCATGAGAGACCCCTACTTAGAAAGAGATTAGTTCACAGCAGCCTTCAGGGGAAAGTAATTCAAAACATGAAAATGTATTCTACGTTGTATCTTAACATACGAGATCTCAGCTTTAGATGAATTTTAATGTTTACGAGCGGAAAAGCAAATAAATATTTACCAGTTGCCTTTTTTTTTTCTTTGCACTCATAACTTCACAACAGCTTAAATGAAAAAAACATTGTTGCTAAACGCCTTGCAGTCTGGCAACACGAGGGGTTTCTTATTAAGAGAAGCCCTTGCAACAGGAACAGCCCCTCATGCCACGGCTCCGGCATCATGATGGCTCATCACGATCTGAGCATGTGACCGAGGGAAAACATTGCCTTCAGTGGCAGAGCAAGTGGAGGCCGAACCAGCCATGCCTGCTTCCCCAGCTAGGAACGGGTAGTCTGCAGAGCCACGCTGGAGGACAGCCAGCCTGAGGATTGCTTGGGCTAGGACCATGGACTTCCCAGACTGGACATGTCCTCTTCCCTCACCTGAGGTGGGTCTCCATCCTCCCCAGAATTATCAGTCACAACATTGTGACTGTCTCTTCTATTACTCTTTGACATTCAAACATCTCAGTTGGGTAGTTTCTTTTCTTGCTTGCCAGAAACAAACAAACAAACCATCTCAGCAGCTTGCTCTCCCAAGTTGCCACTACCTAAGTCCCTGGAATGCGCTCTAGCCAGCTGCTGTCACTCATCTTTCTGTCTATTCCATGACATAGGCAAGGGGCTTCCCTGGCAGAACATCCAGCCTAGTGCCTGGCAGAACGATGGCCACCCAGAAACAGACATGTTTGTTTTTAATAAATGACTAAGGAATAAGAATGTCTGTGTGGGCACAGGCATGAGTGTGAATGAGTGTGCCCCCCTGTGTACACGCCTGTGTGTCATCTGCATGTGAACGTGAAGATTTGAGAACTGCCTCAGACCCTGTTCCTTGGGTGCCATCTATCTTGGCTTTTAAAGATAGCGTTTCTCACTGACACAGAACTCTTAAAATAGGCTTAGGCTACCTGGCCACTGAGCCCCAGGAATCTTCCTGGTTCTGCACCCCAAGTGCAGGGGTTGAAAGTGCATGTCACCATGCTTTGCTTCTCTTACAACCTGGGTGTGGGGGCTCAGACTTCAGGCTTTCAAGGCAAGCGGTTTACTTTTTTTTTGGCTACCCCCATCACCAGCACCCAGGACTAGAACAGAAATGGGCAAATGTCTCCGAACCGGCACCCACTTTCTTCACTTGGGTGTTTAGGGTGGAGTTCTTCTGAAGGAAAGACGGAATTACAAGGAAGCAATTACTCCAGCGAAGAGAATGCTCCTTACAGGAGGAGAGAAATAGATGTGGTTGCAGGCACAGACACACCAGGGATACACACAATCCCAAAGTTATTATTACCTGCTTCCCCACCCCTCACCCCCGTGCCCCCCTACTTTTAGAAAAGGTCGAATTTGCTCACAGCAGCCTGGACCCTCAAATATGGACCAGCACCACCTACCTGGGTTAACAGTGATGAATTTGCTGTCCTCGGAAAATCGGTCCCCTCGGGACATAGGTTTCTTCGATGGCATTTCGGGCCTCCTGGGGTCACTCCCTGAATAATGTTCCTCTGTGGCTGTTGGGGGCACTTGGGTGGCTGCGTCCTCATTGGGATCCAAGCCTGGGCCAACCTGGCCTGGCTGGTCTGTTGCAGGACCAGCGTGGTCCTGCCCACGCCCAGGTATAGTCTGATGTCCCCCCTCCTCTGTAGTCCTGTGAGGGGAAGAAGGTGTGGGGGCAGGAGCAGTCCGGTTCCTCTCTTCCGCTGTGTGGGTGGCCTCGCTCTTCTCCTTCCTCTCCGAGTCCTTCTCCCCCTCCTCCTCTTGCTCCCGCTCTCCGTCCTCACTCTCGCTTTTCTCCTCCTTCTCCCCTTCCTCCGCACCCTCGCTGTCCTTGGTAGGAGCTGAGTCGCCATCAGGCCCGGGAGAAGCGAAGGCCTCAGTAGTGGCAAGGGCTGGCCTCCCGGCCTGCTTGCTGGCTGCGGCTGCAGTAGGAAGGCGTGTGGGCCACACGGTACTGGGGAAGGAGGAGATGCCACCACCACCAAAGCCCAGGCCTGCCAAGAGCGTGCTGGTAACCACAGAGGCCACTGTAGCCTGGCTGCCACTGGAGGAAGGACCCATCCCAGTAGCCATGGAAACAAATGAGAAGGGGATGCCGGAGGATGTCCAAGTAGAAGAGCCGGAGCTGATGGGGGCCATGTCCGCTGAAGAGGCAGGAGAGGCTGTCGGCTGAAAGGACCACCCAGGGTGCGGAGAAGGGAGGTGAAGGAAAGAGCAAGGCCGTATCAGTAATCAAGAACCAAAGTGAGGCCCCTCTGCAAAACCTCAGAATTTTAGCCATCCATCCTACAGGTTTTCATAAATTAACCATGGCTAGTCCAGGGTAACCAAGTTTTATTTCAGTGGCTTTATAGTCAGTTTGAATCAAAAAATTAACTACTGTATTAAATTCAGTTTTTTACTGATGTGGCTCACGGTTGGGCTAGATGGGGAAATATTAAATATTAAAACATTAAAAGTGCCTTAAAGATACGCAACAAAAAAGTCATAGAACGGCCAGATGCCCACCTTTGTGTGTGTGTGTGCGTGTGTGTGTGTGTGTGTGTGTGTGTGTGTGCACGAGCGCGCATGCACGCGCGTGCGAAGTTGTGGGCAAGAAGCAGAAGTCAATGCTTCAAGTCAATTTCTGCCCGTGACTATCTAGCTCTGAGATGTGGAGAACCACGAAACGGAGTTAACTCCACCCTCATACAGCGTTGCAGGCAGCAGACCAAGAGGGGAAAACAGCAGGCTCAGAAGCAGGTGCCACACTCAAGCCTCTGCAGCTTCAAGCTGAGCGCAGTCCAGTCCCAGAGCCTTTCAGAGTGACTGCATTCGCCACAGCGCCACCCTGGGGCCAGGGCTTGCAATGCAGCCTGTTCTATGTACAAAGATGGGAAGGTGCAGAGTGAGAGGGAGTTTGGAGTTTAGCAAAGTGTGTGCTTGCTCGGCCAGAGGCAGGGCTGCTGAGGCCTAAGCTCAGCCCATCCTTTCCCAACACTCAACTGGGGTGAGTGATGGTGTTACTCAGGGGAGACATCTTCTACCAACACCAGGAGATGTCCAGGGATAGCACTCTAAGTACAGTCCTTATGAGCTGGTGTAGAGAACACAAAATTCTATCTCATCACTTATCCAAGTCCAAAACAACAGTGGGAACATATTTTGGAACTTTACGCGACTTTAACATTGAAAAAAAAAAAATCTAGCCGTTTAAGGACCATGGGTTCTAAAGCTCCTTTCTGAAAGCCAAGTGCCACCAAACACAGAAAAGCCTACCTAGCATTGACTCCTTGCCTCGCTCTGTATGACGAAGTGCCTATTCCTTTAACTCACCAAGCCTCAGTTTCTTCACCTGTCGAATGGGAGTAACGGTACTACCATCCTGGGCTTTCTGGATGCTGGGATGTGCCTAGTGAGTTTCCGACTGAGATTCTCCCCAGCACTGGTAATTTCTGATCAGTAGCTATGGGTTACAACATCTGGATTTTAGCATAAGTGGAGGGCTGGGGATGGAGTAATCCCTGAATCATCTGATTCCAGGAAATCATACATAATTACAGATCGGGAAGATTTTTTATGATGACAAAATTATACAACAGAAGCCACTAATATTGCTGTCTCGCGCACTAGCTTAGACAGCAGTGTCTCTGAACACTCTGTGAGGGCAGTTCAACAACATTATACTGACACCTTGTGGCAAGAGCTTTAAATGCATCCAAATTAACACCAGGGACTGTGTACCCAGCATTCTCACTTACCACGCCTGTTTTCACAATCCTGGTCCCTTGGAATATTCTGGTAGTATTAGCTGAGGGGGGAATAAAAAAGAGGTTACAATGTGAACAAAACACAATGTATACACGTGCTTCCAATAAAACCCTACCTATGGACACACAAATCTAAATTACACATACTTTTCATGGCACAGAATAGTACCCCTTTGTACACTTTCCAACCATTTCAATGTATGACGCGACACGCTTCTGAGTCATGCAGACACGGTCAGACAATCGGGATCTAGCCAGCAGTTCCCGTCACAAGCAATTCATTTAAAACTTGCGATTATTAGTGTTTTACTGAAACAGGACTTCAACAACAATAAGATGCCCACGACTGCAACCGACGGCTCTGTTATCGCTGCACCGAATGCCTGTGAAATTCCACTGACCTTCGGATGCATTTTCCAGGGCTGTTGGGCTTCTGAGTTTCATCTATTTTTTTGGGGGGGGTCACCATTTCCCATCCTTGCAGTGATTTTATTATGCATCTTTACCTTATGACAACTTACCATATTCTCAGCTTTTATTACATTTATGCATGTACTCCTTCATGAGAAGGCAGGGAATGGGGTGTGTGTGTGTGCTTCTCTTGTCCCATCTCATGGGACTGAGCTTGGCTCATCGGGTTTGACTGCAAGCACCTTCAAAAACTGTACCATCCTGCCAGCCCAATGGTTCATCTTGTATTAGCTCCTTCACTGTGTCCTGCCTATTGCCTTCCTCTAGCCGTGGACTGTCAGGTGCTCCCTCCCCGCTTGCATCTGATGGTCTCCAAGCTATGCTCCACACAGTCACATCGTTTTCTTTTTGCTGCACACCTGTCCTGTGCTCTTTTCTTCGCAAAGTTCCGCTCTCCCACGCAGTCTCCATAAAAGATACGCCCAGTATATGTCAACTTGTATTAAGAGGCGAAGGATATAAAATTCACCACGTTAGCCAGTCTTAGCATTTGATCCACTAATGGTCAGTTAGTTCATTTGCTTAATCATGCAGCTGACCTCCCCACCATTCATCTTCAGAGCTTTCTAATCTTGCAAAATGCAACTCTGGGTACGAACCAATCAACTCAGTTCCTTTTATCTGGTCCCTGGGAGCCACCACCACCCGATGGTATTTTCTATCTCTGCGTGTGACTCTTCTATATTGTGCATATAAATGTAATCATGCCCATTTGTACTTTGGTGACTGATGTATTTCACATAGCATAATGTCTGCAAAGGTCACCCCTGCAAAACAGGCATGGGCCAGAACTTCCTTACTTTTTTTTAATGCTCAATAATACTCTCTCGTGCGTCTCTACCGACTATGTTCAGCCATTCATTTGCTGAGGAACATTTGGCTCCGGAATAACGCTAGACATCATAACTTATAATAGAAATATATCAGCCTTCTTGAGGTTATTTAATAAAACTAGAACATTCTATATAAACTCAAGACCTGCCTCCTATACACACAGCCTCAAAACATTACCAAAAATGCCAATCAACCAAGCAAGTAACGTATCTGCTATGCTTTTTACATAATCTAGAAATGGCAAGGGCCCTACACGATTTTGTTTGCCCTATAATATTAAAAAGAAAGACCCCCCAAACCACCACCACCAACAACAACAACAAAAAACACTGACTGTGTTATTAACTTTAGTCTATCACTCCTTTTCATGGGCACTGGTATCTTGCTACTCCCTTTACCACCTATGCCCCTCGAAAGGCCCCATGGACACCCGAATTCACAGCCCCTGACATAATAATGCACATATTTTGTTTAAGCAAAAGTACAGTGTGCAAATAGAGAACCGGGAAGGCGGATCTACAAGTCAATACAACTGCTGAGATTACAGGTCAAAAAAAAAAGCTAAGGCTGCAACTCTAACCTGGGTCCAAATATACCCCAAACAGGCATGCACATTCTGCTTCCTTAACAGAAGATAAAAGGCTCCCAAGAGCCCTGTGGTTCGTGCCCTTTAAAAGGGGGTCTGAGAAGGCCAATGGGCTCAGTAGCCATTCCATCAGGCTGCTGGCTTTATTAGTCTAGAACAGTCTCTGAGATCTGACACCATTCTACCACCGGATCGACTCAGTGATTTCTGAGAATGGCTGATGGTGATCGCTCCTCGACACGGCAGCAGCTCCAGGACCAACGGCTTGTCACTTGGTGCTTGCATTAAATGCATACACGTATCACCGCAGCTCAGATTTGTTTGAAATATTATGACAAGTGTATATGACTTTAACTGATTCCCCTCTGATGGATTTTAGTTCTTTTTTTTTTGATTTTTCAAGACAGGGATTCTCTGTAGCTTTTTGGTTCCTGTCCTGGAACAAGCTCTTGTAGTCCAGGCTGGTCTCGAACTCACAGAGATCCGCCTGCCTCTGTCTCCCGAGTGCTGGGATTAAAGGCGTGCGCCACCACCACCCGGCTTGGATTTTAGTTCTTAAGACCACCATGAGGGAGGATGTGCCTGACGACTTTTATGCTCAGACAGAAGGCTCTGGAAGCCCCGTCCATGACTGACTGCTGAGCACTGTACAGTGGCTAGCGCAGCTGCCCATGAGGCCTGTTGTCAATGTGGAAGACTCTGTGTGAGGAGTGACAGGGTGGTTCACAGCTGTCCATGGGCCATGGAGCTGAGATTAAGAATACAGAACTCCACTCAGTCGCTTAAATGATTTACCTCAAGTTGATTGCTCTCTGAATATAACTTCTCCATTTGTAAAAACCAAACCAAACCACTACTACAGGTCGCGCTCCCCAACAAACGAACACACACAAAACCCTACATGATAAACTGTCCCAGGTGAATTTTGGGGTGAAGCAGCCGAAGTGGTGACACTCTGTAAGGGGAGCCACACCATAAATGCCACTTGCTATGAGGCCTGCTAATACAGGTATCACAGTGGCTGAGTACAGTTATTAGTATCTTAGCATTTATTCCACTTTATTTATTTACTTATTGTATGTGCCTGTGTATATCTGTGCATGTCATAGCATGTACATGCCATGGGCACACGCTTTGAGGTCAGAGATCCACTTTCTGTCATCACGTAGATCCTGAGATCAACCTCAGCTCTGCAGGCTGGGCAGCAGCTGTCTTTACCAGTGGAGCTGCTTTGCCAGTCCAATGCTTTGGGATATTATATGGATCATAAATACGGTTATAATCACTACAAACAATACTTCATTTGAGTTCCTATGCTCCCAAATCTGATACAAATTTATTTCTAAAAGCAGTTACAAGAAAGAAAAAAAAAACTTCTCTGGAATTCTCAAGATCCTGTTTTCGTTCTTAAACCTTGAGTCTGAATAGGAGGTGAATTCTGCACCTTGCTCTCTCTTGCTCCGAAGCAGTGGGAAAAGGCTGGACAGGAAAGGGCAGAGGGCTGACCTTGATGAGGGTGCGGGTTGGTTGGCACAGGGCTTTCATGGGTGGTGTGGGGAGGTGTGAACCAAGGATCCGCTCCTATTCAACACATGGGGGCCAATGCCCCGCACACACCAGTCATTCTTAACAAGCTGCTGTGACCAGACATTTAAGATGTTCCCTGATTTGAATTTATACCTGATGGGGCCTTTTCGGAATAGCGCTGTTACAATCCTTTAATTTTTCAGAGGCCAGGCAGCCCAGGACTATTAATCAAAGGGGACACTTCTGCAGCTCCCAGGCTTTGGGTCCAGGCAATGAGAGGCCTAATCATGATTTATGGGGCTGAAGTCCCAAGGCCTGGCCGCAGCAAGCTCCCAGACCAGCCAACCTTCTCCCTCCCCTTGCCTAACACAGACCCTGCCACTGCCCAAGGAGCCTGCTCAACATGGAACAATGCATTTTTGTAAGTGTGTGGACACAGATTTATTTATGAAAAAAAATGAAACTATGGTAAACCTTAGTTAATTTTTAACAGAAGGATGAAATCATTAGCCAAGAATGTTCAAATGACACATGTACATTCCAGTTCCTTGGAAGAAATCTATGCTGGAGGACGTCTCCCCTGGGTTCATCGTTTATTATTTTCTTTTTTTTTCTTCTTTTTTTGGTTTTTCGAGACAGGGTTTCTCTGTAGCTTTAGAGCCTGTCCTGGAACTAGCTCTTGTAGACCAGGATGGCCTCGAACTCACAGAGACCCGCCTGCCTCTCTCTCCCGAGTGCTGGGATTAAAGGCATGCGCCACCGCCGCCCGGCTATCATTTACTATTTTCAACCAAACCTCATAAAGGCTGAAACTTTATGAACACTCCCATGATGATCAAGTGACTTCAGGTACTGGAGGATTCGGACGTCACCATTTCTGGGTGTGGAATGTTCATTTGGTAAGGTCTAGACAAGCACTTTACAGTGACACACCAGGAGTTGTTGGTTCACGGTCCTGTGATTTATGCTACACTGATTATTCAAGGCACACTGGTGTTAGTGTACAATGGCCCCCACGTACACACCTGCCTGTAAAGGCTGCCCGTTTCCTTGGGGTGGTAAATCGCAGCCTTAAGACAAACAACACAGGTTCTCAGCATGGTACAGCTGATGACTGCGGGCTGGGACCTGCACCCTCCCGGCAGAGCCCAGCTCCACCTTGGCAGTCCTCAGCATTTAACGTGCCTGTCAGTCACTAGGGCCGTCTTGCTAGAACTCACGTTGCTAGGTTGGTATGAGGGTTTGTGAGCGTGCGGAGCTCAGAAGCTTCAGATGGTGCTGGTGCAACCTGCCCACGTGACTTAAAGGGTCTGCAATTTTACATGCATTTTCTAGGAGGAAGTCCAGATGTTTAATCTGATCCACAACTCGGAAGCTAAGGATCAGCTGAGTATGGTCTCTGTTGCAGAAAGTCACGGCAGAGGAAAAGGGGGTAACACTGGCTTGGTGTGCAGGCTTTTCACCTGACAGGCAGAAAGCTGTGGCCTTGAACAAGTAAGCAGCCTGAGCGGTCGGAGTCTCTGCGGAGGCAGAGGCCCTGAGTTTCCTGATGGATTTAGTTTCTCTTATGAAACTATATTCATAAACTAAGGACCATAGGTGACTGCTGATTTCTGTAAATAATACTAGGATTAAAATGGGGCAGAAAAAAAGATTATGTCCCATCATTACTTCTATAATTTTTGCTATTATTATATTTTTATGATAGACAGTGAACCTAAGCCTTGTGGATGCTAACCACATGCTTCACTACTAAACTACAACTGATCTGATCTATCTATCTATCTATCTATCTCTCTCTCTCTCTCTCTCTCTCTCTATCTATCTATCTATCTATCTATCTATCTATCCATCCATCCATCCATCCATCCATCCA
>NC_022013.1:44446260-44460873 GCF_000317375.1 Microtus ochrogaster | reverse complement strand
CCACCCACCCATCCATCCATCTATCTATCGTTCTAACATTTCTGGAGTTTGAAATGGCTCAGTTGTTAAAAACACTTGCTGTTCTTGCAGAGGAGCTGGGTTCGGGTCCTAGCACGTACATGCAGCTTACAGGTGTCTGTTGCAGCTCCAGGTTATCTTTACATTCCCCCGGCCTTACTCATGAGTGCCGCATGCATGTGGTGCAAATACATGCGTGAAGATAAAACACGTATACCGACAAAATAAAATAAGTTAATAAAATAAGATTTCAATATTTCATTCATGAAATCTTTGTATTGATTGCTTTCTAGAAAAATGACTCCATTAAATGCATGAAGGCAAAGTTCCATTTGGTTCACCGTCACTTTGGCCCTAGATCCTCCTAAAGGTTCCCAGGCAGCACAGAACACAGATCTCCAGACTGGGAAAATACTACACAGAGACTTTTCTGTGTGGCTTAAAAACTGGAAGGACAGATAGATTTTCTATCTTGGGTTAGGTGGTGGTGGCGCACGCCTTTAATTCCAACACCCAGGAGACAGAGATTTCTGGGAGTTTGAGGCCAGCCTGGTCTACAGAACTAGTTCCAGGACAGAGAGCTGTTACACAGAAAAACCTGGTCAGAAAATATCAAAACTAATTAATTAGAAATTATATATATACACATATTATATATATATCTTGGGCTCCAGTTCTTAAAAGGCAAAGATCAGTCCTGCTGGATATCTAAGTAAGAGGCACAGCTGGAACACATCAATAAAGCCATGTAAAGACAGCCCTGCTTTCCCTCTCCTTCTATTGGCCTCTGAGACTCCCAACCCCAAAGATAGACCTAAACGACCAGAGCTCCCTAAATACGGCTTACACCCTCTATGAACCAAGTCCCTGAGGAAAGAAGCAGCGTTAGGGACAGTGGGAGACACGAAGACAATAACCAGCCTTACCTTGAAAGAGCATCGTCTGACTGAAGTCACTGCGCATGTCATTCCGACACACGGCCTGTACTCGGAACAGGTAAAGGCTATCAGGTGACACATGGCTAATGGTGGCCTTCTGCAGGGGAAGGAAGAGAAGGTACCGAGTTGGTTCTGAGCTCACAGATGCGGTTCACCCAAGAACAAACCTAGGCATCCCAGAGTCCCCACCTTGTGGGGAGAAATCTGCTTCAACACTAAAGAATTACCAGCAACTGGTTCATAGCTTGGGACAGGTCTTGAGCCTTTCTGCTCTCAAAGCCCTGACTTCTGTCGTTATCACTAAACATCAGAAATTGTAATTATTAGCCACAACCACCTCCACAGTTATTAAAGAAAAGAACTCCAGAGCCATGTCAGTTTTAGAAAATTAGAAAAAAAATTCTCTGCCTGGATGGTTTTCTTGTTGTTGCTGTTGTTGTCTAAAGCCCTCCGCACAAAGAACAAAATCAACAGACTTACAAGACGCAACTTTGCCACAGTACTCTCTAGCTGCGTGGCCCTGAAACATGCACTAAATGCCTTTTAGCTTCTGCTAGTATGTGGACAGGCACAGCCACCTAACAGCGCTGTGTAACACAGGCCAGGCAAACTCTGCTCTTGGGAACATTGAAGAGAGCAGCAGCCAGAGCCAGCAAGCTATGGCCTGCATTCAGATCCAGCATTCCGATCCAGCAGGCCATCTCTTACTGTCACACAGGCATGGCCATTGTTTTTCTGTTTGTGGTTGTGTGTGTGTGTGTATGTGTGTGTGTGTATTCTGTATGGTTACTTTCACTTGAACATCGACAAGCTACAGCCTGCATGCTAGATCAGGCAGGTCATCTGTTATTATGAAGTTTCACTGGCACATTGACAAGGTCATTGTGTGTGTGTGTGTGTGCGTGCATGCGCGCACATGTCTGTGCATGCACGCATACTCTGTACACTTTCACTGAAACATTGACAAGTTTAAGTGTTTTGACAGACTATATGACCTGAAAGCCTAAAATAATTACTGCCTGGCCCTTTCTAGAAAAATGTTTGTCAACTGTCATCAGACATCACGAGCCACATCTTGACCACCATTCCTCAACGCTTCCTCTCCACAGCCTTTAACACCGAGGAAATGGAACATACCTACAAAGCAGGCAGTTTTGTTCCTGGAAAAACAAGCAGGAAATGCCACTAGTCTCCAACGGTTCCATCTAATGGGTGACAGGTCTCCTAGCAGACGTGTGTACTCCGAGCCAGTATGAATGGAATTACTATGAGGGTTCTCCTGGCACAGCCACCATAATCCTCTAGTTTGGTATTAGCACGTGGTCATGGCAACACTGGTTGCTACCACTGGGAACAACTTCCAGATGGGAATGGGGGGGGTGGGGTTAAGTGCTGTGGGATAATGCTCTTGTACAATGTAAAGATTTGTTACTCATATTAGTTTAGTAAAACGCTGGTTGGCCAGTAGCCAGGCAGGAAGTATAGGCAAGGCGACCAGATTAAGAGAATTTTGGGAAGAGGAAAGGCAGAGAGTCAGTCACCACAGAGGAAGCAAGATAAGATACCAAGCCATGTGGCTAAACATGGACAAGAATTATGGGTTAATTAAGCTGTAAGAGCTAGTTAACAATAAACCTGAGCTAACAGGGCAACCAGTTTATAGCTAATAAAAGCCTCTGTGTGTTTCTTTGGAATTGAACAGCTGTGGGACCAGGTGGGATAAAAACTTTCGTCTACAAATGGTGTTTGGCAAGAATTTCCACATAAAGCCTGAGAAAGCTTTAAAAAAGAGAAAGAAAGGATCCTAGACAGACAAGAACAAAGTGAAGTGCAGCTTCTTGGTAACCGTTTTGTCTCTGATAGGCTCTGTTTTCCGGCAGCAAGCAGAGAGCATAGATGTGCTAAGGCCACAGAGGACAGCCTGATCTACAGAGTGAGTTCCAGGATAGCCAAAGATATATAGAGAAACCCTGTCTCAAAAAATAAAAATGAAAATGAAAGAAATAAAGTTAAAAAAAAGCTATGTGAAAATAGAAAATCCATAGAGAATCTGGATACTGTATGTTATTGTGTTCTTTTTGAATTGTCTGACTGCTGAGGAAGGAGCAACAGCTGCTAAAAGACATTTGATTATAAATGCTGCTGAATTAATCAGATCTATAGATTTTAAAAATACCTTGACTTCAAAATCTAAGTCAAAAGATATGTTACCTTGGAGGAGAGGTTTTGCTTTTGTTTCCATAGCAAATGAAAGGCTGTGGATTCATTCTGGGTTAAGAAAATAAGGCTTGATAGAGGAAGATCCCTAAAAAAAAATTTCCAACGGGAATGGATGGCCCAGATAATCTAATATTTCAGAGGACCTCTGTTGCAGTTTCTTCTGAGTGCTGCATCCAGAACAGCTTCAAGGCTGCTGGCTGATATGATCCAGGCACACAGAATACTCCAGTCAGGACTTGACCCTAATCCTAAATTTTCTTTGGGTCCTCCTAAAATTATCAGTGCCCCCAGTCAGTAGGAAGTAGCCTATAAAACTATGCCTACACGCCCCAAAAAATAGATTAGAGATTTTTGTCTTTGTTTAGAGTGTTGTTTACAAGTTGTTATGGACAATGGTCAGGAAAAAAGCTAAGCAAAGGAGGTTAGATTCAGAGTATTTGTTTTGAAAAGAAAGGAAGGGGTAATTCTGTGGGATAATGCTCTTGTACATTATAAAGATTTGTCACTCATATTAGTTTAATAAGACACGGATTGGCCAGTAGCCAGGCAGGAAGTATAGACAGGATGACTAGATTAAGAGAATTCTGGGAAGAGGAAAGGTAGGGAGTCAGTTGACAGCACAACGCAGAGGAAGCAAGATAAGAACGTCTCATTGAGAAAAGTTACCAAGCCTGTGGCTAAACAGACAAAATTGTGGGTTAATTTAAATTGTAAGACCTAATTAATAATGAGCCTGATCTAACAGGCCAAATGGTTTATGATTAATACGAGCCTCTATGTGTTTCTTTGGGACTGAACAGCGTCAGGACTGGGCAGGACAGAAACCGCTGTCTACAGTTGAGGTCACATTCCTGAGGCTTTACTCCATTCTCTTAGAAAAAGCCTTGAGCACCAACACAGGGTTGCAATGAATGTGTGGGACAGGAGGCTGGCCAAGCCTCGCAGGAACCGTGAGCTAGAGGAGGGCACTCTCCTGAGTCAGCACTCACGGCATGTGGCAGAAATAAGAAACTTAATTTTGTGTGTCTCAATAGGAGAAAAAAAAAAGCCTCTATGAATCCCTGTGAAATGGAACATGCTGTCAAAGCAGAGTCTTGTGCCCATCTTGCTTTCTGAATCCAATTTATGCCTTGTTCCCTGAACTTCTGTCCCATCTTCTAATCACAGCAAAATCTTCACTTCATCTAGATGGAATTTACTAGAATTCACTCCAAGCCAGCGTCTCTTCCTCCCTGCACATTTAATTATTTTCCACTTAGAACAAGAAACAGAAGGGGCGCCTAGATGATTTCCGCAGATTACTACAGGCCTGACTTCAGGAAGGGAAGGATTCCCTGATGGACTCCCGTGCGCAAGAGAAAGGTTAAGGCACACAGTGACCTTGGGTGCCTTCCAATACAGCCCTCTCCAATTTCACGAAGCTCTGTGTTCCCTGATGCGACCCAGATAACAATGTCTAGTAGGGGAATTGAAAAGATAAATGACAATGAAGCAAAAGAATCTTCATCGAAAGGAATATGAAAAGTATTATTCTATGACTGATTGAATGAGCACCGAGGACTTTCTATTGAGAGGAAAAAAAAAAAAGTGGCAAGTCATTAAGAGTCCCACTCTGAGGAGAAGCATTTTCCATGTGCATATACAATTACAGGCTTCATTATTCTGGGGCCTCCTTTGATTAACAATAAAGCAGCAAGGCTTTCAAACTCACATGCGTCACTTTGAGTTTCTTAAAGACTCATGCGTGTTGAATGGTTTACAATGAGGGAGAAGAGCTTCTACAAGCAGATGCCCAAAGGGCCTTGCTGGGCGTCTGAGGCCAGATACTCATGTACATTTAAAAGAGATGCTGGCTTTGGTCTGTGTGGCCAACATGAGGTCAGATTATGTCACAGCAGCTCCAACAGAACAGAGTGTAAAGTGCCCTGGGCTCTGGAGTTCATCAGGCAACAAGAATGTATACTGACACGTGAGACACATGACACATGAGACGCATGAGACATGAGGGACCCTGAGGGCTCTGGCCAGCAGCAGGCAGAGTTGTGTGCAGAAAAGACGAGGAGATAGAATTGGACGCGGGGTAATTGTGAGAAGTAACACTCAAATGCACTAAATGTCATGACCCACAGTGCACTTACGTAACATGCCTAATACATATAACAACCTGACTGGAAAGAAAGGGGCTTGTTTGGGATGAATGAAAAGCAGCCAGTTAAAAAGGGAAAACGTGTGTGACATGTCCGTGCATCCACACACTGCAGTATATGTGTGGAGGAAGAAGACAATTATCAGCTGTGGTCCTTGCTTTCTATCTCTCTCTCGAGACACGGTCCTGTTCACTGTTCTGTACACCAGGCTAGCTGGTCTGCCAGCTTCTCGGGGCTGTCACCATCTCCTCTCTCCCTATAGGAGGAGATGCGCTCTCTGTGTACCGTCAGAGGCCTCCATCCCAGGGGGCCTTACCAAGTCCTTGTCGCTGTCCTTAGTAAAAGTCTTCTCTTTCTCATCCTCATTCTTGGTCCAGCTATAGGAGATCATGTAATTCATGATGGGCGGATGGTAGATGGTTTCCGGTTGGCTCCAGGACACCTGCAGCGCTGTCTGGTTCAGAGGCTGCACCTTCATGTGGATGGGTGGAGAGCTGCAGACTGGAGACACAGGTAAAAATGAATGGGCAGCAGCACCACCTGCCACTCAAATGTCTGCCCCTTGACTCCGGGAAACGGTTCTCAGGAAGTACGTACCCCCAGCCACCCACACTCTCTTCCGTATCAGTTATTTTTTCCTGTCTTCATTTACTTACTTACCCACTGCGCATGGGTGTGTGCACATACATGTGGACACGCATATGTGCACGTGTGCACACAAGTATTCACCTGCATGTGTGAATGTGTGGAGGAGGAGGACGACCTTGTTGTCCTTTCTCCGGCATCATCCAGTTTTGAGACAGTGCTTCTCACTGGCCTGGAACTTTCCAAGAACAGGGCCACCTGCTCAGCACTGAGGTCCCAGGCACTGGAGTTTTCACCACATCAGGCAATTTTTCTATTTTTTTAAAGATGGGTTCTGGGGTTCAAACTCCGGTCCTCACGATTGCAAGGTGAGCATTTTGCTAACTGAGCAATCTCCCCATCTCTTTTTATTTTTTGAGACACAGACTTGCTATATAGTCCAGACTAGCCCTAATGTTACGGTTTTACCGCCTTAGTCCCCTAAGCCCTGGGAGTGCAGCCATGAACTACCATGCTTACCCCCAACACACACACACACACACACACACACACACACACACACACACACACACACACACACACTGTTAACTAAGTAGACACTCTGTTACTTCAGTCCTAAACACTCTGGCCTGCAGTTTTCAAGAACAACAACATTCTCTCATCTAACCTTACAGCCATTATCCTACCTAAAAAAAGCAGCAGTCAGGTTAACAGGATTAACTCATACAATATCCATATTCAAACTTGTCCCCTTGTCCTCAGGATCACTTAGAGCTATGCTTCTCATGTTACCCTTTATTAATAAAGCTTTCTCCTGACTTGCCCTCAGGAAAGACTCTTTGAGGAAGCCAAGACACTGGACTGGATGACTATCCAGCTAACTATAGTTGCATATGAAATTTTATTGCAAACAGATTAATGCATACATGCAATGCAGTCCTTAAATAACTTTAAAGCAAAGGCACCCCAAAAAAGATGGCTTCCTCTGAGGGTGAGTGTCTTTCCATTCGTGTAGCTGGAAAGCTTTAGGCGATGCGATGGAGCCACATCTGTCTAGGGCCAACTCACTACAGACTTGACAGCTGTGGATCAGTCTGCAGAGGGGTGACTGGGGCACTCGCTGCTCTTGAAGGTGTACAGCGATTGCACAGTCGAGAGTACCACCCTTCTCTTCACCGGCACAGCCAAACTTGTCCCTGGACCTAAACAAATGCCTCCTCGGGGCCGATTTCCCTCAGTCGCCAAGGGGAGATGAAGATTTCGGGGAACTGCCTATGTAAGGTTGGTATTGGACACAGGTCTGGACAGATATCAGGAAGGAAAATGCCACTGTCTTGTAAACTCTCCAGAGAAGGCCGAGACTCTGCTGGGGGCTGACTCCCTTGAGGAAGGCCCTTTCAACTGAGTGCTGAGCAAGAGTACCTGGGTGGGGTTGGGGAAGAAGCGAAGTCCACGGAAGGGACCCAGGAGCAATAGTCCAGGTTTGAGAAGCCTGGAGAACCAGATTAAAATTCAGGCCTTTCTCCCACAAGCACCTGGAAACCACTGGAAAAGCCTCAGGCCTGACGGCAAGGTGAAGTTGTTCTGACAAAGACTCATTTGGTCCCATGAAAACAGAGTCCCAAGAGGGAGGGGGAGGGCTGTCCAGGGGTAGGGGCAGAGCTTTGTCTGGATGTTACGGCAGCTCTGTGACTGGGCTAGTGGCAAGTCTGAGGCTGTATGTGCCAAACAGAGCACCGAGAGACACACACCTCTTTTCCCACCCCAGACTCCAAACCTAAGGCTGCCTCTGAAGCCAATGGTCACCCTCCCGCAGAGAGGCATGGCTGCCTTTGGCTGTAGCCCTGCCTGGCAAGAGGCTCCTTGTCTCTATTGGAGAGATGTGTTTTGCATGGCTTCAACAGGAAGAAGTGGGGATTGATGAGACATTCTCACTGCCCTGGAGAATGCCCTCCCCTACCCCGAGGAATGGGTACCAAGCCACCACGCATTTCCCTCCAGAGCAGAGATTTCAAATACAGACTATGAAGACTGCTGGGATGGCCAAAGGTGACATAATGGAACAAGAACACTAGGGGGCGACAAGGTACTGCCTTTAAAGAGTTCAACTTACTAGGCTTCTGTTTCTCAAGATGGCACAAAGGGAGGGGGGAAATGAGCAGAGAGCCACATCTCCATCCTTCTTAACACTGGTAGTGAGGCCAGGTTTATCTACTGGGAATATTCTATACACCACAAAGATGACCTAATTTCCACATCTCTCACCTCCCACTACATTCTTCTTTTCCTTATGTTCTTAAGCTATTAACTCCCCTGCCACAATTACTGGTGAGCTGTCAGGGGCACATCTCTCTGGCAGTGACATCACAGTGACATAAATACCCTCAGCACCCACATGCACCATACTTATTTATTTTTTTGAAACGAAAACGTCTGGCCTTTTCTATGTAGATGAAGATGACTCATGTTTTCTTGAAATATGCAGTACACAAAAGTAAGAGAAAGTTCTAAGATTCACCCCAAATATTACTGTAACCTCAGACAACCGTTGCTAACATCCTAGAATCCAATGTCTGGTAGATTATCTATCTCTTTCTGCATAGGTCAAAGAGGATTACACATAATTTGATGTGAGGAAAAAATGAAATAAGAAAGAGCTAGACGTGGTCACGCATGCCAACCAGCACAGACATCCTCAGGATGAGGCAGGGGATTCTCAGGTCTGAGACCAGGCTAAGCAGCACAGCCAGACCCTGTCTCAAAAGCCAAATGAAGCAAAACCCCAAACAGACCAACAAGAAGAACAAAGGCGTAAGGTCTGTAGGTAAGTGGATGTCGTAGCTAGTCGCTTGCGCCTATAATAAATGGAGTTTAGATGCCACTGCTTTGAGTGGAAAGTACAGAATCCCCCACCAGTTACAAACTACAGAGCTAAGCTCTCAGGAGACAGAACCACCTACTAGCAAAGGTTTTCTCTAGCTAAGGGGTCACTCTAGAGCCATACTTGCCCTAGACTGCCCAAGACCAGGCCAAAGGTAAGAAGATGTTGCCTGAGGGGCCCGCCTCCCAACAGTCCCTGGCTTGGAAAAAGTGCAACAAGTACAGAAGCTTCTTTCCATTCTCTATTCCCAAGCTTGCTTCGCATCTTCTGAGAGAGCGGGTTTCTGGACAAGGGGGATGTGGTGGGGCTGATGTGGAAGAGGGCTCTGCAGAGGAGCACCATATCAGAAGAACCCAGGATAGAGCCTGTCATTCTTATCTATAAAAAGGGCAGATAGGAAATATTTTTGGCTTTGCAAGTCAAGTGGTCTCTCTTGCCTTCAAAGCACAAAGCAGCAGAGGCAGTGAGAATGTGAGCGTGGCTGTGTCCAGGAGAACGCACACAGTGGTCTTAAATTTCAGCTTTGGATGATTTCTCTGGGTCTCACTCTTGGCTCTTCTGTGCTGCTTGAAGGCATTATCATTCAGTTTATGTCACACAAACTTTGGTTGTGGGTGAGGTGTCCCCCATGCAAAGGAACACATCTGTTTATATGCTAGGCACAGCTCACAGGTGGCTTCTCCACAGAGCTTAGACCCTTGGCAGCGCTCACCTTGAGTTACCCTGCCACTTCACTGGCTATCTGGAACAATCGGCCTTCCCCACTAGAGTACGGTGTGGTCAGTGTCTCTTGGGTCATGCTCCATATACTGCCTGAGCCATAGCAATGGCTGCTGTGCGTATGTATCTGAACAGCAAGCAAGCTGATGGTATGTGGCTTAAGATCCTAGGCCATTCCCTAGTCCACAGGTCTGTGTGATTGATCGGACCTCCGTTTCCAGCCTTCCAGGTTTCTACCTGCTCCTCCCCACTTGCCTGTATTTGGCCAGCTCTGCTCCAGCCTTACTGGTTGTCTGTCTTCAATATCCCTCTGTCCTTCCTTACCACCTGCTCACTCCCCATGCTTCTGCCTGAGCTGTGAGGACCTCAGGGAGGGGAGCACATCACTGTTCACCAGGTTCCTGGGCACAGGCACAGCTTTCATCCTTGATGAGAAAAGATTTTGCTCCACAGTGCTGTTTCTGCAAGACTCCCATCTACAAAATCAGTCCATTCCTGCCGCCACATCCAAGATTTCTGCTTGTACAGAGATGCTGTCTACTCAGCAAGGGGATGCTTGCTACTCGGGAAACACATCCTGTCCACAGAAGCGGTGAGCCCTAGTCCAGGCTGAGGGAGACGGGGAAGGCCTTGTGCCTGTGCCTCTAGGAAACCCTAGCATCAATGAGGTCTCCCTTCCAAGCCCAGGAAGGAATTGGAAACCGTACATGCTTTCACGGGAGAGTTTGGAAAAGCTGGCATATTGAAGCGTGGGATGTTGGCTCTTGTCTTCTGTTGTCTCTTTAACTGTATGATGGGCCACTATTTGGTACTGGCTTCCTCATAGGATTGGGTGAGTGTGACGGGCATGTTGCACCCTCACAAAGTTGGGGTGAGTGTGACTGGCATGCTGTAACCTCTTGGGTTGGGGTGATGGGCACATGGTAAATGAACTACAGTTGCAAGCCTCAGGCCCACTGGACATTCAGACCCCATAACCTTTACTTATAAGTCTCATGTTTAAATCGGGGGAGCTAGAAGAGCGGAGAAATGGTCTCCTTTAGACTATAGGTGCGTTCACATTCACCACACCCTACCGCTCCTACACAGCCCGCTCATCCTCAGCTGCCTGAACCCTCAAAGCCAGCAGTACAGTGGCAGGCGCCTGCTTTCATATCCTTCCTTCCTACTGCCGGCCACTGCAAACTGGGATCTTTTCGCACATCCCTTTGTATAAAAATCAAAGCCTTTTAACCAAACAGGAGGTGCCCCACCCGGTTCTCTAAACAAACATCCCCTGTGAGGTGGCTCTGACAGCAGCCCTTCCCTTCCCAGGGCCTGATGACGTGCTAGCTGGGGACTGATGGCTCTTCAGGTTTCCAAGCCTTGCTAGCTGGGGACTGAAGGCTCTTCAGGTTTCCAAGCAGGACACTCCCTCGCAGCACTGAGGACCCCTGCTTTGACTTTGAATAACCTTTAATTACGATTCCAGCTTTCGTTAAATAATGAAGAGGCTTCTGGCTGAGCACCCGAGGTCCTCTGATTTTACATCAGTGTCAAGGACATTTCCCCAGTGGTCACAAAAGTCAATCTAAGTCTCTCCTGACCCCAGCCCTGCTCATTTTGTGCCGCAGGTAAGCTACACAAACAGCTCTGATGAAAGTCAGTGTAACCTCCAAGCGTCTGCGGCTACTCCAGGGATCTCCTCTTAAGGCCCCCACCACTTCGGAGTGTCACATCTGAGGCGAGGGGCCAACTGTAGATCAGCGTGAAACATAGATTGCTCAAACACAGCACTTGGGCATGGGCTTACTATTACATAATGCTATCCAGGGCAACCGAATCCATGCGTCCCTTCAGGCCGCCCTTTCTTAGTAACAAAAGCAAAGGGGAGTCTCTAGAATATCTCCAGAACAGTTTCAAACTCCTGTGAGTCCCTCTAAAGCCAAAGGCAGTTCAACTGACATTCTTCTTGTGTCAGAAATGCATGTACAAGTCCTGGTCCTTCAAACCATCACAGGGAAGCAATAAACACACGTGGTCAAATCACTGAGCATCCATGGCCCTTACCTCGTGCTGCTCTGGCTGACATAGGAGATACCTATTATGAGTCTACGAAGCTCCCAGTTTCCCCATTAGCTTATTTTAGAGACTTAGCCTTAACAGGATCTCTCTTTTCACTTTCTCAAACAATGAATATGGGCTGGAGTAAGTCTTAACATTTTGGAGATCACAGTCTGGCAGGGAAAAAGATAACCATCAGCAAGCCTGCACAATCAAGTTCTTAACTCGGGGCTCCTTAAGGACTGGAGCGAATTTAATGCAACCACAGACTTGGATGAAAAGAATGCTGTTATTTTCACCAATCTCTAAGATGTCCTATGTCTTTACATCTTAGACGCTGGCAGCAAACGGCAGCAATGCTCCCAGGATGGGTGCAAGTGCTGAGTCTAATGGTGAACGCCTTGTTGCTCAATCTTGCAAGTGAAGCTTCACTAGAAAGCAAAGACATGTCGTGGTTGAAAGAGAATGCCCCCCCCCCCACACCTCCAAACATATATTTGAGTGCTCGGTCTTTAACTGGTGGTGTTGTTTGGGTAGGCTTAGGAGGCGCGGTTGTGGTATTTTACCACAGCAATAGCAGAGTAACTGATGCAATACGTATGCCACTATTTAAAACCCTGAGTTCTGCTGAGCACCGGCTGGCCACATCCAGCCTGAACCACAACCAGAAGCCTGCAGACACTAGAACTGTGACTGCTGCCCGGGAGGCAGAGCAGGCATCCTGTGCTCCAGAACTCCAACTGCGCCTTCTGGATTTCCCCAGCCCCTTCTGCCGGCTCTGGAGTCTGTTTTATCTATGATGTCCCTTTTCTTCTGAAAGCTAATGACCATGGGAGGTGTCCACATCCTGTACCGGAAGGAGCATTGTTTGCCTTGACACTAAAGGAGGTGGCAGAAATCAGAATCATCCATCTTCCAAGCCACAGTTAAAACAAACAAACCACTGAGTCCTGAGTATAAGACTGGATCTCTTTAACGTACTCTGGGAAACTATCTCCCGTTACCATGAACATACTGACATCGAGCCAAAAGAGCAACGTGGACCAGCTCCACCTTAACTGAGCAGCTCCACCTTAACTGAGCAGCCCTTCCATGTGGTGGCTCTAACCTTCCTCCATCTCATGGACCTTGCTTCAGATACGGATTCACAACAGGATCTCTGTCAGAGACCCTGATCTGTGCTGGGGTTCCTGAAGATTGGCCTCTTGTTTCTTACTGCTAGGATGATGTTATAGATGTGAAGAAACAGCTGTGCCACACAAAATAGAGGTCCAAAGATGCCTTTAGCAGCCAAAGGAGTGCTCTGTGTGACAGTCTAACAGCCTACAAGCTGACTTAAAGTTTTCACACCAGACATGACAAAAAAATTACATGTGACCCTCCCAGGCAGGTTAGCTAGGCTTTCATTAGAGTAAGCTATAGTTTGGAAGTGGGGGATCATTTGTACAGAGTCAAGATTAGGAATGGGCAGTAGGTTCTGGGAAACCCTATTTTAAATGGCCAATCCTAAACACACAAGGGACTGAGCTACCTCTGACTTTAGGCTGATCTAACAAACAAGTCCACATGTTCTGAGGAGCTCAGGCTTTGTGGCTGGCAACAGCTGTAAGCGCTCAGCCTATGACGTCAGCCTATGCCTTCTGAGAAGCTGTTCCTGGTACCAGCCAAGAAACATGGCTCTGGGTCCTTGCTAACACATGACAGTACTCGGTTAAACGGTGCCTCCTCCGTATAAGGAGAGATCCAAAACGTGGTAGTCAAGGCATGCATCTCAGTCCAAGCCAATCCAATGCATTAGAATTGACACACACACACACACACACACACACACACACACACACCACACACACACACACACACACACACACACACACACACACACACACAAGCTTCCCAGGATCAGAGCCACAACCGTAAGGCCCCCGGGTGTGCGGAGAAGAGCAAAGAATGAATGGGGAGTCAGCCTCACAAGGGTGTCCAAGCTGCATTCATGGCTCCTTCTACTCCTCAACAGCATTGGAAGCGGCTGTTTCTTAGGTCATGACACAGTCGGGGTCCTGCCCATGTCCCTACACAGCAATTAAAGAATAGCACCCACAATCACCTCAAGGAGGCTTGAGGAATAATTGGCAGGAAGAGTGGGGAGATACATTAAGTCTCCCAGCTATGTTCCTCTGCAGACCCTGAAAGATGCCTGCAATCCGGGAGCCCCATGCTTCGCGAGAAGCAACTGCTAGCTAACCGGAAAGAGGAAGTCCATTGCTCTGGGAGGAAGGACACTGTTGGCCTTTATTAATTTCCACACAGTTGTTCGAAAGCACCACAGTGTCCACATGACTAAGCCGACGTCAGAGCAGGTTTATCTGGCGAGCGAAAGAAAGAAGAAGCTGTAGGAGGGTTGCTAAGTTGGCCTCGAAGCTCCAGTTCTGCCTACCTGCCTGGAGACAGAGAGGATTAAGTAATTAGGTAATATTTATAAAGCGTGAAAACGACTGACAGCCCCTGGCACCTGCTACCGGAACTGGCTCAATACTCCCAAGCACAGACAGTAGTGGTGCCTGGGAACAAGCACTTCCTCTCTGTGCTGCAAGGCTGATCTCTGAGACAGCAAAGCAAGCCCTCACAGTCGCTTTGAAATGAACACTCAAATTCGCGAGGATTATGTCTATGGTAGAAGAAGCTTCTCAGGCTGCGGGTTCTGGGAGTGATGCAGATACATGCTCTAAATGTCTGAATATGCTTCTGCTATAAGAGAACCTAGCATGGATAAACAGCAAATGTTCTGACTGCGACAGCACTATAGCAAGGTCCATCCATCCACCTACACATCCATCCACCTATCCATCCACCCATCCATCTACCTATCCATTGATCCATCCATCCACTTACCCACCCACCCACCTACCCATTCACTTACCCATCCATCTATCCACCCATCCACCCATCCACTGATCCATCCACTGATCCATCCATCCATCCATCCATCCATCCATCCATCCATCCACCTATCCATCCATCCACCTATCCATCCATCCACCTATCCACCCACCCACCCACCCAC
>NC_022013.1:44441651-44446160 GCF_000317375.1 Microtus ochrogaster | reverse complement strand
CCCACCCACCCATCCATCCATCCATCCATCCATCCATCCATCCATCCATCCATCCATCCATCCATCCCCATATTTACAGAAGAATCAGCATGGTCAGCATTCACCGTGCTACCTCCCCAAGAGACAGAGTCTTACCATATCATGGTACTTGCAGGGTAGCAGAAGAACAAGATACTCTAGAAACAAACGTCAGTAGTGCTAGGTGCTATGAGGGATTAAGTATGGATTAAGTATGCGTGTACTCCCGAATGACCAAACCAAAGCAGCCCAGAGACTTCCCCTGAAGTGCACCTTAGGCAGAGTTGTGAAGGTTGAGACAAATCAATCAGTTAGGTGCAGAGGAAGGTCAAGTGTCCTGAGGCAGAAGGAGCTGGCTGCTGGGGTGGAGCACGCCAGAGAGTTGACGCCAAAGGAAGTGACAGGCAAGACAGGTCTGAGGAGGGGATAGGATTTATAGATCACAATGTCTACGTTTCTCTTCCTGTTGCTGTGATAAGACACTCTGATAAAGGTAATTTAAGGGTGACAGGACTTATTTTAGCCCACAGTTTAAGGTACAATCCATCATGGCTGGGAAGTCAAGGCAGCTGGAGCTTGAAGCACTTAAGTGATGTCACACCCATGGTCAGGACACAGGGCGATGAACGCATGTATTCAGCTCACTTAAACCTTTTTCTTCAGCCTAAGCCTCTTCTGCCTCAATCCAGAGAATGGTCTTGTCCTCAATTAAGATGGGCCTTCCCACGTCAGTTATCGTAATGAAGATGGCTCTCTACCGCATGCCCAGAGGCCCAGCTCCTAGCTGATATATATTCTGTCAAGCTGACATTAACCATCACACACAGAAACCCCAACCTTTCCAGAAAGGTTTTGACAGTTGCACACAGCCTGGCTTCACACTTCTTCCAAGGAGCACAACCCCTTTTGCTGAAATGTGAGCACCAATGACCATGTCACAGATAAAAGGCTGCCCCAGATGTACACAGAACTCTCTGCTCACCTACAGACCAGAAAGCACAATTGTTTGCGGATAACGTTCCATGACTCAGACTATATATTATCCATCCCACAGCCTGCCAGACAAGGAGTCTGATGACCCCATCCAAGGATAAATTCAGCGCTCTTAAGACCTGAGCCTGGCCTGCTGCACTCCCCAGCCTGGTTTCTGACACTGCCCTAGGCTGTCCCATCAGCCAGTGCACCTGCTACAGCACTGGGTACTGGGTGAGGTGCCACTAATTTAAATACATACAAGGCTCTCTCCTTAGAAGCCCCAGATGAAGTGGTATGCTGACTTCCTAGGGGTTGACCCCAGGACCAGGACTTCAGTAGCTTGTACAAGGAGTACCCAAAGCAAGCTGGCAAGCAGGAACCATTAAGCGCACAATGATAATGATGACGATGTTGACATGTGCTATAGGACAATGGTCTGTATCGTGTCAATTATATTTTAAATAAATGCTGATTTCCCGTGAAACCAGTAACACTTGGGTGTGATGGCCTCCGCTCTGTGTTTGTCTCGTTGCATCTTCAATTCACAACGTACACTGTGACCATGTGTGTCTGTCTACCTGTAAGCAAGCAGGTAGGGGTGGTGTGTGTGTGTGTGTGTGTGTGTGTGTGTGTGTGTGTGTGTATGTGGGTGTGTGTGTGCTGCAGTGGTGGTGGGGGGCTTGGGAAATGTGTATACACAGAGGCCAACATCTGGTTAGCTTCATCCATCTCCTGGGATTTGGAAACAAGGTCTCTCAGTGCACCTCGAGCTCACCACGTTTGGTGAGCTGAGATTCAGGGGTCCCATGTGTCTACTTCCCAGGACAATGATTATGGACAGGTGCTACAGCAGATAACTTTTAGGCAGGTGCCTGGGATCGGAACCCAGGTCTTCATGGTGGCAAAGAAAGCCCTTTACCCACAGACCCATATTCCCAGCCTTTAGTTCTAATGCCTAGAGGTTCACCATGGATACTCAACAAGTGTGTGCTAAGTCCTGGCTGCAGGCATCCTGAAAATTAAATACAACAAATATGAGTGCCAAGAGGCCAGCACAGCACCTGGCACCACCAAGCTCTTCCTGGGCACAGATACTCTTCTTGGTAATCTTTTCAAAGGCAGCTGGAGATACACACGGAGGTAAATCTATTGGTTGCAAACAGCGGGTGAAACAGGCAATGTCAGCAGCTGTGGTTGGAATATGGCTCGTCTCCGCCAAAGCCCATGTTGAGCCCTGGTCCTCAATAAACCAGGCGGTGGTACAGCGGCGACGAGGACCTAAGGGACAGACCAGTTCTTTGTCCCCTCTATTCTCAGCATACCCTCTTACTTTGCTGCCCACATAGGTATTTCCCGAGTCCCTCACCAAATAAGCCTTGTTGTTGTTGTTGTTGTTTTTAAACAAATTACTCAGTCTCAGGTATTGTGCTATTGCAACAGGAAACAGACAAGACAGCAGGAAGACAACACTAACATCGTGTCCAGCAAAAAGAAAATAAAAGGCAATCTACACAAACATATGATTACATACAATGAGAGATGTCCCGAGATGTTGGACATTTGAAAATGTTTGATGTTACGGTGTTCTGAGTTTCCAATCAGCCCTGTATCTTGCTACTTAGCCACTCCCAGGCAAAAACCAATAGCAAAGCCAAGTTGTTTTTGGAAGAGGGCAGTTAAATACCAGCACTCTGTGAAGCTGCCTGGAACGTATGCTTTGCTTCAGCATGTACTGTCCATTCCTGAGAGGTTTTGGAAGCGACAAGGTAACTTTTAACAAGGGTTTCTGGGAGGAGCAGCTGCCTACAAAGGAATGAAAGCTCCTATCAGACGTCCCCTTTAATAAGATAAAGTAATTGTAGCTCATTAATGTGGTGTGTGGAGATGATTGAACTGAAAATAGAACAACATTAATATTTCCTTCAAAAATAGCACAAAACCAACATTTCAATGTCACACATTCTCTACAGCAATCATGGGTTTCTATCTTTGTTTGCTCATTTTGGTGGGAAATGGGACGTTCTGTCCCAGCGTATTCTGGTTGAAAATCAGCTCGTTACTTATGGCTATGTCTTTTAAAACCACTTTTAAGCCAAACAGGAAGCAATCTTTGACACTGAGGTTGAAGTTGAAAAAGACATCCCAGCAGAAGAACAACCCACTTCCTACAAACCGAGGGACGAGTTTGCGACACTCATGGCAAGCAGGGAGCCAGTGTCCTCTCTATTGCCTCTGCTTTTATTACGTTATGCCGTGTCACTTTAATTAAACCATCAGATCAAGTGGCTTCGATTCCACTGCGGGTTGAACAGGTTTTGTTAAATTAGCAAAACCGTATGTTTTCCGTTGTTGGAAGCAAAGTTATTTTTCTTCAACCGCCATTCCGAACTTCTTCACAATAGACGGCGTTCAGCACTTAATCACAGGATATTCTTCCACGTGCCCTGGGTGGGCTGAGAAATAACTGAGATGACAGCCCATTAAATCCCAAAGTCTGTCCAAATCATTTACTGACAAAGGGCAGAGTAGCAAATTGGATGGCCCTTGAACAACCCACTGAGCCTAAACATTGTTTCCATTTCATGGACCCAAGGCTTTACATTTCCTATGGATAACATCCATTACGTCTTCCTTGGGCAACAATGTGGGATTAGGACAACCATGCCTCCCCCTTTCTTTGATGCCCTGCATGACCACACTTCTTGTGCTGGGGCAATAACAGGCGGCATTCTGTTGTCTCCCTGCAGTTGCAACCAGTATGTGGACAGGGCAATGACAGAGGCAGAGAAGAGGTGTTTTGCCTTGGCACCCAACCAGCACTGTTCTCGTGAAAGATCACAGCCATGGGACCAGGGATAAGGAGGAGCTACATGCATTCAACGGAGGCTCGATACCTCTGATGGGAAGATGGCCAGGCCCCAAGTTGAAATAGTGAGTAGCAGACAACAAGCGTCATAAATCTCTAAGCAGAACATAAAAACCAAACAGTTCATAGTTACTACTACCGCCATTGGTGGGAGGTGACAGGGGATGGAATATGCAATACCCATGTCTTGTGTATTTTCTGCACATGCTCTACCATTAAGCTATATATATTAATCACACCACTGTTTAGATATTTAATATTTAAAAAACAGATGCTTTCTCCATCTTATTTTATATGTTCCCTAGAGCACGGGCCAAAACTATGTTCCCAGGACAATTCTGTCCTTGGCTCATGTGTGCTCAATAAAGTGTCACGGGAAGGCAGTGTCACGGGAAGGCAGGGTCATGGAAAGGTAGTGTCACGGGAAGGTAGTGTCGCGGGGAATGTAGTGTCACGGGGAATGTAGTGTCACGGGGAAGCAGTGTCACGAGAAGGCAGGGTCACGGGAAGGTAGTGTCACGGGAAGGCAGGGTCACGGGAAGGCAGGGTCATGGAAAGGTAGTGTCACGGGAAGGTAGTGTCACGGGAAGGTAGGGTCATGGGAAGGTAGGGTCAAGGGAAGGTAGGGTCACGGGAAGGTAGGGTCACGG
>NC_022013.1:44434760-44441551 GCF_000317375.1 Microtus ochrogaster | reverse complement strand
GTCACGGGAAGGTAGTGTCACGGGAAGGTAGTGTCACGGGAAGGTAGGGTCAAGGGAAGGTAGTGTCACGGGAAGGCAGGGTCATGGGAAGGTAGCATCATGAGAAGTTAGGGTCATACATGCCCACTCATGTATATATTGGCCTTGGCTCCTTTCATGATTGAATGGCAGACTTGAATAGTGGCAACAGGAGTCACATGGCCCACAGAGCCAAGAGTATTCACTACCAGACAAGCAGCCAAAGTAGTTTAAGGATGACTCTTGACTTAGGTAATTAATTTTCTTTCTTCTGTCACAACACCGCAACAAATGCATAAAACATCATCTCTTCCTTGAGGACCTAGAGCTCCTGACGGTGAGCGGCTAGAGAATGCCAGCCAGAGTAGCTTTGTCCTCCGTGAACCACAAGCAGATCTCAGCACACCACGCTATTCTCGGGGGGACCTAGATTTCACAGATGAACAGTGAAAGGAAAAAGATTCTTCTTTTGCATTCCATCTTGCCTGGTACCCCTAAGACCAACCACATCAGCTCCTGGAGCTGTCCGATGACTGTGAGCATCTGTATGAGGCTTCTGCCTGTGAGGCCAGTGCATACAGCACTTGCCGGGTAGAGTGCCCCGGCATGTACATGTAAAAATAAAACATAGCTATCTTTAGTCATTAAGGAACTGAAAACAAAATCCAAAGGAAAATACTTTAGCTCCATTAATGTGGCCAAAGGCATAAGATGCACAACAGCAAGAGTTGGCAAGGATGTGAAGACGCTGCACTCACTCCACACCCTATCAATGAATGCAAATGGGTGTTGCCACTGTGGAAATGCAAGGGCGGTCCTCCCAAACTCACACCTAGAGATTTGGTGTCAATGGGATGCTCTACACCGCCTGACTCTATCTAAAGGAACTGAAAACAGATGCCAACACAAAGACTTCAATGCAGATGTGAGGGTAACAACATCCCTGATCCCTCCAGAATTGAGAAATGGGAAGCTCTAAATATCCAGCAAGCAATACACTAGTACACAAACTGTAACATGGCTACGCAGTGTTACGTTATCTGACCACATCGCCTTGCTCGCTCCCGATTCCTGCTCTCACACATCGTACGTGAAGTGAGAGAAGCCAGAGACGTTCTGTGACCTACTGGTAGAAATGTCCAGAACTGGCCAACCTAGACAGACAGAAAGGAAATCTGTGGTTGCCAGGGGGAGAGGAAGGGTGGGTGCGCTAAAGGGGATGTTGCTGTTTCGCAGAACGATGAAAGTGTTCTAGAAACAGACAGTAGAGGTGGCTATACAACTTGCTAGTCACACTAAAGCCACTGAAGTAGACACTTAACGATGATAAACCTTATGGCACATCAATTAAGTCTCAATGAAGCTGTTATTAAAAACAGAGAGGCGGGGGGAGATGATCAGTGGTTAAGGACATTGGTTGCTCTTGCAAAGGGCCCAGGTTCAATTCCCAGCAGCCACATGGTGGCTCACGACCACCAACTGCGAACTCTAGTTCTAGGGGGGCTGATTCCTTCTTTTGGGCCACTGGCTACCTGCAGAGACGAGGTACACACACAAGCAAGTAGAAATGAGCAGGTGTGTGCACATACACACAGAGAGAATATGTTATCAAGCAAAAAAAAAATATAGAGGATCAACTCAGCAATAAAAAGGAATGATCAACAGATACCTGGAGCAGAACAGGAATAAATCCTTGTCCTAACACCACAGGAAAGAGAGAAAGAGATTAGAGTTGCCTAAGCTGAAGACAGGAAGAGAAGTTGAGAATGAGTGAGTATCCATGGCGAAGAAAATGCCCTAAAGCTTGGCTGCACTGATCAAACTGTCCATTTGCAGCAGTGGGATGAACATGTAAAACTGGCCCAGATTATTTATAAAAGTTTGGAGGAAAAAAAAAATGGAGTGCTGGGTGTAGCTCAGTAGCTGAGCACTTGCGTAGCATGCATGGGTCTCTGGATTTAATCTCTAGCAGCTCAAGGTGAAATCATCAAATAAATGGGACTCCTTCCCACTCTGGGCAGAAGAGCAAAAGGTGAATACAGCCACTTTAAAAAACAGACAAAGTCTTAGCAAAACTGAACAGCAGAGGATGAGGCCTGGCATTTAAACGACAGACAGTGTCTATATGGTCACCAAGAAGCAGGCCCAACTCATTTTCATCCTCATGGAAACTTAGAAATAGATCATGTTATCATGCATACAGCAAGTACTTTCTGGACTAGTCACACTGAGTATCGTGCTCAGAATGAACAAATCACTACTGTATGTAACGCTCTCAATACCAGTGTGGAATAAGGTACTAAAGCAGGCTAGTCAGTTGACTCCACCAGCACAGGAGGGCAATGCGACTCTCTGGCAGGGGTTACCCGGGGAGTCCACATTTCGAAGGGTGAGGGGACTGACCGTTCTTTGATGGTGAGGATGTCAGCGCCTTGACCTGAATGCTTACTGCTCAGGAGTATTTAGTTTTGCTGTGGGAGCATATTCTGCTCCTTCAGCCAATAGCCTTTAAGATACCAGCCCACTTGGGCATGGTCTCTTGTAGTTTAAAAAGCAGCTGGAACTGTGCATCCCACTCTCTTGCTTCCGGCTCCTGTTTCGGCTGCTAGACTCTGTTTCTACTTGAGTTTAGAGGACTGTTGTTTAGGACAGTGATCTGAAAGTTTTCCCCTTAAATAAATAACCCTTTTATTATCCTAATTCTAAACTGGTGTGAGATTGTTTTACGGCATCATAGTTTGTGGAATTTCATCCAGCTGTGCTCACGTTACATGCCTGTTTCTCCAGATGTGCACAACTGGAGACCTCCAGTGAGGTCAGGGCTACCGTGCCAAAATATGCCGTCTTGGACTTCAAACTGAGGGCATCTGTGGGATGGCAAGTACAGGGAGGGGCTTTCCCAGGTTCCTGTTCTCTTCCTGGGTGGTCACAAATCTCCTCCCAGGAACTCACTAGCTATGGAAGAGCCCCTTGTATCAAAGATGAAGCTGTGTGCTCTCTCCTCTCTTCTCTGTGAGGAAGGTTCTAGACCTAGGACTTAAGTTCTAGCTTCTCTGTTATGATGTCATCTAATACACGTACTTCATTTTTAGGCCCAGCTTCTATTCATCTATCTACCGTCAGTATGTGGCAGGAGGGGAGGAAGTGGACAAAGAGACAGCAAGACTAACTCATGAAAGAAGTCAGCTGGCAGGAACACTAGAAACCCCTCTCCACTGGAGTCACATGGGAAAGAGCAGACCCTGGGCAAAGACAGTCACACTGGGGGATGGGGAAGACAGATGGGTGCTATGTAAATGCCATAAGAGGCATCAAGACAATGGGGGACACCCTCTGGGGTCTCAGTGTTGTTCCTTCTTTCTAGCCCACTTCCGTTCCAGGGAGTGCCTTTTTCTCCCCTAATAAACAGTCCCCGTATTCACCACTATCTCTGTGGCATGGTCCAGTGCTTTGTTCTACAATATAAGAACCTGCAAGTTTCCATAGGTGCCCTATGGGCTCAGACCCACGCCTACGACAGTGTTTTGTACAGGTTCAGTTATCAAACACTCAGATGGTGCTAAAGATCCAACCAGCATTGCAAAGCTCTCTCTCTTCTCCCTGACCTCTCTCATTATGATCCCTCTAGAAATATCAGACATCCTTTTCATAATTACACATACGAAGAGCTAGCAATGTACATGATCTGCAGAAAGCTTTGGAGAATGAGGAATTGATTGACCACATCCCCCATTTTTAGGCTTAGGCCACCACCTTCAGTGGAGGGCCTTGTCCACTTTGACACTCGAAGGAAGGAAGACCACTCCCCTCTAACTTTCACAGACAGCAGAGGCCACACAGTCTCTCTGCACAGCTCCTCTGTCACTCACTCAGCCACTCCGTCTAGTTCCCAGCTTTGCTACTGTAGTGTTCTCAGCATTCCCGAGCTAGCAGACTGTGTGTTCCTCTTGATCCAGATTTCACATCCCTTGCACGATCTCTGCACAGACTTCTCACAGAGAGAGAACCCCGGAGAAGTCTCCTTTCACCAAGTTCCTTGGGAAAAGGCCTTCGAGTTCAGTTATTTTTAGCTAAGTTTAAAAGGTTAGCCCAAGTGAGGATTTCTTTTATACCAGCCCAACCCTGAGGCATCTCATAGTCTTGTGAGCATCTTAATTGTCCTGCTACTGATAGGAAAGGGGCTAGACACGAATCCCAAGCCTTTCGTGAGCACGCCAGGCCAGACCAGTGTTCTACACCAAACCACAGAGAGACAGGTCAGGTCCCGATTCGTTCCTGCTCCCACCCCTGACATTCTGAGCTAGCACAGAACTCGGGGCCTTGCTCTGACATTAGGTAAATGCTCTTTCATATGTTGCATCCTTTACTCCCCCTACCTGCTGTCTTCCTTTCAGCTCCTTTTCAGGTTCAAGAGCTTGGAAAATGGGCTTATTATTATTATTGTCCAAGTACAGTTATCATGGACTATAATCTTATTCCTCTGGACCCAAAAAGCTTTTTTCATGAGGGTGGAGACATTCCTGGAATAAACTCCCCATGTCACTTACGGTGCCATATAGAGCACAGCCTTCTTGCTGGCAAAGCCCGTGAGCTCTTCCCGTGCCACCCAAACACACAACTCCAAAGGATTAGAGTGTTTGGTTGGGAAAGAGGTCTATCATCACACCAAGGCAAAAATTTCTGTTCCCACCCCTTCCAGGACTAGGACTTTGACTAGACTGAGTTTTCCACATGTTTCTGAAGAGGCAACTCACAATTGTGATTTATAATAATTATAATTAATTATTATTTTTATTATTGTATTATTACAACACATTGTAATAATACAATATTGTATATTGTAATAATACAATAATAAAAATAATAATTAGTTATATTTAATTATAAAATTATTAAAAATAATGAGGATAAAGGAAGAACAAGGGTTTCTAGGGGAGGAACTCATGTTTATTTCATACGAGAAAGCAGAAATGTAAGGAAGATGCCAGCAAGTGCCCACATCCTGAGCAGATACTGAAACTCAACTTGTCACTGGTTTAAGAAGCTGGTGGCTTCTGGGAAGCAGTCAAAGCTGAGTCACACTCCTGTAACATGGGAGTGAGCAGGAATGCAACAGAGAAATGTCTAGCAGGTAGGACAGGGCCAAGGCTGTGCCTCTGTGGTAGAGCGCTTCAACCCAACAGCACAAATCCTTGGGTTCCATACCCAGCATTGCATAAACTCAGGAGGCAAAAGGAGGACGGTCAAGAGTTCAAGGTCAACTCCGCCCACACGGCAAACTAGAGGCCAGCCTGGGCTACCTGGGACCCTGCCTCAAAAAACAAACAAACCAACAACGATAAAATACACAAGCAAGAAAGAGTTTGGCTAAAGAAGAGTTTCATTTAGACATTACTAATTAGTTTGGACGTAGGAAATAAAATAGACAAGAGGATGACCGATCGATTCCTGCTAGTGAGAGGGGCAATTTTAAACAAGCTAACCAAAATTATTCGCACACCATTTCTATTTACTGTCTAGACAAATTTCTTTTTGCAGAGAAACATATGATCTTAATACCATGTCCCAATTCTTGGTTGACTCTGAACTTGTGTGTGTGTGTGTGTGTTTGCAGAGGTTGACAACAGGTGTCTCCCTCAACTTTTCTCTACCTTATTTTTTGAGACAGTGTCTCTCTCTGAACTTGGAGCCCATTGACTGGAAACACTGACTGGTCAATGAGATCTGTGCATTCTCCATGTCTTTGTACCCCGCATCCACTCCCGGAATTAGTTACAGATGCATGGTACTAAGCCTGGCTCTTCTGTCTGAAGATCCATGTCTTTATTCCCTTTATAATTTATGATGATAAACCTTCCTCCCTTAGGCTAGAGAACTCAGTCAACATTTACCTTTAGAGGCTTCTGTTCCCAGAGGGTTGTCCAGGAAGTCAGACAGGTCATGGTTCCAGGCATCTCGGACTGCAGACTTGGACACCACTCGGTCATTCAGGTCCTGCTGTGGCCGGAAGTTGTTTCTCAGATACTCCACTGACTTGACATGGTCTTGCTGCTCCGTGGTGAAGATGGAATAAAAAGCCTCAAGCTGGACAAAGAACCAGAGAGAGGAAGAGAAAAATGCAATTAGTAAAGCTCTGTGATCCAAAGGGCATCTATGGGGCGATCAGAACACGAAGTGGCAAGTGGTCAGGTCAAAGCTGATCTACTCCAGTAGTAGATAGCCTTCTGCAACCATATCAAGTGGCTGAATCTCTGCCCTGACCCCTAATGGGGACCATTCTCAGCTGAGGGTGGGATGGGGCTCTCAGCCACACGTGCCTTCTGCAGAGTGTCCCAGTAATACCTTTAGTACTATGGGGAAGACTGCAGAGTTACAGCAAGTCCTCGCGGTAAACTGCCTAGGTATGAACTAGAGGCCCTGCACACATGGCTTCCTCTGACCCTCTGAGCCTCCACTCTCCTTCCACAAATAGTGGTAATCATAACAGTGTTGACCTGATAAGAGTTTGAGCAACAGGACTGAGGTTGAAACACTTCTTCACTTATATCATTCAAAGTACACACTAACATTTTAAGAAACAGCAGTTACAGCCGGGTGGTAGCAGCACACACCTTTAATCCCAGCACTGGGGAGGCAGAGGCAGGTGGATCTCTATGAGTTCGAGGCAGGCCTGGTCGGTAAGAGCTAGTTCCAGGACAGGCTCCAAAACTACAGAGAAACCCTGTCTTGAAAAACCAATATATGTGTGTGTGTGTGTGTGTGTGTGTGTGTGT
>NC_022013.1:44433689-44434660 GCF_000317375.1 Microtus ochrogaster | reverse complement strand
TGTGTGTGTGTGTGTGTGTGTGTATGTCAGTCAATGTGTGTGTGTGTGTGTGTATGTATGTATGTATGTATGTATGTATGTATGTATGTATGTCAGTTAATTCTCACAAATGCCTTTGGGCATGTGCTCCAAATCAAATTCCTCCAAGTCATGAAGATGCTCAGTGCTGTGTGGGTAAGTCCAACTGCCCAGTTCTAAATTTACCAGATGGCTGGCTAGTCACAGACAAGCTCTCTAAAAACGCAAGCTGCCTTATCAGTGAAATGCCTATCAATGTAGGGTCCCGAAAAGATGGAATCTACCTGGCTCATCTGGAACAACATAGGTGCTTAAAGAAGATCAGCTGCTGTCATGATCACTGTGAAGAAACATCTTCCACAAGAACACTGATGAAACTTTTCAAGAAAGAATAAAAACTCAGTACCCCACAATCATATCCTGACTATCGAGATGGATTCCTTGTAGCCCTCAGCACTGCATCATTAAGAAAGGTCATTCTTCTGTGTGCAAAGATGGAGCACTGACTGGCTGTCACAATGGCTCTCATCAGCCACAAAGATAATCTTGTCATGAAAGAAAGGGCAGAAAAGCAGAGGGCTAGAAGCTGTTGCAGGCTTTGGGGAGCTAGGTAGCTGACCATCAAGACTAGTATGTAAAAACTTTAAAAATTATTAATACTATCAGAATTTTTTGCAGTTTCTGAGTGGGGGCGGTCATCTTCAAGGCTGGACCTAACACAGTTCAGAGAATGACCCAGAAAATGACCAACTGTCGATAGCTTGAGGCTTCCTTCCTTTGCATGAGAAAGAGATGCAGTTCCTAGAACTGAAATCCTTCACCTAGACTGTTGATGGTGTGAAGATACGTGTCATTGATGCCACTGAGATGCAAACAAAGGGGCTAAAAGTTCCCCAGCCCAGTGATGCCACTAGCCTGACAGGATGACCAAAATGACACAGAGGGAGAGAAAA
>NC_022013.1:44424056-44433359 GCF_000317375.1 Microtus ochrogaster | reverse complement strand
TTTATGGCTAGAAACCAAATATGAGTGAGTACATCCCATGTTCCTCTTTTTGGGTCTGGCTTACCTCACTCAGGATAGTGTTTTCTAGTTCCATGTGGGAGCCTAGGCAGTTTGGATGCTCAACTTACTGGACCTGGATGGAGGTGGGTGGTCCTTGGACTTCCCTCAGGGCAGGGAACCCTGACTGCTCTTTGGGCTGATGAGGGAGGGGGACTTGATTGGAGGAGGGGGTGGGAAATGGGAGGTGGTGGTGGGAAGAGACAGAAATCTTTAATAAATAAATAAATAAATAAATAAATAAATAAATAAATAAATAAAAGTTGGAGACTTAAATCCTGCGAGGCAAAGGGAAAGGCCATAGGAAGAACTGTTCAGCCTGGAGAAAAGGTGAGGGAGGCACACTTTGATTAAAAGGCCCTTGTAGAAGGTGCTGACCAGCTGCTCTCCAGGTCCAGGAAAGGCAAAATAAAAGTGGCTTAAATAAGCCATAGCAAAGTGAGTTGAATATAGGGGAGGGACATTCAGGGTGGGAATTCGCTTGTTGCCTGTTTGGTTTTTGCTTTGTTATTAACACGGACTGGGCTACCACACCCAAGTCAGATAGGAAGTCTTCTCAAAGAGACAGTCTTGCCAAAGGGGGATTAGAGCCAAAGAGAAGAGCCTGGTGTGTACTTTCTTCTCAGCTAGCACTCACTCCTGAAAAGTTTACTTCTGAAGCCTCGGGGGAAAGAATCAGTCACATAACTGTAAAAAGAGGCAGGTTGTGAATTAAACACAAAAGTGCCTTCCTTTAAATTGCTCTTACAGCTTAATGACACGCTGCGGTTTAAAAGCTCAAGATGGCTGCCTTGTCATTAACTCAACTCGCCTGGCAGATTTGGAAGGAAGGATGTGGCGGTTTTGAGTGAACTGATGACCCAAATGATATTATATTGTCAACTGGATCATAGCGTCCCTTGACAGCCACACAAAGGGGCTCACATGGGAGGACAGGCTCAGCGGGCTTAGCAAACGCCTTTAGGAAGGCTGGCAGCATTTGCTAAATGCTGGCATTCCTCTAAAAGGAATGGACATTGCTGGTAGCCCATCCTTTTGGTAATAATGGCCGCAGTTGTTGACGGAGTAGTAACCTCCCTGATTTTTGGACTGGGACAAAGTCTCCATGCTTTGTTCTGCCAGTAGAGAAGTAAATCTCCTAGGTCAGAACTCCACTGACCTTCATACATACATACATACATATATACATACATACATATATACATATATATGTGTGTGTGTATGTAACATATAAGTATATTTCATTTTTATTTTATTTATTTATTTATTTTTGGTTTTTTGAGACAGGGTTTCTCAGTAGCTTTGGAGCCTATCCTGGAATTAGCTTTTGTAGACCAGGCTGGTCTCGAACTCACAGAGATCCGCCTGCCTCTCTGCCTCTGAAGTGCTGGGATTAACTGGCTTTCACTTGTATTTTGGATTGTCCAGGAAAAGGCAAAAGACCAGAAGAGGAGGAGCTGTATGATGTGACAGTTCCCAGGCAAACCAGAGTCACAGGACCACCCAGACAGACATGCCTCTCTGGGTCAGTGCACGTATCTGATGGAATCTTTCATATCTGGTTAGAAGTGACACAATGAGCCTTTTAAATCGTACACAGCTGTTCTGGTGAGATGGCTCAGCAGTTACCACACTGGTTACTCATGAAGACCCAACCTCAGATCCCAGCACCCATATGCAAGCTCACAACTATCTACAATCAAATTCCTCCTGACCTCCATGAGCACCAGGGAAGCAAATCATTCATACACGTACACTTCGTCATGCTACAGCTACCATCTCAATCTCCCGCTTTTGATTATCTGCCCTGTGCCTCATTTTCCATCCTTAAAACTCCCACTCTTAATTAATTCTTGAGTCCAAACTTTCATTTTCAGATCCCAATGGACAAAGGTGCGGTCTTGGTCACCTTACTTACTCCTCCTATTTTTGCACGTATTATGTATATATTTAAATGTACATGCCTGTATGTCTATGTGCAGGTAAATGTGGAGACCGGCAGCTGACGTCACATGCCTCCTTTGAGCGCCCTCCACTTTACTTTTTGAGAAGGCAAATCTCTCACTAACCTGAAGGTCATCAATTCTGCTAGATTGGCTGGCACCAATACTCAGCGATCCCCTATCTCTGCCTCCCCAGTCTGGAATTACAGGCGTGTGCTGTTCTATCTGGCTTCTGAGGAGGTTACTGGGTGATCCAAACTCAGGTCCGCATGCTTTCAAGCATTTCTCAGAATGAGCTGTCTTCCTGGCTCCCCATGTATCCTGTCCTTCTGAGACTTTGTAGTACATCAGGGATAACAATGATACTTACCTTGTGTATTTTGCTCATTCTCTAAGGGGTTGCTATATATAAAGTGTTTGAAATAGTTCCTGATACAAGGAAGTACTCAATAAATACTGTTCTCACCACAATTAATTTTATTTTATGAAGACTGTAGCTAACAGTGATTGTGCTCTCTGATTACAAATGAGAACGTGGCGTATCTGCCCCTTCCTCATTCTCTTTATTACTTATTTTTTATCAAACTTTATACCAGGCAGTTCAACAAACACTAGAACACATTGTTTTAAAATGCACTTTTAGCCTAAAAGGATAATATTAATAATATATTATTATTTTGTTGTGGTGGTTTGAACAGGAATGGACACATAGGCTCATATTTGAATGTTTGATTCCCAGTGGTAGACTGCTTTGGAAAAATTAAGAGGTGTGGGCGTGTTAGAGAAGTCACATCACTTGGGGTGGACTGAGGTTTCAAAAGTCCATGCCAGTCTCAAGGTCTCTTTCACGCTGCCTCAGGCTTCTGGATAAGATGCAAGCCTTCAGCTAATGCTTTGGTGCCATGCCTGCCTGCCTGATGCTCCCCACCATGATCATGGACTAGGTCTCCGAAACTGTAAGGAACCTCTAATTCAATGCTGTCTTTTTATGAGTTGCTCGGTCATGGTGTCTCTTCACTGAAACAGAACAGTAGCTAAGGCAAACACTGACATCAGCAACTAAGACTTACAAAGCTCTTATGTTATGGGGGCACCATACTCAAAGTAGCACGTGCTTTGTTACTTTGTCATCAGCGAGGTCTCATGAGGCTGGGGCCATTGTTACTGTTAGCAATCATGTTACTGACTCCAGCTAGGAAACTGGCCTGTGAGACTCAAAGAAACCAAATGTTAAAGACTGGAAACCCATATCTGAGTGACTCAGTTTTTCTCAACAGCACCATGTCACACTGAATGGGCCCACAGTATGATTCAGTGAACGAGAAGCCAGCAGTGAGGACCCAATGTGGTGACAGTGTGTCCCCAGCAATTCCTGCTAGTTAAGTTCAAGGCCAATTCAAGCAGAGTATCCAGTATCATCAATTTGTCCTCTTTTGTGTTCTGAAAGGAAACCACGTACGGCCAGGGCCAGCAGGGTGACATGAACAAAATGGCGGCCGAGAGGAAAATGCTCTCCACATTCCTAAGCCGTCACCACTATTCACCTGAGCCATTTCCAGGAGGAGATGGTGAACACACTTGGCTTTATCTTAACTTTAATGGAACTAATGAAGTCTTCATCATTTAGTAAAAATAAATGAAAGTTTTTATTTCTATAATATCAAATTGACTTTTTAACTTTTGAAGAGAATGTAAAATACTTCTTTCTTTTATCCCTGTTCGGGGAGCTGTAATTGCGTTTTAACTGGGACTGTTATAAGAACAATTTTAACCTTGAATCACAAATGTGTTGGCTGGAAGTGTATATAAATCATTTCAACTTAGTTTTTATTATAAAAGTATTCCAGAGAATAATTAGTTTTTAATCTGTCAGTCTGAATCAAAGGAGAGTTGAAATCTATTCAGGCCCTGCGTGTGCCGCTGGGGTTCTTGGTCCACAGGACGTGGACAGGCGACCACTGAGGCTGAAGGGGAGAGAATAGTGAAAATAAAATGTAATAGAATTAGGAGCCATTAAACACTGGAATAAGTGGTACTTTAAGGGATGGGTATATCAAAGCAGTTCAGACTAAACCGAGGGGACAGCATTAGGAATGTTTCATCTACGGTCCTGGAGAGGCTTTGGTTTTTGACTCTAACTTTCAGGAATGGCAGGGTGGGCCCTGTTTGTTGCCCCATTACAGAATGGACAGTGACAATGACCCTAAACATCTCAGGGTACACTTCAGAACCACAGCTGCAAAAAATGCTCTGAGACTTGCTAGCTAAAGGCAAGGCCGCGTCCTTCCTGCGGCTCAGACACTTTTACAGGAAGGCAATTACGGATAGGTCCTCTACATGATGAAACTGCCTTCAGAAAATTAACAAGGAAAGCAGTCCCTTCTGGACTAATCACGACATCGCCACCCTGCAACTTAGAACTTCTCTGTCTACACACGAACTGCACGTCAGATGGTCTTGGAAAGGACACTGCTGGATACCTGACACACAGCTGTCACGGCCCTACTGCTGCGACATCAGGGGATATCGCATGTTCTTCTATTATCCAGGCCACACTTTAGTAAGAGTTCAGAATGCTGGGTTAAACGCTGTTAAAATTAGTTTTCTGTTCTTATTTATATGTTTCAATGTGTCCACTATAGAGTTTAGACAAAACACATGGCTTGCTTTATGTCAATGGGGCAGGGCTGTCCTTTGGTTATGGAGATCGTTGAGTGAGGAAGACAGGAAGCTGCTTCCTCTCCTGTCAGGCACAAGTCAAGGCATTCCACCTTCCTTCCTGTTTCCACAGACGGGAAAACGGAGGCACACAGTAGAGAAAGGTATCTGAGGAACGGAGTCAGCAAAGGAACTCTCCACTTGAAGGCAATCAGCCCGCAAAGCAGAAGCGCTTAACTGCAAAGACACGGTCTAATTAGTCTGACAGACACTCAGCAGCCTGGGAGGGGGCAGTGCACAGAAGCCTGTCCTTTCCAATCTGTCTCACTGATAGGGAGAGAAAAAGGTCAAACATCCAAAGCAGACTAATTAAGACATTCAGATTTATGGAATATTAGAGAACGTCCCCCCAAAAGTCATGCTTATGGTGAAGGGCTGAGAGAGGGCTCAGTGGTTAACAGCCTGTGTTGTTCTTGCAGAAGATTTGGGTTTAATTCCAAGTGCCCACACTGTGATTCACTCTAGTCTCTAACTCTGGTTTCAGAAGATTCAGTGCTGTCTGCAGGCTTCCTCATGTACCAGGAACCATGTTCATGTAGCCCATGGACATATGTGTAGGCAAAATACCCATGCACATAAAATTCAAATATTAAAAAAGTCACACTGGAGAAAACTATAGGCAATGTCATATTTGAACCCATCGGAGGAGCCGATCTGATGGTGGCAATGGGCAAAGAAGCATCATTTCTGAGACTCTGCTACAGAAGGGAATGAGTCCCCCCACAGTGAACTCAAAAATAGTATCTTCTGGACTCACCACAAGAGCACAGTACTGACCATACAGTCTATGTTCGCATGAAAGCGTACAGAGAGACTACAGGCAGCTGACTCAAGACGGAGGCCTACTCCTACTCCCAGACCATCATTTTGCAATGCCGTTATTCTGACTGGATGACAAGACGCCATCGCTTTATTTCCCATTTTCTCTCTTATTCTGATCCCGCTACCCCTGTGTGTGCATGCACTTGGATGCCTGAGACTGATGTCATGAGTCAATCATTCTCCATCCCTTTCCACCTTATTCATTCATTGGGGCAGTCTCTCTCAATCAAACTCCAAGCTCCCCCAGATAGCTAGTTTTGATAACCAGCTAACTCTGGGATCTCCTGTTTCTGCCTTCCAAGGTTGGCCGTGACAGGCAGGCCACTATGCTCACTCAGCATCTTTATGGTTTCCAGGGATCTGAACATTTGTACAATGAGTGTTTTCACTGCTGAGTCATAGTCCCAGCCCCATGACTTTTGTCTGGTATTTACAATGGAGGGATAGCGGAGTCAAATAAACCACACCAACTACTGGTCAACCAAGATGTCTAGGTTCCATCAAAAAAAAAAAAAAAAAACACCAAATTTAGATCTATATTATTATACATGCCAGAGGCTGAGTTCACTGGCTAAGAGCTGGGGAGAAGGCCTATGTAGATTCACAGGAGAGAACAAAAGACTCAGCTTAAGAATCTGTCTGTGTGCTCTGCAAGCCTTTAAAGAAACCCATATCCCCCAGCTCCTACTCCTGGGCTGATCACCACATCTTACGAAGAACATGCTTATTCTGCTCACTGCTCTGTAGGCACCCACAGAGATGAGAGAAGAGTTAAGAGAAAGGGGATTCGGAGAAATAGCTGAGCAGATTCTCAAAGACTTGGGCTGATTTCTTTCTGATGGAGGCAGAAAAATCCCTAACCATTTGGCTTTTCCAAACTGGCCTCTGCATCTCTGAAATGCGTGTTCTGTGCTAGCTTCGGAAAGGATGCTGGCAGTGACAGAGCAGGAAGGTCTGAAGCAAGAGCAAGAGCACTCGGAGGACTGACTGACACTTTCTTTCCAGGGTGGGGGGGGGTCGGGTGACACAGCTGCAGCCTCTCCAAAGCTGGCCAGCAAGGAGCCAGTGCAGCCACAGGGAAAGGAGGCTGTCTTTTCCCCCTGGGAGTGAGATGGGGATGTAGGGAGAAGGGTCTGATATAAGGTGCAGCATTGTCTGCAGGCAATTGGTAATGAGAAATTAGAAAGCTAGTCCCATTTCTTTCTTTTTTGTTTCTCTGTAACGCAATCCCTTCCAGGGAAGGCAAAGCAAACGCCTACATCCTTCTTCTCCTTGCGTGTCCTTGTTCTCGAGCTCCGGAGGGCAGAAAGGGTATCAACAAAGCACTTTCTTAAAGCTCCAGTTTCCAAATGTCAAAATGCTTCAAATCCACAAACACTTCTTCAGACAGCCACTCCCCAAAAGTGTATGCTTTGTTTGAACCTAGTAGATATTTGTTTGCCAAAGCAACCCAGCATATGCTGATGGCCTTCAAACCTCCTGAGTTAGCCAACTGCCACTCCTCACTCCTGTTTCACTAGGAATCCTAGTGAAAGTGGGAAAATCTGTATTATTTAACTTCAATAGCTCAAGCATTTAAATATTTGAAGGCAGAAGCATTTATCTTAAGTAACAAAAAGGACCCTTTTAAAGATCAACTACACTCTTTACTCAGCCCTACAGAAATAAATATTTGGACTGATTTCTTTAAAAACAAAACAATGTTGGCTTCACCATTAGGAAGAAAACTTGTCTCCATTTCATTTTCTCCTTGCGGCTGGCAGATCTTGTGCAGGAACCAAATTGCTAGTCCTTCCTTTTTTTTGTCATGGTGTGAATTAAAAAGAAAACCATCCTCAAAGGAAAAATGGATGCTAACAGCAGAAAAACTCAGGTTAGCCTGGCACCACGCCACCCTACTTTGCCAGGAGGATAAAGGGCTGCTCTGTTGAATCTCTTACAGCGCCTGCTTCCTGTAACCCGAGAAAGGTCAACACTGGATGCTCTGGGGCACTACCCAGCACCTCTGCTGGCTTATTTAAGAACAGGCATGTGACTTAAGGCCAGATTTTGGTTGGCTGGGTTCTCAGATACATCTTCAGCAATCCTTTCTGGCTGGAAGACTTGGCTTTAGCCAGTTCTTGCCAGCTCTTGACCTTAAGGGTCAAGGGACTAGTACAGCCTCGGTGGGGCGGGGAAACCGAGAGCAAACAAACCAGAGGAGAGGTCTGTGAAAGCCCAGGATTAGTACAAAGCCATGCAGGAAGCTCCCAGATTGATGAGACCTCTGGAGGCAAGACAGACAAAAAAAAAAAAAAAAGCACAGGCTTTGCTTCCTAGTTAGGAGTCAGTCCTAAGTAGGAAGGCTTACACAGCCTCACCTCAAAATGCCCTGACTTTCTGCGGCTCCAAAATACACCAGCTGCTTAAACTTCTTGAAGTGATCAACTCTCTTTGTTATAGCTGGACCCATACCTAAGCAGAGAGCCATCTGGCCCTTTAGCTTACTCCCTAGTCTCTACCCAAAACTCTAGACTATCACCCAGGGATCAAAATTTTATTGCTTCTGTTATTAGTTAAATAGTGGCATTGCCACATCATTCTAGAACTTTCCCCTTCTCTTTGTCTCACTGCTGCCCACAACTGTAAGGGTGGCTGGGTGGTGTGCGGTCCTTCTGTATATATGTTGCTTTTATCAGTTAATGAATAAAGATGCTGCTTTGGACTGTGATAGGGCAGAGTAGAGTTGGGGGGCAGGGACGGGAGAGCTAATCTGAATGCTGGGAGAAAGAAGGCAGAGTCATAGAGAAGTCATGTAGCCACGGCAGGGGACAGACGTACCAGAACCTTGCCAGTAAACTACAGCCTCGTGGAAAGATATAAAACAATAGAAATGGGTTAACCAAAAATGTAAGAGCTAGCCAGCAATATGCTCAAGTAATTGGACAAGCAGTGGTTTAAATACTATAGTTTCTGTGTGATTATTATGGGGGTCTGAGCAGCCAGGAACAAACAAGCAACTGTCTACTACAGCTGGGTAGGGAAGAGCTTCCCAAGAGCCCTTCATTTTGGATAGTGCTGGTTAGTGGCTCTATCCTGCTTTCTCATGTCCTACCCACTGTTCCTGGCACTACACATCAGGCATCCTACTATATTTTCCCAGTACAAGCTGAAGTCTTAAGTTTTTAAAATTAAATTTACTCATTATTTATGTTGGAGGGTCACATGTGTGGGAGCTGGCACTCTTTTTTTCATCATGTAGACCCTGGGGACAGAATTCACATCATTAGGTGTGGCTACGAGTGGCTTTCCCACAGAACTATGTGGAGTACTCTAGTCTGAACATTTGACAAGAAATACATGATTTCCAAACAGTCTTCCCTTCATTCTGTCAATTTTCAGGATGTGACCTAAGGGCCCTCATGCCTCTGGTAGCTCCCTTTCCTCAGCCAGTGTGCCAATTCCAGGCTCCTTTCACAAGTTTCTCCCTATGGTTACTGTTTGGCCTGAGTCTCACCTTCCAAAGAGATAAACTCAGACCCAAATCAAAAGAAAGCAGTGCAGCAATGGGTCAGAAGCATCCAGTTTTGGGGTCCTCACATCCAATGCTTTTGCACTCTAACACCCTGTGTGTGCCCCGTCAGGGCAGTACCCATGGTACCTAAAGCCTCTACACTCTAGTGCCCTGTGTGTGCCACGTTATAGCAGCACCCATGGCACCCAATACCTCTATACTCTAGTGCCCTGTGTGTGCCACGTTATAGCAGCACCCATGGCACCCAAT
>NC_022013.1:44394303-44423956 GCF_000317375.1 Microtus ochrogaster | reverse complement strand
GTGTGCCACGTTATAGCAGCACCCATGGCACCCAATACCTCTATACTCTAGTGCCCTGTGTGTGCCACGTTATAGCAGCACCCATGGCACCCAATGCCTCTACACTCTAGTGCTCTGTGTGTGCCACGTTAGGACAGTACCCATCTCTCAAGGCTTTTGAGTCACTGATCCAACTGACATATAAGGAGCCTGTTCAGAAATAGCGTGGGCTTCCAGGAAGGCTCAGATGTACCATGCCCTAGATGCTGGCACTATTGAGAAATGAATGACAGGAACGAAAGGATGCCAGCTCCTCCAAAGGCTAACCCCACAGACGAGGTCCCAGTGATGCGCCTTTGGTGTCATGGCCCAACTTGTCCTTGCTGCTGGTAGCTTTCTGGTCATGAAAGGGTAGGTTGTTTCCTTCACCAATATCCTGCCAACCAGGACCAGAACAGCAAGTCCAGCCAAGCACAGATGAAATGCTCTGAAACTGAGTAAAAACACAACTTTGCTCCTTCATGTTGTTCTGCTTAGATCATCTGACAGTGAAAAGAAGGAAGGGCCGGAGAGCTCAGTGAGCCACGCACAGGGATCTATTTTCTCAGCTGTGGTAGGTTGGGTACTCATAGAATCCTGAAAGCCACTGACCCTGATCTGCCTTTAGCGCCATCATAAAGTGAGGGTTTAAATAATATCTGCTTGCTAAAACCACAAATGGGGAAACACAGGAAGAACATATGTGCCTCTGATGCAAGTTATCACTGTGGACAGCTATTATTTCCACAAGACCAACCCCCAGACAATACCTCCTGCCATGTCTGCCATGCTCAGCAAGTTAATCTTCAGCTGAGAATATTCTTTCACGTTTAGAGCATATTGTTGATACCGTGTTTACTGAATTTGTTCTTTGACAATTTCACGTGTGTATAATGTGGATTCTGAGTCGCCTAGTCCCTCCCACTGCCACCCCCACTCTCTAATACCCCATCCCTATCATTCTCTCTCCTCCCTAAAGGTTCCTTTTCCACATCCACGTCTTCTTACTTATTCACCCTTGAGCCACTGAGTTTAACGAGGACTATCTGTGTGGCCATGGGTTTGGAACTATTCATTGAGTCTGGTAGGGGTCCTTGGTGGGTACTCAGCTGAGTACGACTGCCCCTTCTCCAGAATCCAGTCAATAGGGATGGGTGGGGCCCTGTTAACCTCTCCTGGATCCATGACTGACTACTGACAGCAAAGCCATGCTGCGGGGTGGGGGCAGGCATATTGACCACACTGACTCTGTCATGTTCAGAAGACAGCATTGGGAAACTATATTTTTATTTGGTTTTGATTTTGCTTTTTGAGACAGGGTTTCTCTGTGTAACAGCCCTGGCCATCCTGGAACTCACTTTGTAGACCAGGCTAGCCTCAACTTCATAGAGATCAGCCGGCCTCTGCCTCCAGAGGGCAGGGATGAAAGACATGCGCCACCACCACCCAATGGAGAAATCATATTTTAAATTCTGCTACCCTTGGGTTTAAAACTGTATGAAGAAATCAATTAAAAAGCAGAAAATTAAAATTACTAGCAATAGTAAATATTCAACGCAAATGCAGTCAAGATGGAGAGCTCAAATGGAGGCGGATGCTCACCTGGTGGTAGGAGATGGGAACAGGCCTACTGAAGACAATCCACTCTACGATCTCACTACATGGAGGTGTGGTCAAGGAGCCTGTGTATCGGTAGTAGCTACCCAGGGATGCAGGCAGGAGGTCTCGGAGGACAAAAGGATCCAGGAAGGTCTCCTTCTCTGTTTGGGGAAAGAGGTGAGAAGGTCACAACAGCCACAGACACACAGCTCAAACCCCAGGCCCACTCAGACCCCCATCCAGCCTATCCCCTGGAAGCACTGCCACCTGGTGGCAGGAGGACCTCAGAAAATGAGGTGGCCAGCCAGTCTGGGGTGGTGGAGACACCAAAACAAGCTGCATTTCTTATAGATTAGGTTTTTTCCAGCCAGCAAGGTCAGGATAGACACAGCAGGGTGGTTCCTCCCTATTCCCCAGGACTCAGAACTCTCCAGCACAGTGAAGACTCACACTCCTACAGGAAAGCCCTTCCCAATCTTGCTTTATTTAACACAGAAATTTTCTCTATCTAGGAACTTTAGACCAATAACCAGGAGAGAAAACTTGGAATAAAATGAAAGAATTACTACAACAAACAAAACAAAACAAAGGAACAAACCAACCAACCACATGAGCTGATGCGACACTCATTTCTCAAAAAGGTCACACTCATCATGATGAATTCGGTGAACGTGCACCAGTTAGTTTCCACAGGCAGCTTGACTGGATTAAGAAATACCTAGGGCATTATCAAGGCACACCTTTGGGTGTGTCTCTGAGGATGTTTCCAGAGGTTCCTGAAATGAATTAGGTACAAACTGAAGGTGGGGGACATTGAAGGCAGGGGGGACCGTGAGTGTTGCTGAGCACACGGGCAGAGTACAGTAGAGAAGGCTGGGCCACAGAAAAAAGCGAGTACTCAGGAGGCAGAGCGTGACCAGTCCAGCAGCAGTGTGCCTCCACGGTTTCGGCCTTGGGTGGGTTCCCCCAGTGATGGATTAATACAACAGTGTAGGCCAAAAAACCCTCTTTTCTCCCCCAAGTTGTTGTCCGTTAGCATAGAAAAGCAAACTAGCAAAGGGCCAAGTGCTGAGTAAACTCACTAAGAGGCTGGCTATGAACGTGGGGTTGCTCTCCCCATCGGTCACATGGTCCAGTGTCCTCTACGGCTCCTTGTTTGTGGATGGGCTGTGACAGGGAGGACAGAACCAACCCAAGAGTAAAACCACTGTGACCCAGAGAACCATGAAGACAAACCATTTCCTGACAGGTGACCACTACCTATCCCGTAACTATGAGAGAGAAGATGGAAGTCTAGCCACGGGATGCTATCCATGGAGAGAAAGCTCAATTGCGAACTCTGCTGTGGGCCTCAACTTATCCAGCTGGTTTCTGTTAGATGCTTTAAGCATCTGATCTGATGCTATTTTCCTATGGCTGTTTGTCCTTTCCCTTGTGAACCGTACATTTATTTCTGTTTAATGAAGAACTGCAGACTGTTCTTTCTTCCCATTCTAAACCACGAAATGACTAAAACTGTAATATCGTATAGGACAGATTTTTTTTTTAAACAAGGGGCTACTGTACAGTCAGACACTCTATTTGGGACTCTAGCTGACTGCCTTAATAGGAGCTTCCTCAGCCAATTTATGTTGGGTGTTTTATGTACCTGCTTTAACAATATTTTGTTATCTATCTATCTATCTATCTATCTATCTATCTATCTATCTATCTATCGATCTATCGATCTATCATCTACCTATCATCTATTTACCTGGCTATTATCTATCTATAATCTACCTATCAATTATTTATCATTATATATCATTATATAATATATATTATATATCATCTAGTTACCATTATCATCTATTACTATCTATCTATCTATCTATCTATCTATCTATCTATCTATCATCTAGCTATCACCCATCATCAATCACTTGCTATTTATTCTTTTACTTTAGCTTACTGTAAACAATAAACATACTCATCCAAAAGTGAAAATATAACAACCACACATCCTTCTCTAGATGAACAGAACAGTCTTCTTATCTTCTCCACTAGCGGCTTATATACCTTTCTTTACAAATCAGAGAAAGTTCAAGTTTCTGTCTGCATCTCCAGGAAAGACCTGAATTTAGAACAGAAGTCCCCCCCCTCAATTAAAGTTGCAGATGTCTTAAGGCTATCAAAATCCTGCTAATGGTTCACTTCCATTCCTAAGTAGCTTCCACCCCAGCTCTCCAGACTTTGCTGGTAGACTCAAATCTCCAAGCAACCATTTAGAAGCACCAATATGCCTGTAACCACATTCTTTCCATGATTTGACACTGCCCATGTAGAATACCTAGGACAGGCACAGTATGACTGCCACACTTCAGAAGTCTAGGCACCTGGTAGAAACTGCCAGAACCTCAGTAGAAAGCAAATGCACTGAAATCACTGAAACCGTACTATCTTCTAGAAGAGACACTGTTTTTAAAACAAGACATCATGGGTTATCCTCTCTATTCGGCAATATCCTGTTCGTATGGCAAACACTTTCTCTGCATTTAATACACGTGCAAGGTCTTGTTCTAAGCTTTGCAAACTTTAAATTATTTGATACTTAACCTCCATCAAGTCAGTCCCATTATGAACTCTTCTCCCAGAGTCTAGACAAAGCAGGGAGCTAAGAAACAGGCCATGATAATTCCTAGCAGTACACAGGCCTACAAAGGATGCAGTTTTGTGCGCACGTGTGGTGCACGGTTCCTGTGGATGCATAGGATGCTTGCCTGTAGAGGCTGAAAGTCAGCCTCTTCCCAGGTAGTGTTCACCTTGTTTTTGTAACAGTGTCTCCTCCTGGCCCGGAACTCACCAACCAGGCTAGGCTGGGTGGCCAGTGAATCCCAGGGTGGAAGCCCATCTTTGTCACCCTCACACCGAGATAAGAAAATTGCTCCATTGTCCCAGCTCTTTTTTTTTTTTTAACACTGCTTCTGGGGACCATACTCATGATGGTGCAGCAAGCACTTCCCTGACTGAACTCTCTCCATATCCTGCAAGCAAGCACTTTGAGATGCGTGAGCGATGTGAGAATCAAGGCAGCGCGAAGCTAAATATAGACTCTTGTGTCGTAAGAGGGCAGAGGATGGTGGTCACTTACAGAGGATTGGCAAGAGAAGCCCATTCTCCTAGAAGTTCAAGATGGATTTTCATGATGGATTTTTTTTAAAAGAAAAAATTACCTAATAAATGCAGAAGTTTTTAAATCATGGGTTTTGCAATCAAAATCATGGTGGGGAAAAAAGCATTCCCAGCTGAACAAAAGGAGAAAACCAGAGGGTTTGCCTCTCCACCCCCTGGCAAGTCTGACCTTTAATTCTACCTGGTTACCAGCGAGCCAAATCATGGGGACAATTATGAGAGTGAGCTTGGCTGGGACCCGTCTGGCTGAGAGAAGGGCTATTTTGGCCCGTGCCTGTTTCCTGGTCCATGTGACAGCCAACACAGGGAGTCCCCAGAGGATATGTGCAGGGCTTGGCATCATGAGTGACAAAACCGTCACCTTCCTGTCTCCCTTGGCATCACACGGGCCTGAGCAGGAAAAGATGCAGCAGCAACCTGTCCCACCAAGGAGGTGACGATGCAGTATGACAATACGGGTTCAGCAGGAGTTTCCCATGGTCTCGAGAGCTTCAAGTGTGGGCCCTGCTGTATATTCAGCAGAGAGCCCTGGCCTTCACTCTTTTCAAGGTGCGCTCAGTTCTGTGATGAAGTGGGTAGACGTAGCCAGGGGCTGGATTCCAATTCTCCATTCTGTCACCACCACTCCACCCACCCAGAAGGTTTGAGATTGCCATAGGTAGGGGCTTTGGGAGAGAGACTGCAATTTCTTCAGGGAAAAAAAAAACCAACCCTACTCTGGAGCCCAGCAACTCTTCACAGTGAAAAACAAAGCCACTGTGTCCAGAGCTGAGCTGGAGACCAAGAGTCACTCCCAGAACTGTTGATTTAGTCCAGTTTGTGGCCATTACAATAGCGGCGAGAAATAACAGAGATGGGGTCAAAAGCTTGCGAAGAGCAGAGACTCAAGGGTAATTCTTCCCTAGTATTAGGGGAAGCAAGGCCTTCAGGACCCACTCGAGCCTTTGTTTTTCCAAGCTGACTACTGGTGCCTTCAGGGTGCACATTTGCCTGTGCCAAGCTTGTAACCTGAGTCGTGGGATGCAATGATATCCAAAAGCTGTGCAACTTTGGGCAAAAGCATTAGCCTCTCTGGGCTATTTCTATAATCCATAAAATAGCAGTTGTGAGGTTTTATATCCCAGGATTGCTGAGACAATTAGGAAGCTACTTGGTGCCTGGTCCACTGTCAGCCTTCATTTTTCAAGGGAAGCCTCGTCTGAGAGCAACCACCGAAGAATCCCAGGCTAGTCTTTGCTGGGTTTCTAAGAAAGGATAGCAAGCATTCTCCGTCAAGTACCAGATAGTAAATATTTTAGGTTTTGTAGGCCAAGAGATAAAAATCAAAGATCTTATGTTAGGACTTATGTAACAGAATCACTTCTACAATCTTATTAAGGACATTCTAAATTCTACTAATGGCTGCATGCACCCTTCAAAATATGTCTGCATTAATGAGAAGACTGTAACTCATGCTGGGGGAATAACATTTTGCCTAATTAAAGATGCAGTGTAGAAGCTCAGGGCTGTGCCAAAACTGGCAGCGGAAAGGACTGGGCTTTCTGTCCAAAATGTGCCTACCTCTGTCTTTAAGTTCTGGAAGGAGTCCCACACAATGTGACACAAATGTCACCCTGATAAGGCAGAGCCAGACTTGCAAGAGGGTCAGGGAAGACATGCTATGTATGAGTTCAGGTGCCATCATCATTTATTCTGCTGACAGTACATAATAGAATTGACTTTTAGGTTGGTATTCCAGACACTGTTTTGCTATGTATTGCAGGACAGTCTTGAACTTGGGAATGGAGGCACCTGACATGGCAGAACTTCCAGGACTGCCCACAGTCTATTCAACCACAGGTACCGAACCAAAAGAACCCAAATGTGAGATTCCTGATGCCAGGCATGACGAAGGAAAAAAAAAGAATACATTTCCAGCTGAGACCTTAGCTCTTCATGAAGAAGATTTTAATAATGCAGCTATTAGGAAGCAGAGAACCTTGCTCCGGCCAGACCACCTAGGCTAGCATCACAACTCAGCTTCCCTCTAACCGACGTATCTCTGAGACAAGGAATAAGAGAGCCCTGATACTGGAGTCTGGGCAGTCACCAGTTAACATTCCTTAAGAGGTTAGGAGAGCACCGGGCACCGAGAGTGACTGGAGAGGCTGTTCGATGAAACTTGTGCGCCTTGTGACCTTACAGGGGCTGTGTGGCTCCACGCCCTCTCGGAACTGCACACTTCCCCCAACTTCTAGACTAATTGGTAACTTGAATCCAAAGCATTCTTATTGCAGCCTCTTACCAGTTGAGGAAAACATACGAGACACTAAATTCTCCCAGCATGCCCTGCTCTGTGCCAGAATAAGCAGGTGTGTGCACGAGCACATCAAAGAACCGAAAAAGGGAGAAGCCTCCTGTTCCACTTTCAAGGATTCCGGGTGCTATATGCAGACAATATTATATTTTAATAATTAATTGTTCATCAAAGAAAAAAATGAGGAACAGGGATGCTAAATTCAAAGTTATTCAAATTGCGAAAATGAATAATGTATGACTTTTATATTGAATACACACTGTATTAAGTAGTCTACACTTCACCCAACTCTGTCTTTCATTTTAAGCATTTTGAGCGACAATATGAATAATCAGTTAGGGGAGGTTTGTTTGGAAAAAGGAGCACCTTATTTGAATGCAAATGTAGTATATTCGAAGATGATTAAATTTTGCTTATCAATTAGGAAATTTTGTATGAGGGCCTTAAAGTCACGGTCAGCCATTAAGCTCAGCCCAGCCCAGCTATCCTTGCAGCTCCCCTCAACATTAAATTATATCTGGCTCATTCTGTTCAATTTCTTCTTTCTGATAGCAGTGCCAAGAGGCAATTTTTAATTAAAGAAAATTTGAAAGATTCAAACACGCGTAATTGGATTAAAAATGTGATCATTAAAACATTAGATGATAATCACCTGATTGATTGCATTTTTCAGTGTGTTAATAACTTAATATTTGCAATGCTTTGGTTACATAGGGACAAAGAAGGGTCTCCATAAAATACGCTGAATAGTTAACATATGGAGGAGACCAGTGACGTCATCCAGAACTGCGGGATTTGCCAAGCATGGTGATGCACACTGCTACCCACAGAGAAGAGTGGGATATTCAAGAGAAGCAAGAACAAGGCAACATGACGTATTTTGTCTCCCTAACATGCATACTCTAGAGGAAAATCTAGGAACATCTACAGTAACATAAGTATCTGGTGTGGTTGTATGGGCCAAGTAGGACTGGCTTATAGGCTGGAGAACCTATTTGAAGAACCCGGACACCTAAAGGCAAGCTCAGAGAGGCCAAAGATAATGACTGTCACAGACCCTACTGCAAAGCCATCTAGCCTCCGTGATTAGCTGACCAAGCATGGCATTTTCATCTCAAGTTGATGTTCAGAGAAAACAAAGAGAAATTATGAGGTTCACAATCAGAGAAATGGATGTGGCACTGAAGTTCCAGGAATTCTATAATGTCAAAATCCAGGACCATCCCAAGCAGTTTTAGGCCTTGTCTCTCTACCTGTAAAGACTTTAACTGACAGGGTAATACATTCACGTGGCTTCCCTTTAAACAAGGCAAAGAGCAAATTCACAAAAAGAGGAACACGGTACATGAGAATTAACTGATGCAGGCAATAAACAAGACGGTGGGTGATGCCAGAAGCTGGCCCGGCAGAGCAGAAGGAGACAGCATCTCAGACTGAACATAGTGACACACGCCGACAGCATCTCAGACTGCACATAGTGACACATGCCTTTAATCCCAGCACTCCGGAGGCAGAGATAGCCAGATCTCTAGGAGTCTGAGGCTAGCTGGGACTACAAACTGAGACCCTGTTAGTGAAAAAAAAGAAAGAGAGATAGGAACGGGAGACAGAGAAAAAAGAAAATGCATCTCAGTATTCAGTATAACTGGGCTCAGTGTTCCACTATGGGGACTGGACAGGTCAGCTGATCTCTCCGAAGTCTCAGCTCCCTATCTGCTACAACATTGTTATCTCCTAGGCAACTGCAGGGATGAAACAAGGCTACCTGTAGAAAGCACCAGGGCAGGACTAAGTCCATGGGCAGATCAAACAGCTATGACGGATGTGCTTTTTCCTTTCTTCCCCCTTCTGGCTCTTTACCCTACTCAAAACAGTACTGGTTACCACAGACCATCTATACCATTGTCTTTGCTGATTCCTTTACTTTTCGAGATCTTTTTTGCTTTTGTCTGTAGCTTAGACTGGTCTTGCCCTTGTGATCCTCCTGATTCTGCTTACTGAGCCCTGGGACCACAGGCGTTACTACCATGCCTGGCTTCATTTCCTTTAGGTTTTCTATATTTCAGCAAAGTCCAATGTCATACACTCAACAGCCAGGAGGAAACACAAGCAGAACCCTCGAGAAGACATCTTCACCTTCCAACAAGTGTAAGTCAACAAGGGACACGGGAAAGGAGGGAGCCCAGCTCATGTTCAGCACTTACCATGTGCCAGGGACACTGTGTGCTGGGAGATAATAGATCTCCAAGATAAATCAAAGACCTCACCATACAGTGGAGAAAACTGAGCTACTGAGAAAATAAGTGATTTGTTTGTACATCTGGTCAAAGGAAGAAATAATATTCAAAGCCAAATCCTTTGCTCTTGCCCGTGAGGTGACAGGACTTCTCCTATTAAGGTGACATATGGACAGCAGAGAAGCCTGGTATAAAAGTCACCCAAGGGAGACCAGTGGATCACTGGAGATTTTTCTTAAACCCTTTGTTCTTTATATTTCACCGAAACAAGGTTAAGCATGTTTCCCTAAACTCCCAGGGTCCTGTTCAAATGATAACAGACTGACAAAGGAGGGTGGTTGAATGAGAACTTCTGAGGCCTTTTTATGTCTTAACACGATTGTTAACAATGCCATTTAGTGATAAAATAGCAATCACACAGCATCCTACTTCCTGGACTTGGCCAAGAAAAGAAACGGAAACAGCTCGCATCTATGGTGGAGGTTTTGATAAACCGAAATCCAGGAAACTGGAAATGGCTTAAGCCTGTCTGTTTCTAGAAGATCTGAGATCAAAAGCATTCAGATAGGCATCAGTTCTTCCTGGATCCATAAAAAGACAGAAGCCAATTAGCCCGGCGCTGGCTGCTGCACATTTATAGCACACTTCAGGAAAGTTCCATGTAATTAAGTGCTGGAAACATAAACTTCAAACGGGAAATTTTGTCGCGTGTTATGATGCTCAAAATCACCAGTGAGCTGTAAATGTTCAGAACGATCAGTGAGCCGCAGATAGCATAGCACTGGCTCCCTCATTGAAAGGAGGGAAAATGATTTGAACGATTGCTTCCAGGTAAACATTCCAACAGAACCCTCATTAATTCACTTGAAACATATCTAGAGGATGTGAGGACTGGGGCAAGATCAAAACGAAAGCACAGGCTGTTATATGGTGAGTATTTGATCATACACACACAGACACACACACACACATGCACACGCGCGCACACGCACTGGATGTGGCAGTGCCATGAAGAAAGCACACAAAACTCCAGCTTCCTCTGAGATGAGGCTGGCAAACTCTTTCTGAGAAGAGCCAGAGAGCAAATATTTAAAGTTCTGTAAGACTTAAAGCACTGCTAGTAACAAGTACTGTCTGTATTACAAAAGTAGCCACAGATAATACATGAACAAATGAGTATAGCTGCGCAATAAAACTTTATTTATATTGACAAGCAGTGGGCCAAGATTTGTGTGTCTCAATCAAACTCTGAACGAGCAAGCAGGAGGCTTGATTTGGTTTACAGATAAGTTTCTTGAGCCTTAATCTAGAGTGCTGTGGGCACACAGCAGGCAACATTCCCTGTGTCTTCTCAGCCTCAATATTATCCTCATTTTCTCATATGGAAATATTAATGAGAGACACAGCCATTTGCACAGGATCACACAGCTTCTAAGCTCAAGAGTCAGAATTCAAATCCAGGACAGCCTGAACCAACACATGCTTCTGTAATCGTCTCCATGTTTGCTGGATCCTAGAGTCAAACTTCATGTGGAAAGTAAGAAAACACACTTGAATATTTGGACATAGGAAGCAACTGTACAGGCAATTGAAGAGCCAGTCTCTGGAGCACCAGACCGCAAGTACAGAAAGGAAACTTTTGAATGATCAGAAAACGGTTCCATATGAAAGGACCATGTTTTTCCTTTGACCTCAGTGTCTTGACTAGTGTGTCTTAGGGACTCCACTGTGGAAGGAGGAATGGACTCACCAAAGATGCTTAAAGCTCATGGGTACATAAAAAGCAAGACATCTCAAACTAAGCCAGCTCATCTCTGTGATGTCATATGGGTGCATGATGACATAGGTGTCTACTTGTGTCCTAATCATCCTCCCTACCCCAAGTGTCTTCTTTCCTAGAATTTGTGCAGATGTTTTCATTCATTCATTTGCCCAAACAGTGATCTCAAGACTTTTTTTGTTTCTGTCTTTTGAGACAGGGTTTCTCTATAGCTTTGGCTCCTGTCCTGGAACTAGCTCTTGTAGACCAGGCTGGCCTCAAACTCCCAGAGATCCGCCTGCCTCTGCCTCCAGAGTGCTGGGATTAAAGGCATGCGCCACCACCGCCCGGCTCTCAAGACTTTTTTTAAGGCATGAGCCATGGTCATAATAGTGATGGAGCCAGAGCAACATAGCAGAGTCCTTTGAATACTTTTTACCTTGCTCCTTTGATAGAAACTATTTGGTGGGGCTCTGTTAAGACTGAAACCTGCAGATGGGGACACACAGTGACAAGGAGTGGCAACAGCTTGGAAGAAACAGGATGTTACATCTGTGTCACTTTTCAAGGAGTGACCCTAGACCAACTTCCCAGCAAAGGCTGCCTCACATGTTTCTGTGGCATGGAGATTAAGCGGTCAGAGGGTTTTCAGTAGAATCCATGGTGCCTGTTGGGCTAGTTTGACCTTTCCTGAGTGTCGAATGACCATGCAGCAACACAAAAGCAAGCAGCTTTTCTTTAGACAGTCACCTGCCTTCTTTGTTGTCTTTTCCTTTTTCTAAAGCCTAGGAGCAGAGTAGATACTGGCATCAAAAGTTACTTCTTAATGCTAAGATCCTGAGGCAGACACACTTCTTTAACATAAAGAAGAAACAGCCTGTCAAGGGTTGATATGGCACAAAGGTTTTAGAAACATGGCTGTCATTCCCCTCTCGGCTTGCTGTGAGGTCTCTGAATCTCCCACTGTTGAATTCAAATCACTGTCTGCTTTGACTGCAAATGTAACACGAAGATGTGCAGAGCCAAATGCCAATCACCCTAAAATAACTCCTGTGTGTGGCCTCCACCCGACTCTCAGGACACAATCACTCTCCTATTCAACCCAAGCAGTGGCAACGTCTTTGATTTCGAAATAATCACTATGTTGCCTTCCCTGCGGTCTCACCATGGAAATCTTCCTGGTTCTCAAATACGCCATGCTGCTGCACGCCTCCCCCCTTTTCATTGTTTCACTGTGGCAAATGTCTAACTGTATCATTATGCTAAGATGTCTCCACCTAACCTGCTAATGAATGGGCTTGGAGGTTTTTCTGCCTTTGGGTAACCAGAAGAAGCAATGCCACAAACACTCATCTCCTGCCGGGCATATCTCTGAGTTTCTCCTTGCAGTGGTTTTCCAGACTGTCTGTGCTGACTTATTACCACGTAGAAAAGTCCCAGGCATTCACACCATAACTAGCACTCAATACTCTGGGCAGTTTACACATCAGACTATCCACTCAGGCTGATGGGGGTTCTGTTGTGTTGTTGTTGCTTCAAGTTTTGTAGAGGGCACATATTTGAGACATTAGTGTGTCAAACACATGAGCTACTCTTTAACTCAGAAAGAGTCCAATATAGAAATCAACAGGAGAAACTGAATTCTAACTACGTAATCACCCCTGTGGGGTGTGTCCACACACAGGTGTGAATACGGATCAACAGGTGAAACGGTATTGTAACTGTGTAGTCACCCTCTGTGAGGTGTGTCCAAACACAGGTATGAAAATGGATCATCAGGTGAAACTGTATTGTAACTATGTAATCACACCCGTGGGGTGTGTCCAAACACAGGTGTGAATACGGATCAACACAAAAACGTAAACTCACTTCAGCAATTATGTAAGTTTTTGGTAATTTGCTTTTGTAAACTCAATGGTGTGATTCTCAGGTATGAACTCATGTGTGACATCATGTCTCATTTTCAAAATGCTGGGCATACCCATATAAAGAGCTAACAAAGAGCATTTTTAAATCCGGAAAACCCTCTGAGCTGCTCCTCCAACTCACCTTCCCATTCTAACTTGCATCACCCTTGATTTGTTCTTGAGCTTAATATAAATGTGGCCAAGCAGTGTCTGTCCCTTTGTGTAGGATGGTAGGTCGCCAGTTTTTTAACTGCCCTACGTAACGGGCTACAATCGAATATACCATGGCTAGTTCATATGCTCCCACTGGTGAACACTCAGTACATCTAATCTGTGGCTATTAAGAACAAAACTGTTACAAGTCTTTTGTGTGGCTGGTTTTTTTTTTTTTTTTTTTTTTTTTTTTTTTTTTTTTTTTTTGGTGTATACACTTAAGCATAAGACTGCCAGATCAGAGAGTGAGGCATCTGAACAACACGGCTTTTTGAAGGGGCTCTTCCAGCCATGAGATCACAATCTACCTGCTGCTTCAGAAGCTCGCCAAGTCTGGGCATGTCTAGGATTAGAGTTCATTATTTTTTGGGGAAACGGCAGTTGAGTCAGGGTTCGATGTGAAAAGAGACCGAATGTGCTGGCACCTGCTCTTACTGCCAGTGGCAAACCTTGGCTGGGGGCTGTTACCATGCACAATTTGACTTGCTCACTCCACTTTCTGTGTGGGGTTTGGAATGACTCCAGCCATCCCAGGACTCTGTCTGAGCAGAAGATGTCTCCCAGGGCAAGGGGGAACGAAGGAGAAGCACAAGGCTGGAAATGCCCAAGTGTTGTATGGCGTGTGCCTCTGAATGACAGCACTCCCCTTCCAGGGGAGGGGGAAGGAACACAAAAACTTGGGCAGCTATTAACAGTATGAAAGGGGGTGCCGGTGGCTGGGGCTGGTGACCCAGACAAGTCAAACCCAGAAAGAAGGGTATGCTTGGGTGCTGGGGCTGTGGAGCTGCCCGCATGGTGCACACAGCGGGGTCGGGGTTGCAGCTTTCAGGAATCTTCACCCATGTTGGAACTGGCCCTTTGAAAACAAAGCTGCTTTAGAGTTAGCTGTTCACCAAAGGAGCACTGCACTGCACGGCTGTTACCCTGGCCTGTCACAGGCTCCCTTTCTGGGGTGAGCACACCTGAGTATTGTAGTTTCCCCCTACGAGAAAGTCTGTCACAGTGCTGTTTTGTTTGACAGGTCATTCGAAGCTCTCCTGAGAAACATGTCTGCATCTTGTCCCACCCACAATTTCCGCTGACAAGGAAAGCTTGCCAGAGCCTCATCTGGAAGGAGCATTCTAGAAGTGTGTTCCCGATGATCAGAACTTGTCCTTTCACAGACAGCTTCCTTGGAAGGATCCAGCAAGGGAGCAACAGAGAACATCAGATACATCCGCTACTCAAAAAACGGCCAGTGTGAAGCTTTGTTGCATGGGGCAGATGATGTTCCTAACCATCCTCACGTTTATGGGGCACAGAAGCAGCTCATCACACATGAAGAAGGAAGAGCAAGAGCTTGAGAGATGGCTCAGAGGTTAAGAGCCCTGGCTGCTCTTCCAGAGGTCCTGACTTCAATTCCCAGCAACCACATGGTGGCTCACAACCATCTGTAATGAGATCTGGTGCCCTCTTCTGGGTGTATAGGCAGAACACTGTATACATAATAAATATATAAATAAATCTTTAAGAAAGGAAGACAGGAAGGAAAGAAGAAGGCTTTTCTCTCTGCTCTGCGAATGAACACTGTTACCAACCACACCTCTCCTCCTTTTTCTTTTTCCCAGGTCATCTTCCCCCTTGGGAAATCTCTCTTTTAGTTAAAACCCTACCTTGGCATCTGATTCACAGAGCACCCCTGTGACCATGTGCCAAGCACACGGTGCAGCCAAGACCAGATAACTGCATCTCAGCTGAAGGAACACAGAAGACTCCTCTGGCTAAACAACAAAAAATAGTCAGCTCATACGAAGTTAACTTTCTAAGATGCAACCCCCAGAGGTCAAGATGGAGAGGCCGCTTCAGAGAGCCACACTGATCCCTTCCGCACATCACACATCTGCATCACCTCTCCCCAGCCAGAGAAGCTGTGAAGAGCACAATTATTTACGCTCCCTCAGATCAGCAGATCGCACGAATCCCTCACAGGACCTTCAACCAAGCGCTCTTTTCAACTCCTCAAGATGTCTATTCCCTTCCGGGAGAACGGCATACTCTTCTGACCCCTTCCCCCGGACCCCTTGCATATCTTGATTCTCTTCTCAATCAGAGCCAAGCCTCAGTGGTCTTTAGTTCACCGCTTCCCCTTCGCATTCTATTCTTGTACAATAATATTTCACTTGAATGTGTGTTCCTTTACGTGACTTTAAACATTTAGTTGTGATTTATCAGGCAGCTATTGTCAGCCAAGTGTAATATGTCATCTTTCTACCTTTCCTGAGGCTCACCCCTGAGGAGGTATTGTATAAGCAAAAACGATGTTCCACAAATGCTTGAGAAAGAAACCTGGACGATATGACCGAGAGTGATGGCGGTGGGTAGGGAGGAGTCATCTGACAGGCAAGATCTGAGCAGAGACTAGCAAGCAAACATTGACACTCGGTCAGCACGCAAGAGGGGAAGAGGAGCGTGCCAAGAGAGGACTTCAGAGGAGACTTTAGCGAAGACTCCAGGAAGAGAAGGGCAGTGCCTCTCTTCCTCTTCTAAGAGCTGGCGGGGACTGCCTCCATCTATGTCCCAGCCACGGTTGCATCTTGGTTTTGACTCGAGGGAGGTGAACTTCAATTGGAGGCAAACACTGTGTGAAGCTCTTTCCTGTCCGAGAGCAGGGTGGAACCTGGGATCACTGTGTCCCTCAGTCAAACAGAGTGTTCCTGTGGTGAATTGTCTGCGACTTCCCTGAATAACTCATGCCCAAGGAAATGGCAGTAGGTGGGGTTTGGGGAAGGCAATCCAGATGCTGAGGAAAGAGTCCTCACAGATGAGATGAGTAGAGACAGCTCAATGGGGGAGTTTTACTAACAGTGGGACCCTGGGTCTGATTCCCAGAACAGGAGGCGTGCCTTTATTAACATAGATCTGGAAGGGAACAATGCAAGCTTCTTCAAGTGAAAAAGCTCCGTGGGATGCTGCCATGGGGTCGTCATACATTCCTTCTTTCTTTGTCCATGTATGTGTCTTTAATATGTGTGTGGCAGATGAGTATGTGAGGATTCACGTGAGGTGCATGTGGAGGGCAAATGGCAGAGGCGGGCGTTTTCCGTGATCTCCCTCCACACTACATTTTGAGGCAGGGTCTCTCATGGACTAGGCGGGGCCGGCTGGTCTACCAGTGAGATCCAGGGTTCTCTTGTCTCTGCACACACCCCACCCCAGCACTGGAGTTATGAGATATGCTGCCGAGCTTGGCTTTTAATGTGCATGTTGGCGATCTGCATGCAGATCCTCAGGCTTGTAAGGCAGGCACTGCACCGACTGAGCCATGGCCCGGCTCTCTGCCTTGCTGTTTTTGCTTGGTTTATTCTTGTTACCTGCTGCCTGACTGAACAGAACAATTAATGCTCAATCCAGTTTAATCGGACTCTGATAACAAGTTTAGTTTCCCGGGAAGAGGTATCTGCTAAGCTCTCCAGAGTTGGCTCATATCGGAAGACAATCCCCTCAAAAGGTGTGAAGACATTTCATCACAGTGTAAGGAACGGAGGGAGATTTACTATGGTGACTAGGGCTATTTTTGTCAATGTCTTTGGAATTCTAATTAGATTGTTAAAACTTTACAAATCATTACATGAGCTCCAGACTCAACACCTTCCTGCAAGCTAGGGTGCTTCTGCTACAGGAGCATCTCTGTGCCACAGGTAATGATGCATGGCTGAGAATATAGTTGCAGGGAAATTCCGCCAATAAAACCAGCTGGAAGAGACAGAACTCATTCATCTTCCTTCCTCTCCCAGGTCTGTGCCTGAGGGTATGATGTCTGCTGCAGAGCGTGCCAGCCCGGCCCTTTCCTTGCCAGCAGCTGCAAGGTGCTGGGTCCCAGACTGAAGCTCAAAGGCTTGTCCTGGCTACTTTTATTTCCCCTCTTAAATCTGCGAGGCAGATCAAAAATATTCAACAGTGGCAAGGAACTTGAAAACGGGATATTTTGAGAAGAGTAAGGAGACAAATGGCAGATATAACACCCGAGAACCGCATATCTTCGAGTGCTCTGATTTACAATATGGTCATTCACAGAAATACCTGAGGGGAAACAAATGGTTCGCTGTGAAGCCAGGCCGATTATAACTGTGCAGGTTATAACTGTGGGTGTTCTTTATCGTAAGATAATGGCTCTAAAGCCCTTGCACAGCAGAGGGCAAGGAGTGACATCACCCTCTGTCCTCTGCAAGATAACCTGAGTCCTTCAGGTGAAGATTCCAGCCCTTCACATTGCAGCTAAAGGAAGCTTACTCACCGTGATGGACGACGCCCTTCAACCCGTGGATAATAGGATCCAGTGCGGAATTGTCCCTCGGACTGACCTACATGTAAAGGAAACATGATTGGTTAAATCTGTCCTGGCATCAGCTACAACGGCCTCAGTTTCATCTTCTAAAGAGAAGCAGGAAATGGATGCATTCAGGTCTCACATATACCACGGTGCTCACCAAATGCCGGAGATTTACAACACGGTAAAATTAAGTGAGGAAAGTACAAATCACAACAAACAAACTTCTCAGAATACATTATAACAGGAGAGACACACCACCTCAGTAGCAAAGCCTTAAAAAGTTAGTGCTCCCGGTCGGTTGAACAAGTGTCACCGAAAGTTATCAGAGAACAATCCATCATGGGCCCAGCAATCACTGCCCCCTGCTGATTGCGTTTTCCCTGCTCCTTAGAAAATGGTCCAGTTCCCTGTCAGCTCCTTCTCCTCTGCAAAGACCCCAGTTCTCTGGGAAAACCCCTGTTCTCTGTGGGCATTCGTAAGAACCATCAAAGCAGGATGGTAGAAAGATAATGTGTCTGCCTTCATCTTCCTTCTAGAATCGATGCTACTCCAGACCGAGCCTCATGGTCCATGGGCCCCACTGGTTCGTTTCTTCAAGTTTTAGATACTGCTTAGTATATTAATGCCTTTTGTAGATGAAAATATCCCCAGTATGCTAGAGTTAGAATTTTAGCTATTTTCTCTTAAATATGTACAAGGAACGATTTAATGAAGCAGAACCATGTCTGAAGTGTGCTTTTAAAACAATCCAGGAGTGGGTACCAACTGGAGAGTGGGGAGATGGAAGACTGACCTTGAATCAATCATTTAGGACTTGAATGGTAGGTATAGGATGCGTCATGATACACCCTTTGTACTCCTATGTATTTCCTTTTTCTCTCCTAAAAATAAGGAGCTTTTCAAAATCCATTATCTGCGGTTAGCATAGTTCCTGCATTTTTCCCCTTCAGGGACTGCATTTCCTATTAATCCACTTCTCACATAATGAAGTTGAGATATTGATGAACCTTTCAATGTGCAGCAAGACCCAATTTGCTGTTTCAAGTTAACGCAGAGGAATCCAGAGCCAGCTCTATGCTGAGTTTCTCAGGACTACAAAGGATACACACCACTTCCAGCTTAGGCAGATGCCCCCATCGCTGTTGAGCTGCTGTTTCTGTCTTGCTCTCTTGGAGACAAATCCACACTTCACACATTTCCTTCCCTTTTGGCTCCAGCATCTCTAGGACACTGCAGTGGCTCAAAACGGTAAACTGGGACACCTCTGCCCCGCTAAGGGAACATGTGATCATTCCCAAGACATTTCTGATTTGTCACAACTACAGTGGGTGGAGGGGAGTGGTACGGGATTCTAGAGAGCCCCTGACATCTATCTGGGAAAGACTAGGATGCTGTTAGATATCAGTGATGCTCACAATTATACCGTACAATGAAGCATTACCAGATGTTAGAGGCCAGCGGTGTGCTGAAGGGCTCCAAGTCTAGAGCCCCACATTCTACCCCACCTTCAGAACACAGGGGCCATGATGCAGGATGATCTTTATAGACTAGTAATGTAACATAATGAGAAAGTCACCTCTACACTGTTAACAATACAGAGGAAGGAAGGGAGGGAGGAAAAAAGAGAGGAAGGAAGGAAAGACGGACAGTGTTTAGGGACTCACAGTGCTAGAACACACAGGTAAAATCCTAAAAGTTGCTGTGACTGAGCCCATGTCAGAAAGGGAGCCCAGACCAGGTGAGGCAGTGATTAAAGTAGAAAACATTCTTAAAAAGCCAACATATGGCAAATATCCATGAGATATACCAAATCTAAATTATATTTGAAGAAATAATGTATTTCCATCACATCAAGTAACTGATCAAAAATTTAAAATATGGCCCCCCCAAAAGAATCACAATTCAAGACTACACACAGGCGAAGAGAATCTCACCAGTGAGTGTGTCACATTTCAAGAGCCCAGAACAGAGTAAGAGCCTGGAAGAAGAGACTTGTCTGGAGGCCGGAAGTAGAAGGGTGTTGTGGGTGAGTGCCCTCTACCTGTAGGTTTAAGGTTTTGTCTTTTATGGGAAGGTGGTGGAACCTTTAGGAGTGATGGACTAGTTGGGAGGTTCTTAGTCATTGGGGACCATCCCTGGAGGCTTGCTGAGTGATGAGGTTAGCAGTACTACACATTCCATATGTAATGGCCAAAGTGTGGGGGCGGGGCAATCAATCATGGACTGGAACACACGACATGAATCAAAATCAATCTTTCTTAAGCCAGCTATCTCTTGTATTTTGTTATGCGGCAAGAGGTTAACACGGGGGAGTGGAAATGTTCACGTGAGTCTAATTATCTCAACTCTCGAAGTCTGTGGAGAGAGACGGTAAGATGGCCACAGACCCCTCCCCTCCTTGCCACATACTCCTCCGGAGCTGGGGTTTGCCAGAGCTTCATCTGGTGAATGTGGCAAAGGCAGATGCTCTTTCAGCACTGGGACCATAAGCCACCATGTGGAGAACCCCAAACTTGCCTATCACAGACTCAAATGAAGCAAGAGGGAACATGGGCAATTCCAGCTGAAGGCCTTCTAGTTCGCCAGCTACCAAGGGGTGAGCAAGTCCACGCGAAGCCATGTGGCCACTGCTCAACATCTATAACCCACGCAGAGCTGGAGCTCCTCCAAGCAAAGCCGGCGGGCCAATGCACAGAATGTCCGAATAATCGGATGGTTGTGATTGCAACCAACCGGGCTCATCTTTCTTTCAACAGAGCCAACTGCACATAAGGGAGCTTCTGTGACTGCGCAGGGGCTGAAATGGGAGAAATGGCTCTGACAATTTTCTCTGCCATTGCATGTTGCTTATGTTGTATGCTGTGTCCTACAGTTTTCCAAACGGGACTCCTTACCAGACCAATTCAGCTGCCTCGACCCTTCAAAATTAGGCCACCCTCCTGCTGCCTATGATGGCAACGTTCTAGAAACAGTAGGCGAAGTTTCACTGTTTGTATTTCCTTTTCCTATTGTCAACTATGGTCTGAACAGATTAGACGGGAAAGTCCTATCAGGGTGGGGTGATGGTGCCTGTCTCTAACCCCAGCACTAAGAAACGGAGGCAAGAGGCTCAGTTTAAGTTATCCTCAGCTACAAAGGGAGTCCAAAGAAAGCCTGGGATATAAGACTCTGTCTCAAAAAGCAAGTAAGCAAGGAGGAGAGGAACCCCAAAGGAGAGATACATAATTCCCATGTTTGAAAGTGAACACTGTTCTGGGATGGAATCTTCTGATGTCTAGCCTGTACGTGAGCCCACTGCCCTGTGTGCCCACATAGGATCAGTTTCCTTCTTGTTGGTCCCTTAGTTCTCTCCTCTTAGCTTTCAGATCAGATGCCCTGTAGTCATTATTGCTTATGTTCAAGGAGCCCTTCTCTTACTCACCAGTGACCCCAAATGCCAGCAACTTTATTATAGTACATTGCTAAAATTATTCTATTATTTTTGTTTGCTTGTTCATTTTGCAATAAGGTCTCATGTAGCCCATGCTTGCCTTGAACTTGCGATATGGCTAAGGATGACTTTGAACTCCTGACCCTCCTGCCTTTACTCCCCAAGTGAAGAGATGACAGGCATGAATGTCCATGTTTACTTTCTAATTAGATATTATTGTTAATTTCTTACTGTGTATACTAATTAATAATTAATTAATCTGCCCGTTGAACTTTACTGTAGGTTTGCATGGGTATAAAAAAAATATCATTGTGTTAGGTCTGGTATGACCTTCAGGCTGCAGCATTTGCTTGGAATGCTGCCCTTGTAGCTAAGGGGGATTACTGTACCATGATGCTCCATCCCGAGATGAGGAGGGATGTCTTACAGTCAGGGGCCCCTCGGTGCATTTAGTCCTGTCTGATGGTGTGAAGGCTCAGAGGAGGTGCTCCTAATCCTCCGTGACTGACACCCACTGATAACATACAAGTGGGAAATAACCAGGCAAACTAATCCAGGCTCCATTTCTGTTTACTTCTGATTACAGCACCTCCGAGTTCACCACTCAGACCTGGTCTCGTCTGGCAGCTCAAAGGCCTGCCCCTGGATTCAGAGAAACCCACGATCGCAAGTCTCTACACGGCCTCTTCAGTTGCCGCTGAGAAGACAAGAGAGGAAAAGGCGAAGGAAATGGAGCTGTTGGTTAGTCAAAGAAACTGCCTAATAATACCGAGCTCATTCTCCAGTCCATGGGCGGGGGATACAAACCGCATGCTAATAAGTGGATTTGTTCCAGGAAGGCAAAGCCCTCACTGAAATAATCCCTTCCACTGACTGTTTCAATCAGTTTGCCACTTAAACAAAATTGTGGATATCAGCTGAGCAACGTGGGCAGCTTTTTTAACACGATGGCAGTGAACAAGGCTGTTTTAGCAACCCGTGTTTACATTCTGGTTCCCGTTCCAGCTAGAAGGAGGCCAAGTGAGAGAGAGGGTGAGAAAACGGGGCTCTGAATCAGGTGTGAACCCTCACAGCTTCTGTGTCCACATCCTTACAACAGGGACCAGAAGCAGAAAGGGCAGAGCCTTAGGTTCAGCATAGACAGTGTCTGCCTGGGACGGGTCCTACTGAACAACAATCCATCCGAAGCTCTCTCATTTCAATGAACACCCAACAGCATAGGTCCTACCCCAAGCATCTCTGTTTGTCAGTAAAACCACTTCGAGTTAAATTTCAAAAGACCCACGTTTTGCTAGACATCTACTCAATTTTTTAATATGCCGCTCCTTTTAGAGCCACACGAGGAGGTTTCCTGGCTCTTGAAACTTGCTTCCTTCCACTTTAAGATCAAAGAAATTGCATGGTAACACAGAGAAGCCAGAACTTTCACAAAGGAGTTTAAAAATGATGGGGGGGGATGCTCCCCCCCCCCATGCACACACACAGTTTGCGCTTCAACTGAAAACCATAGCTCCTGGCACTTCCAATTCTGAGCAGCTTTGTAGCCATAGTCATCTTTAAATGGATGACACACAAACAGGACAGAGGGTTCTGAGTCAACGCCTTCCAGTTGCCTTTAGATACAACTCCAATTCATGGAGACATCGCCAATACAGGAAGCTGACACGGATGGACTTTGGGACAGAGATTAACTTCAGGCACGAGCTACTGAAATCTAAGCCACCAAATTTCCTTTGCACGTGGTCACTTACCACTTAGGTTTGTACGACCATCCAATTAGCAGCCCCAGGCTCCCAGTGGTCTGTCCATCTATATGCTTATCATCTAGGCACTCCAGAATGGGCTGTGCCTATCCCCATCTTGGAGCAAAATAAAACAGACGTCGAGCCTTCCCAGCAGAACATGTGTGCCGCATTCAAAGAGGCTCCTATTGCCTTTTCCGAACCCTGTGCCATTTGGCCCTTGTCTCAGATTCTAATAATTGTCAATCTATCAGGTCCGGGCCATCTGGTAGATAGGATGGCCAAGACAACTTCCTTGCCCCAAATCCGACATCGGCAGCTGCTACTTTCCTACCACAAACCTCCTATCCAGCAACAACCACCCTCCTGGGAAAAAAGATTACGTTTGCAGAGGGCAGAGCTATCCCATGAAGCAGAGCTGTGGGGTGGGGGTGGGGGGGTGGGAGAGTGTCAAACAGTGGAGATTCTGTTCAGCCTTCCTGAACTGCAGTAACGATCCAACCAGCCTGAGGGCTAGCAGGTAACTGTGCATTCAGAGGCTAACACACCTGGTCAGAAAGAGGACAAGCGCTTCCCATGAGGTCCAATTTCACATCAGTCTCCTTCCCTTCAGTTTCCCTCACCTAAGAGCCACACAGCAAGGAGACTGCAGTTTCTTTCCTTCTTGCTGGTAGGAGCTTCCTGCTACCAACTGGTTTCACCTTGGCCTCTTCCCCAAGACTGCATTTCACAGAGTCCTTACCTGCAGCTAAGAGTGACTATTTTCTGCTATTAACATTAAACTCTTGTGTGTGTGTTCTTATTTGTTTGTTTTTGTTTTGCAAACCAGATACAAGCCAGGGTCTACTAGAAGAGGGAACCCCAACTAGGAAATGTCTCTATCAGAGACAAATTTGTAGGGGTATTTTCTTGATTAATGATTGATATGGGAGGGTCTAGTCCCTGGGGTGCTGCCACCCCTGGGGGAGGTAGTCTTGGATTGTTTACACAAGCAAGCTGAGCAAGCCAAGAAACAGAGGTCCTCCAAGGCTTTGGCTATTGTTCTTGCCTCAGCTTTCCTCAGTGATGGTCTGTGACTGGTCAAATAAACCCTTTCCTCCCCAAGTTGCTTTGGTGACGGTCTGTATGGCAGTACAACCAAAGAAAATTAACAAGGATAGATAGTAGGCAGCAAGTTCTGGCAAGCCTTCCATCTCTGCCCTCCAGTGCCCGGCTTATGGGTGTGCGTGGCTTTCCGTGAATTTTTATGTGGGTGCCGGGGGTCTGAACTCAGGCTCTGACTATAAAGCAAGCTATCTTACCCACGGAGCGATCTTCCCAGTCCCTGTAAATTAGGCAATGTGCCTACGCCCACTAACTCAATCCCCGCTAAGCGGCACTCCAACCACCCTTCCTTTCCCCAGTCTCTTATTGGGACTCTAACGTCTCAGCAATGGATGATCAGGTGTCTTTCTTTCCTCCTGTCATCTCAACACCATCTTCTCCGCTGGCTGTCACTGCTGTTAACAGGATCATGAAGTGTGGGATCAGAGGGGCTGAAGTGTTTAGCACCCCACCTCACAAGGAAATCATGGAGGAAAATGGGGACAAGGTTCAGAAACAGGCAAGGCACAGGCATGGGGACGGGGGAGTGGTGTACAGCAAGGCTGTAGGACCTTTCTTAAAAGGCACACTACAGTCTCCAAGAGAATCTAAGAGTAGCTTCCTGCTCCTAAGGTCAAGGGCTGGGGAGGTAGCTCAACGGGTAAGAGCGCTCACTTATGAAGATAAAGACCTAAGTTCAGGTCCAGGGACGCATGTAACAAAAGCGAGGCATAGCTGTGTGGGCCTAACCCCAGTACGGTGGTGGATAGGGACAGGAGGATCAGTGGGGCTTGCAGGCTAGCAGCTTAGCTTCAGGCTCTGTGAGAGACCCTGCTTTGAGGGAATAAGGCGGAGAACAAAAGAGCTGAACATCCACACAGCCATGTGAATCCTCATACAGGTATGAATACAACAAACATGTCTGCATACAACGCACACTCCAGTATTACCCTTTCAGCCTAACCTAACAGCTTCTATGCAAAGTGTCACCACAGCCGCAGGGAACAGAGCGCCCTCATCTGAGGGGAAGGATCTAGCCCTTGGTTATCATCCCGCCTCCAGCACTTGACAGACAGATCTAGAGGACTAGCTGCCAAGCAGATGAAAAGTCTCTATGCCGCAGCTCTCGGTAAGGATTGGCATGAAAAGAGACGAGCGCCAACAGGGTACAAACGCCTGTCTGCCTGGCAGAGCTCAGGCCCTGACATGACTTAGTTACTGTTAGCTAATATTCTTGGGGGTTACTAGTTAATTCAGGAGGCAGTCATCTCCACCAAAAGCCACCAATCTGCCCAATTAGACTGTGCCAAGACAGTCTTGCTTTCTGTCCACATAGGTCGTGTCCCACATTCATGGGTATCAGGGTCTTGAGTGTGGTGGTCAAGTCCATTTCTTTGGCTTTCAGTTCACCTCAAGGCTATAAGCAAAGCCACGAAAGAGGAGGAGGCTGAGGGCAGGGTAGGCAGTTGGCAAACAGCACCAGCACAGGGTCACGTGGGCTTTTGTCCCATGTGGCCCTTTCAATGTGTCTCCCACCAGCCGATGATACGGTTCCAAAACTGCCTGTCCCATCCAAGCTAGCCTTTTCCAAAGAGAGTAGGCTCTTGGAATAGAGCGCACATACAAAATCCCAAACCCATAAAGCTCAACCTAGAGTCTTAAGCTGCAATGTTCACTGTCTCACAGTGATACTGTTGTGACCTTTGGATTAAAAAGGAGAGGGAAATGTGTGTGATCTGCGGGAGCCTGGGGCGGAAGAGCAGCGTGTTTCAACCTCTACAGCTGGCCAGATGTTTCTCTCTGTTCTGTGTGCCACGCTGAACAGTCCCTACTCTCCCTTGGTAATGCTCCCGCCATGGACCAGAAACCTGAACAACCGCAAAAGCTTAGGAGAGAAAGCCGGGCCAGCCGTTTCCCAGCACAGAGAGACTTCAACAAGAAACACATTCGATGTGAACTCTCACCTCTGCTTTTTCATTCCCTCCGAGCAAAAAGCTGCTCCAGGCACTCGATTCACAAAAGACAGAGAGGATCCAGAAAGGGCTGTGTAGGGACCGATGTAAATCCCTGCCATGTATGCAGCAAGAGAAACACAAGAAACAAGACGTACCGGATCAAAAGGTTGCCAGACAGATCCCCGTGGCAGCAGAAAATCCTTTTCTAGCAGCAGAGAATGCCACTGCTTCTATTAGGAAGTCAGGAAGAATAGGTAAACAGCTGAGAGGTGGCGTGTGTAAAATATTTCAGTGGGGCCTCGGGGGTAGCTTACTGGGACAGCATTTGCCCTTAATTCCTTGAGTGTGATGCCTTCATCACTGGTTGGGAAAAAAAAGGTAAGCAACTGAAATATTAAAATGACATGACTTGGGGCGGTGAATCATGGCCTGAAGGCTGCATGAAACCCAGGATAGCTATGAATGTGGCCTGATACAAAATTGCCAAATAAAATCTTATAGATTTTTGTTGGTGTTTTAAAAATGCTGTGGTGTACATATGGCGTTTGCCGGTTCTGTGGCGGTGTGCACACCTTTTGTGTGCACGTAAGAGGATGTAGGACATTGGGTGACTTCCTGCAGCCTCTCTTGTTCTCTGCCCTTTCATGGTCTCTCGCTGAACCTGGGATTTGACATTTTTCAGTAAGGCCAGTGTTCAGAAAGTCCCGGAGATCCTCCTGTCTCCAGTTTCCACAGTGCTCAGGTTCCAGGCAAGCAAACCACGTCTGCCTTTTTATGAGGCTACGGGGTGTTATAATTCTGGTTCTCCAAGCCCCCTATCCACTGGGCCATCTCTCTGGTCTCATGATTTAAAACAACAAAACAAAAGAAAAGCCTGCTGTGGGAGTTGGAATGTAACTGGCCCCCATGAGCACATAGGGAGTAGCATGATTAGTAGGTGTGACCTTACTAGAGGAAGTGTGTCACTGTGGGGGCTGACTTTGAGGTCTCCTACACCCAAGCTACACCCAAGGTGACACAGATCCCTTCTGCTGCCTGAGATCAACATGCAGTTCCTTCTCCAGCACCAGGTCTGCCTGCACGCCACCAAGTCCCACCATAATGGTAATGGACTAAACTTCTGAACTGTAAGCCAGCTCAACGAAACATCTGTCTTTATAAGAGTTGCCGTGATCATGGCGTCTCTTCACAGCAACAGAGATCTTGACCAAGACACCTGTGCAAAGTTCTCAAATATGAATTTTGTAGATGCCAATGCTGTATCACAACGTCAAAAGACTGGCTTGTACCTGTAGCAATATGACGAGGTGACAAGTAAGTGACCAGTGCTATTAATATAATTACATGTACCCAGCTCTTTAACATCATTCTGTACTGAAGAGCCATGGAAGGCTGGGATAGGATGATTCTAGAAGGCCTCCCAGAATGCTTATCCCAAGTACCCTGGGCCTTAGAGTGACTTACACTGATACAGCAGCATGAAGCAAAGCAATGTGGCCACTTCTCTGCTGTGATTATAAAAGAACCTAACCTTAAGTATGTATGTATGTATGTATACAGTGTTCTGTCTGCATGTATGCCTACAGGCCAGAAGAGGGCGACAAATCTCCTTACAGATGTCTGTGAGTCACCATGTGGTTGCTGGGAATTGAACTCAGGACCTCTGGAAGAACAGCCAGTGCTCCCAACCACTGAGCCATCTCTCCAGCCCCTAACAAACAATCTTCATCTCGATGGCCAGCATCAGATCTTTCTTAATAGTCTTGTTGGAGAAACCACTACCACAAGGAATTGCAGGTAACCTTTGGCCACTGGTTAGGAGAGAAGTAAGTTCTCCTGAAGGTGCGACCTTGACCAACAACCTGAGCAAGCCTGGAAGTGGACCATTTTTAAAGTGAAGTTCCAGGTGAGCCCCAGCCATGGCTGTCAACGGGACCCAGAAAACCCAGAACATTGACAATGATTGTGTGCTGTGTTTAAGCTGGTAGACTCACGATGTGTTACACTGAGACAGACAACCATATGCCACAACTTGAGTGCTAACCAGGATGTGACAGCGAATGGATGATGACAGTGCTGACAATCCAGTTCTGTCTCGGAGGGCATAAGTGGGCTCTTTTTCTCACCCTGTCATCTTCCTTACACTGTGACTCCCACTGGCTAAAAGGGGCTTGGTAGTTTCCGTCCTCTGGCTTAGCTTTTGCTCCTGTGCAGACCTCAGCTGCTGGCACTGGGGTAGAGCAATGCAGTTGTTATACCTCAGGTTCAGGTTGGAGAAACGGGGCAGCCATAATGAAAAGGGTCACCAGGCAGAACAATTAAGCATCAATAATCAATTCTGAGACGAAGACATTTCAGTAGCTTTTATGTTTAGCCAAACATAGGAAAGCCACGGGTTGCAGCATGGAATTTGAGGCCATCATCACGAAAGGTGTCCCGGGGCATAGCACAGGGCACGGAGCAGCAGCAGGAACAGCTGCTCAGAATCCCGGCAACCAAGCGGAGCTCATTATGTACCGCAGAGCTCTTTCGCAGAGGGTATTTCTACTCCGGCTGCCTTTCGGGACTGAATGATAGCGCCATTAATGGAGTCTCCGAAGATGGATTAAGTATCAATTCACTCTCCTCAGCAATACCTCATAGGCCACCCCCTATTTTGCACACTTCTCCCACACGAAGGGCTTGCTGCCCGCCACTATAAGAGAGACACAAGCTCCCTGCCGCTGTCTTTCGAAATAAACCTGTTCACACATCTAGACAGTGCACTTCATTCACACACGGCGACAACAGCATCAGGACCACCAATAAATCTGTCGCGGTACCTGATGCAAGGGCATCAGCTGAGCAGTGCCTTGGACATTACAATTAGATCATCTATGTGGGTAAACAGAGCTAAACCCACTAATTAGACCAATTCCTGTCTCACAAGTGGTCCAGTGAATGAGTCTAGAGCCAACTTGGAGAGGACTCAGAGGAATGCGAACTCAGCTTTGCACTTAAAAGGTACCTGAGTTCAGCAGAGGGTAAAATTAAACTGCAACAAGGAAAGACAAAATCTTTCCCAGCAGGCTCTGATTGATAGATCATGCCATTTGTAACAACGAAACGGAAAACCAGAAAGTTTGTTCCCGCTATCACTGCCTCGCTGGGGCAACTCTCTCTCCACGGAGAAAATAATAAGAGTTTCTCCACAGAGCATAAAGTCACTCGCTCAGGCACTGGGACTCCAGTGTTCTAGATTTAGCGTTACTTCCATTGGTTGGGGAGGGAGGGACTGCTCCACGGGGAAGAGAGAATCCCATAACATTTATAGAACTATCATTGACAAGAGTCTAAGAAGCAGAAACGATTTAGGACAAACGCAGATGGATCTCCTTAGCTCAAGGCAACAAGGCCATTATAACAGCTGGTTGGGTATGTTAGTGGGTAGGTGCAAAGACTTTTTAAATTAATTAATTTTATATATGTTTGTGTTGGAAATGTGTTCATGCATGCCAGGAGCTGACATCAAGTGTCTTTCCCAATTGCTATTTGTCCTGATTTTGAGATAAGATCTCTTAACTAAGCCTAGTGCTTCCTACTGGCTAGACTGGATGGACTGGCTGGCAAGTCCCATTCTGGCTCTGCCTTCCAGTACTGGGGCTATAGTACACCACCATCACGCCTGGACGCTGACACGGCTGCTGTGCCCCATCACGCCTGAATGCTGGCATGGGTGTTAACCGATTTGAACTCCTTAAGCTTGCACTTTACTGAATGATCTTCTGTGCCCAAGTGCAGAAATTTTGAAACTAGGTTGGAAGATGCAGATTTGAAATCTGGGTACGCTCTTCAACTTCTCTCTTCTTCTTCTTCTTCTTCTTCTTCTTCTTCTTCTTCTTCTTCTTCTTCTTCTTCTTCTTCTTCTTCTTCTTCTTCTTCTTCTTCTTCTTCT
>NC_022013.1:44370592-44394203 GCF_000317375.1 Microtus ochrogaster | reverse complement strand
TCTTCTTCTTCTTCCTCTCTCTCTCTCTCTCTCTCTCTCTCTCTCTCTCTCTCTCTCTCTCTCTCTCTGGAGAAAAAGTGAGTTGGTTACAATTCTATCACTACTGCCTTAAATCTTGACCTTCAAGAGAACTTCAGCAGCTTTTTACCGAGGGAATCAAGTCTGTGAATCTGGGTGGAATGTTCACTCTTCCCGTTCTTGATGATGCTTCCGATGCTGATGCTGCCCGCTGAGCACATCCTGAATCCAGCTTGTATTGTCTCCAGCTCCTCTCTTCTGACTCCAGCCTAGGTGACTGTAACGTCTAACCTTCACTGCCAACTCAGAGGTGAGATGAAAACATACCTCTTGGTGTGTCTGCAATTGCCTTTCCAGAGGCAATTAAAAATTTTGGGCTCTCACCCAATGAGGAACTTGTGGATTTAAAACCGAGTAGGCTATCGGGAGGTGGAAGAAGTAGGCCCCTGGGTTGATACTCAGGGCTGGCATCCCTCGATCCCTTCCTGTAGCACCCCCACTCCCTGTCTGCCTTTAGGTGAGCTTCTCTTCCAAATTCCCCCATCACTTTGTAACTCTGCCTTCACCACAGGCCTACCATCAATGGAGCCAAAGACCATGGACCGAAACTTCCCCAACCACACTGTGAGAAGGAGAAGGTTGTTTACTCGGGCGTTTGTGACACAGCCATGAGACAGGTCACTAATAAAGCCTTCTGTCTCACTCCAAATCTGCACGCCTGCTGGGCTTTTGCATCTGTTCTTTCAATACCCTCAACCCTAAATAACGGACAGGGTCCTCATGCATACCATTTGCTGGAATCATTCTTGCCCAGCCCGGGAAAATCAGCAGGGCAAACACACAGCAACGACAAAACACTGTTTGCATGGACCTGGAGTTGGAGCTAGGGCCCTGGAGCAAAAGCAAAAACCAAACAAAACCCAAAACCTGAAAGAGAAGATTATGTATACCCCTTCTCCCCAACCCCCCACTGTTAAAAACAGAGTCAAGTATACAGGCTGGCCTGGAATGCCACATGCAGTGGAGAAAGACCTTGAACTTCTGAACCCCCTGCCCGTAGAGAATACTGTAACTTTCTATGAAGTACTGGGATTTGAACCTGGGGCCTCCGGTATGTTGTACGAGCATTCTACCAACTGAGCCACATCCCCAGTCCAGGAAAGGAAGATTGTTTTGTCTCTCACAAGCTTTAAAGCCTGAGTATTACCAACAGTGCTATAAATCCTGACAGATGCAGCATTAACAGATCAGTCAAGGCTGAATCTGTTTGATTTCTATGATGCCCTGCAGCAGGAATCACAGTGCTTCCCCAGTTCCAAACTTCTTTGAGGAAGGACTGACTGATGGTCATTCCAAAGGGTTTGACTATCACAGGCGGAGTCTCCCAACCATGACACAGAAGCTGTCCAGGTTATAGTACTCTGTACCTATTCGCGAGCATCCTGGGAGCATCCCGGACATCTCCAATACCTAAAACCGCTTGTCAGAGTGATCCAAGTGATGCAGAGAGGCTGCAGAGAGAATGGAGGGAATTCGGCTTATGCAGTTTGTATAGTGCAGGCTTCTGTGCAGACAGTATATAGAGAGAATTCACCCCACGGAAGCGGATGCTTAGCATCCTGGGATACCTCTCCTCTAACTCCTCCAATTCTATCCTTATCATTTTAGAGGCTACCTTTGTAAAAACACATCGCATGTTTTGGTGACTTCTCAAACAAATTAAAGCTCTGCAAGGGCATTTTGAGCCATTTTTGCAGGATCAGGTTCCAATAAAACAAAAGTCTCTGGGGCGTGGGCTTCCATGCTGTGCTTCCCAGCGGGTGAGCGCATTTACAACCCAGGGAGCGCTCAAGGACCGAGTGTGCTGGATTCAGTGACTTGTGAAATGAATCTGCTGAACCTGAAAATACATTTTAAAGTAATTGCCTGTTCGCTTCTAGAGGCGGTCAGGTAAATGACCAGATTTAAGTTGGGTGGCAATAAGAAATTTTACTAAGAAACAACTTGAAGACACACGGCTTTTAGTTTTACCAGTGTGAAGGTCCAAACCTTTGATCCCAGCACTTAGGAGGCAGAGGCACTTGAGTGCTGCAGAGAGTCCCACCACACAGAAACACGATGATTACTATTTATTGAGTGACGTGCAAAAGAAATCTGAGCAGAAGGTAAGAAGATGTGGCAAAGATGCTCAACTTGAACCTTATCCAATGACACCAAAAGGCATATGCCTAGCGCTAGGACTCAATTTGCCTCATCACTGCAGGCGCTGGAAGACCATCATGGTAAAAAACAAAGACCTGATTTGGCCTAGACAAACCGCTTAACCTCCTCAAGGCTTAATTCCCTTAACTTGGAAATATCAACAATATACCCTTAACGGTTGTTATGAGAACTGATACAATAATCCATTTATAAAATAAGGTCCTTATGACACCGGCTGTTATTGTAATTGGAAAAGCTGCTTTTAATATACAGAAAGCTTGACTTGCTAAGCAAGACAGACGTCAGACTAAGGCCCACCTTTCTCTGGTACTGCGGAATCAATTCAGTGATGTACACGGGCATGGGCTCGCGGCGTAAGAGAGCCCATGGTTATTTTGAACAACCATTCTCCTTAACATTCTCTCCGACCATTAGAAAACGCCGTAGATCAATCGGTGCTGTGCCTCTGATTTAATTAAATTCTAAATAGTAAACATAAGTTAATGATGATCTCGAGCTTAGCTCTCTAGAAATCAAGCGTGCAGTTCATGCTCTTTTGCCTCTTTTAGAAGGCACTTCTGAGGGAGACCCTCCCTGCTTACATCCCTGTCTCTTGGAGACGATGATGCACAGAAAAGATCACAAATTAGCTGAGCGCCTGCACCAGAGAAACTCCTTCATCTCCCCGCAAACAGGGCATTTTCTGCCTGAGAATTTTAGTTATCTGCATTCATGTTGAGAGATAAGGCGAGAGGAAGGTTATCTATGAATTTTAGATACTCTATACTCCATTTCTAGTGGAATCTGAGGGAGATTTCACTGCTGCCTGGTTGGAAGCCAGGCTATGAGGGTTCAGAATAATCACGAGGTAGGATGCTATGAGAAGAAACTAGCATTGATGGCAGCCTGAAAAAAGAAATCTCTATTTTATGGATTCCTTGGGAATCTATTATATAAGCTCTGGCTGTGTCTCTATAGAATTAAAGTATTCAGTTAAACCCCATGTCAGCAAGGCTATGCCCCTAGAACAGCCCAAGAGTATAAATCACCATCTGTAATTTGAGTCTGAAAGATCGCTTTAAAAATTAACTTTCTCTGTCTAGAGGTTAGCATACCTTATCCTGTTCTGACTTTTTCGGTTACTTGCACAGTGAGAGGTCCATGACGGATGCCGGCTGTGACAGGTAGAAATGAGGACGAGGTAATGTTGTCACAAAAACCTATGAGCAACAACAACAACATCCTCCTGAACTTAAAAACTGCCCATGCAAGCGACCAAGCAGGTGCTGCCATACCTGATCAGTGTACTGCGATGTGTACAAGGTATCTTCAGAATCAAAAACGGAGGATTCTGACTGAAATTCACTTCTACGAATTAATACAAAGGAAAAACGAACCTTGAAGTCGAATAAGGCACAAACGTGAAGGTAGCACTCCTACTTCTGTGCTGTTCACTAGAGGAAAAAAAACAACTAGAAGTATATTGATCACTTACTACTTAAATAAATAATGATAAATAACACTTAGAGTCACACTATCAAGGGGCTAAAAAAAAATAAAGGAAAATGGCGTGCTAATATCTGGACACGAACATGACATTCTGTTAGGGCAAAAACTACTTTCCAGTTGAGTTTCACCCAACTTAGGTAATGTGGATATTTATAAATATCCTTTAAAATACTTGACAGAAGAAAGACCAGATATAGATGTTTTATGGCAGGATTGAGCATCCCACTTTCTCTTTTACAGACTTTCATGTTCTCTGAAATGTCCACAAACACAATTATTGTGTGGATTTGAGGGTACACGCATGTATTCAGGGGATTAACCTTAGGAGTCATTAACCAGTTGCCACCCACCTTGGCCATCTGTTTATTTTATAGACAGGAGCTCTACATAGCCCTGGCTGTCCTGGACTTATTATGTAACCAGGCTGGCAATAAACTCACAGAGATCCTCACCTGCCTTTGCCTCCAGAGTACTGGGATTAAAGGCATGAGCTACCATGCCGTGTCCCACCTTGCCTTTGGAGACAGGGCTTCTCACTTGACATGGAAATGCTCAATTTGGATAGGCTAGATATCCAGTAAGCCTCAGGGACCCTCCTGTCTCTGCTTTCCAAGAAATGGGGTGATAAATGTGTACCCCTGCGCCTAGCCTTTTTTTAAAAAACAAAACAAAACAAAACAAAACAAAACATAAGGATTACTGGGATTAAACCGTAGTCTGTTCTATTGTTTTCATGGCAAACCCTTTGCCTAAGATTGCCATTGCCCAAGACTGATTCTTTTTAGAGCTTCAAAAAAAGTTATCTGCGTTTTGAAAAACACATTATATGAAAATGTCAATATCAAAATTATTTGGGGACTGGATAGATGGATCAGTGGTTAAGAGAGATTGCTGCTCAGCATGAGGACTGGAGTTTGGACCCCAGCACTTACACCACACTGCTCCAAGTGACTTGATATGTTTCCAGCCTCTCCACACACTCACACAGACATATACAGACACACACTCACACAGACATATACATACAGACACACACAGACATATACACACAGACACACACAAAAATAAACCTGAGATAAAAGAATGTTATGTTAAATGTTAAAACTATTTCACATGTAAATGCTGATACAGGTACATAAATATAAAATCTGATAGTGTATTTTAATACTTTTGCACATTTGGCGAGAATGTATGTTAGTGGTTAGTCTGAACTATCAACTTGACAGCACCTAGAGTTTCAACTGAGGAATTTTCTAGATCATGTTGTCCTGTCAGCATGCTGAAGAGGGAATTATCTGGATGGTTAGCTAAGGTAGAAAAGCCTGTCCATTGTAGGCAGTTCGCACAGGCTCTGGACAAGAGGAGATACGGCAAATGAGCAGGAAGCAAAGATGAACACAGGCTCTCTGTTCTCGTGGATGTGATGTGACCAGGTACCTGAGTTCCTGACTTAACTTCCTCTAAGTGGTGGGCTATAATCTGGAAATATAAGAAGAAGAAGAAAAGAACCTCTTTCCTTCGCTATGTAATCAGGGTATTTTATCAAAGCAATAGAAATGACACTGATACTAAGAATGGGGTGTTGCTGTAATAGACTCGACCATATAACTTTTATGCTTTGAACTGATTGTCAAGTCTTTGGAACTCTGAGCTGGAATAGCCATTGAGGACTGTGGCGAAGAGTATAATGGGGCTTCCTGTGGGAGCTTAGGGGAAGGGGTGCTTAACGTAATAGTGACAGTAGAGGCCCAGGTCATGTTTCAGAAGGAATGAGAACCCTGTTGTTAACTAGGCTATTCAGCTGCTGTTTGGGCCAAGAATGTATGTGCTAACCATGTAAGAGCTGAAGTAGCCACTGAGAGTGTCAGAGATCACTGACACTGACAACATTTGATGGTGATCAAAGAGAACATTGAAGTGAAACCTTCTAGGCTTCACTGACACAACCAGGATGTGTTTGCTTGGGGTTAGCACACAGAGGCTCTGACCAAGGGAGCCAGACTACATCTCGAGCTGAACTTGGCAATATAAGCAGCATCCATGTGGTACTGATGTTGAAGGGATACAAGATGTAAGATTCTTAGGTGAGCCATGGAGACTAATGTCTTGTGACTAGGCTGGGAGTCCCTGAGGAGATGTCTTGAGAAACTACTAGGAAAGATGAAGCCTCAGTTTCAATGGAGTCCCTGGGATACTGGGGATGTTAAGGGCACAGAATCTCCACCAAAAAGAGCTATAGGTACGGGGCCTGCCTATGCCTATGAGAGAAGCTGTGTTTGCTGCTGATAGCAGAGCTGGGGTTGGGGTGTGGCATGGACCACGCCCTTTGGAGCCCATATAAGCTGTATATGTCAGAAAATGATCTGATACACACTGCTGGATTTGCTTTTCTGTAGCCAGAGACTGTGCTTTTGCTTCCCAGTCACCAGACTCAAATGATCACACAAAAACTATATTAATTACAATACTGTTTGGCCAATGGCCCAGGCATATTCCTAGCTAGCTCTTATATCTTAAATTTACCCATTTCTATTAATCTACATATCACCACAAGGCTGTAGCTTACCAGTAATGTTCTGGCATCTTTCTCCTTTGGCAGTTATATGACATCTCTGACTCCGCCTACTCTCTCTCTATATTTTTGTTTGAATTTTTCCTGTGGTTTACTCTGCTGAGCCATTGGCCAAAATAGCTTTATTCATCAACCAATAAAAGCAACATATAAACAGAAGGACATCACTTTTCCTTAAGTATGATTACTGTATGCTACTGTCTTTCACATTTTGGAATTAAAAAGAAAAATAGGAGCCCATAGTTAAGAGATTTTGGAGTTTTTAAAGACTATGGGACTTTTAAGGATGGACCACAGTTTGTATTAAAATATTAATACATAATTTTGGAGACAAAGAGTTGGGAGGTTATGGTTTTAAATGTGTTTATTCTTCAGGCTGACATGGGTTGGATTGTACTGCTAAGTTTTAACTGTCAACAGTGATCCTCAGTGGTTCTCAACCTTCTTAATGCTGCACCCATTTAATATAGTTCCTTATGTTGTAGGGATCCCCTAACTATAACATTATTTCATTGCTACTTTAAACTAACTTTTCTACTGTTACGAACTGCACTATTAATATATCTGACTTGCTACCCCAAAAGGAGTCACACAACTCACAGACAACTGCTGATCCAGAATCACCTGGGAAGACAGTTTCAATTGAAGACTTGTCTAGATCATGTTGGCCTGTAGGTATGTCTCTAGGGGGTTATCTCGATTGTTAACAGCTGTAGAAAGTAACAGGTCATTGTGGGCAGCACCATTCTCTAGTTTGGGATCCTGAGCTATTTATAAGCACAGACAAGACTAAGTGAGCACTAGCAGGGGGGGGAACACGGGCAATGTGGATGTGAGGTGATTTTCTGCTTGTCAATGCAGTCAGTCACTTTGGCAATGACTGACTGGAATCTCGAACTGTAAGCCAAATAAACCCTTTCTTCACCTATGCTGCTACTACTTGTCAAGGTGTTTGTCACAACAACACAAAGGAGACTAGCACATGTATCATATATATAAATTAAAAAGGAATTAGTTTATCCACATCCCTATGACAGTAAACATTTGTTTCAGTAAAGGCCAACCCATGGCCAATGGGCGTAACATAGCTCTGCAGTGTTTCAGCTGCCACTGTGGCTCAAATGGTGTCAAGTGGAGTAAGAGCGGAGTGTCACATGACAATATGGTTACATGGCTTCCCATATCCTACCATGTGCAACACAGCAAAGATAGAAGGTGATAACACTGGATATGATGGAGAACCTAGCATTACGCTGACCTGGACAAGGGAAAGAGGACATTCTAGAAACAAGAACCATTTTCCCAGATAGATGCAGAGTGTGTGAGCTCTCAGTTAGGAATCTTTATTTTCCTCCATGTAATTTTTCAAGAGATTTTATGTGAAGTAGAGTCTGTGCTGACAGATAGACTGAAGAAATAGACCCTAATGGGTCAAAGGTATACATTGGGCTTCTTGGTTCTGAGTTGCTATTTTTATTCCTCACTCTGCCAGAATCTCTCCTCATAAGCCTGAATGTATGTCCACATCTTAGGGACACGATATTTCCCACTGGACATTTGAGCTAGCCTCCTGCACCCCTACCTAGGAAGGGTTCATTCATTGCCTCTCCAACAATCCCAGTGCAGGTGGAAATCATTTGGCAAGTAACACTTCACATCTGGTGGATCTTTGAAGAGCCATACACAACACCACACCAAGTACCCACCAAGAAACAGGCAATTCTCCACGTAGAACTAACAATTCTCCCCATGCTGCAGCTCCTACAACCCGAGGGAGAATGAGAGCCTTCGCCACAGTCACAAGCATGAGGTAGTGGTGGCTACAACCTAGAGTCATGGCCACTGGGCCCAACTTAAGCTACTGCCAATACTTTATCACAGGTCCCAATCTTAAAGTCACAGTTTCCAACTAAAGCCCAGAGCCATTTATTTAGGTCTTCAAAACCTTAAGGATGACAGAGACCCTGAGAAATATTCTAAAACTTTAATATATAATAGATTCACATGAACAGACACTGATACTAAGAATGGGGTGTTGCTGTAATAGACTCGACCATATAACTTTTATGCTTTGAACTAATTGTCAAGTCTTTGGAACTCTGGACTGGAATAGCCATTGAGGACCGTGGTGAAGAGTATAATGGGCCTTCCTGTGGGAGCTTAGGGGAAGGGGTGCAATGGTTTGGAGGGACAAAGGCAGACGCAATAGTCAGATTCCTGGTATCTTCCCTCTAAGTAAAGTGTAGGAACAGCTTGTCTACATGGCAAGCAAGGGATCCAGGGTAAATACTAGTTTGAGATTTCCGCCATAAAATGACAGGTTCCCCTTACGGCAGCATTCATCAGCACGCTTTCATTCTGCTAAGGCACAGCTGATCTCTAGGAAGACACACCGGATTAGACAGTACTTCCCAGAACTTGATCAATGTCACATAGAGCTCAAGATCATTTCTAGGAACAGTGTGGCTGGGACAACCCAGAGTGCCACCTCCAGGAATGGTTCATAGCTCCAGGGGCAGCACTTGTCACTGTGATTTATCTTCGTGATGAGAGACACGGCAGAGAGAACCCAGTTCCACTGGAGAGACTGGCCAGAACAATTCTAGGATGGCAACTGCCTATATGTTATTGTGTAGTGTGTGCATGTGCGTATGCGCGCACGCACGTGCATGCGTGTGTGAAGGACAGAAGACACCTTCAATGCAGCAACAAGAATGTCATCCATGCTAGAACCATTTCAGCTGGAACTTTCCAATCTGCAGCAACAGCTTTTATTGGACCATCCCACCTCACTCTGATCAGCTGGCTCCTAGCAATCCCCACGGTCAAAGAGTTGTGGCCCAACGCCCCAAAGTAGACAAGATGTGGACACTATTCTAGAAGGCAAGTGTCAAAAACTATGTCTTGCCATTGATGACTGAAAATCTACCAAATCACGGCCCCAGTAATTCCCAGCAGCTAGTATCATGAACGTAGAGAAAACAGGAAACAACCGAAAAGACAAATAATGTCCAGACACTTAGAATTGCAAAATACCGATGTCTTGCAGCAGCTCCTAGTCTAGAAACACGAGGTCACACAAATGCTAATGCAGAATGCTTCACAAGCACAGCTGCCTCCCTGGTTAACTTTTCATACATACAGGTCCTGTCTCCCTAACAAATTTACAAGGCAGGGCCTGAGTCCGGGTCCTCTTTTTTTTTTTTTTTAAAGCACCTACCCTACTGCCAGTCTGCAGATCCTGCTGAATTACTCTCTGCTGAACAGATAAATGCCTTCATATTACGGACTCATAAAAGGATATTGACTTATTTTGTGCTTGCTGCAGGCACGCTGGTGAGAATATTCAGCACCTGATTACAGACTGGCTGATGTGATCCGGACTACAGTCAAGTGAGTTGTTGAGCACGTGGAGAAAAATAGGGCACCCGTCACGACTTGGTAATTCAGTGGCAATTAAATCTTTTTTTTGTGGGTGGCTTCTTCTGTTACCCCCTTTTTTCCGGTCAGAGTCCCATCAGGAGACAGGAATCACACCAGTAATATGAATGTGGAACATTTTAAATCAAAGAATTGCTAGCAAGCAAAAATAGTTACCTACTGAAAATGGGTTGGATAAGAAAGCCCTAGAGAGATGGGAAGCTGGTGGAGGGAGTGGCTATTACTTCTGGGAGAAAAAAGAAAAAGAAATAAGGATGGTGGGGGACAAACATGAAGGAGAAGGACCATCCCCTAAGGCGGATCCACTGAGCTATGGAGAGGGAGAAGTGCCTCAGGAACATGCTAGCTACTAAGGCAAGGAGGCTGCCAGAGGCAGGCTGGTGCTGCTGCTAGCAGCACAGAAAAGCTCTTTGCCCCGCTCCAAAGTAAGGAAGCTTCCTAGACTGTTGCAGGACATCTAGAGGAGTGGTCCACAGAGGCCATGGTGAAATTTACCGGGGAAACACAGGCTCCAGAAAAATCCATGGGAACTAAACTGCTAAGCACGGCTCAGAATCCTACCACTGCGCTCCAGCGAACAAAGGTCAAAAGAACCTTTTTACATGGGGCTGGCTGCAGGTAAGTGGATGGGTGAGCCTGTAACGGAGAGGAAATCGGTCCCATGTGACACCCTTCACACGACAGAGTTCCTGCAAGAAGAGAGAGATACCGCCAACGGTCACTAAAAATCCTATAAGGACATGATTCAATTTCCCGTCCATCAGAAGAATGAAAGAGGAGGAAATAGCTCCCAGTGTCTCAAGAAGGGAAACCAAAATTAATGAGTGAATGACTGAAAATATACGTCAAGCACTTGCCTATTTTTCAATATATGGGGTGTGTGTGTGTGTGTGTGTAGAGGCCAGAAGACAACCTGAGGGATCTTCCTTCAAATGCCATGTCTAAGTAAGTTAAGGAAGCCAATGAGCAAGTTTCAGGCTCTACCCATGTCTACCTTCCTGCTTCAAGCACCCCCTCACGTATGTTTTCGTGTGAGTTACGGTGCAGATCTCAGTAACACTTAGCTCTCACAACGCATCTGAGCTTCCGAGCCTCCTGACAAATTCGGATGAAGACATAATCAATCACAGGCATGCCAACCGGGAGAGAGAGACAGACACATCTCTCTAATGAACTTCACATTTCCCTTTGTTCTCGGTCTTACTTGGGACACCTTCAGCAGCTCTGATGTGCTGGTAAGAAGGACTGGTTGGTTCAATGAAGAAAATCACGTTCTTAACGGCAAGAGCGGTTTGACGTTACCATTCCTAGGGAAGGTGATCAAGAACAGACAGCCTCTACTCTTGCCTTCAATAAGGTTCTCGTGTTGATATAAATCATTGGATTCAGTGTATGGAAACCAAATGATAACTTACAAAGCAGATTGGATATAAGACAAACACTGGAAGATTATCAGAACAACCAAAGAATAAAATTAAAAGGAAGCTTTGCTGTAACGCTACATGAAAGACACTGATATCGCTTGCATACCCCCACCCCATGGGAACATCAGTTTTATCAAAAATACTGTAAATAAAGTAAGAGGTGATGGGGATCTGGGGTGAGCTTAGTGGAAGAGCAGAAAGCCCTGGGTCTCATCCGCAGATGATTGCAAGAGGTGTGGTGGGATTGAAAGAGTCAAAATGGACTCAGGGTTAAGACTAGACAAGATTATACATGCTGTCTAGAAAAGGCAGCATCTTGTTCTTGGATACTTAGTGGAGGTCTCTCCCTTCTCCCTTACTTCTCTGGTTAGTTAGGAATGCACTGGACTTCCCTGCTAAGTCTGATGAGATGCTCTATGATGCACGACCCAACCCTGCACCTAGATTCCAGTAATGCAGCGGAAACCACTTACCGGGCCCCATGACACCATCCAGATCCACTGACACCATCCAGATCCACTGAGACTCCGTCGTTCCCTTTACGGCAACACTTTGTCATTTGCAAACAAACATTCTGTCTAAATCATCTCCTTTTCGATTTCCCTACAGACAGTAAAGTTTCCCCTAAACAGATGAAGCAGGCTGAGAGTTTTCTATCTAAAATGGCTGAAGCCAGAAGTGTTACAGATTACATGCCTGCTAAGATTTGGGAATACTTCTACATTCCCGATGTGTTATCTTGGAGATATCACTCATATTTAAATATGAAATTCATCTATTAGTCCTATACCTCTTTTTCTGTTAATTTGCAGAGAAATGAGATTTACCTTAGGTCTAGAGACTAAGGATATTGTGCCAATATGGGCTTCTAGGGAATGGGAGAAGGCGGGTATAGACACATGGAGGAGCCGGGTTTGCTTTACTGCAACAACCTCCTCTTTTGAGAACTAACTTGTTTATGTTACACACCAGCCCTGGCTAGTCTAGAAGTCACTATGTAGATGAGGCTAGCCCGGAACTCACAGAGATCCCCCTGCCTCTCCCTCACAGCTGCTAGACTTAAAACACACACACACACACACACACATACACACACACACACACACACCCTGTTCCCCGTTCCCCTGTTCTTAGAAGAGTGTCTTGTCATGCAGCTTTGGCTGGTGACAGATTAGTGACTCTGCCTCTGTCTCTTGAGCACCCAGATGACAGGCACATGCTGATGTGTCTGTGTATGCGTATGCATATATGTATATACGTATGTGTGTATATATACACAATTTACACACACATAAATACATATGTGTATATACATATACATGTATATAATGTATATATGCACACATACATATATGTATATACATGATTTATATAAGTATACATACATAGACATACTTCCTATGGTAATTTCATGTTTTCGGTATACCCCCATTTTTCAGTGTCATATGAGGTCAAGTCTGGATTTTCCTTCTCTTGGCATGCAAAAGGTGAGCATCCATTTTGGATGTGGGGTACTCCATCCATTCATATTCACACAGAAGGTATAGAAGCTATAAATAAAGAACTGATTCAATAGAGTTATCTAGAAAAATAAAATAGGCATTAGGAGAATGACTAAAAAAGAGAACAATACTCTCCAAGTTGATGAATTTTTGTTCCGAAACTATCCTGTCAGAATCCTTACACCGCTGCAGAGATCACACCTGCCATGGTAATTACTGCATCCTAGACACCCGAGAGTTTATTAAATGAACGAAGTGACAGACCCGAGAGAAGACTGAGGGGTTCAGAGTGATCTACAAACCCTACGCAGCCTGTCACCGGGTAACTGACTGGCTCTGGCTTCCAGGATCACAAGTCCAGGCTCTGTGCCATCTCCAGAGCTGTGGGACTCGTTGAAGTGCCAATACAGGAAATGTCACTTCTCACACGAAGTCTCAGCTCCCTGTGGCCTCTGGCTTTGCCTTAAACTAGTTTCTCATCTGCGCCAGACAACATCATCAGTCTCTCCCTGAAGGGGAGGCCTTCTACTCTTAAGTAAAGCTGTAGGCAAGTCAACCGGCATATGTCTGAAGGGAAGTAAAAATCAAACTGAGGCTTTCCATGCGAAACTTGCACGATGAGTCTTCCACCTTCGACCCTGTGGCTGAGAGCTGCTGATCTGAACGGTCTCTACCAGAGCTTCATGGGTGGTGAGACAACAGCAATCTTGAATTTCCTGAGTTTTATCTGCTAAAATTTATGGGAAGGTCTAATAAAACAAAGACAAAATTGTTCCAGATTATTCACTGGAACATTTATAGAGCTGTTTGGCCAGGGTGGCTAGCGCAGATACCCAGAACATACGATGAATTTCCCTCTTGACAATGACTACGGCATATTATCTTAGTGCAGTCTTAGTCATAAATATCTATGGACAACTGTTTCCTCCCCCAAGATCAGGCAGACCCATTAATAAAGCTTACATTCACAACTCCAAGATGACCTTGCTTCCTCAAGTGAGATATTTCTTTCCCTGAAACTACACTGTTGAAGTAGTGAAGACTTCTTTGTTGCATAGCTAGGGCATGCTAATGGCAAGAAATTATAAAGTATCATATATATTATAAAGTATAAAGTGAAAGCTATAAAAACAAAAATTCATTCCATTTCCAATAAACAAACTTGTCATTTTGGTTAATAACCCATTTCTAGGTTGGTTTTTTTTTTTAAAGAAATTTACCTAGTGAAATAAGATAGATAATAATTCAATTAGTCTATGTTGTATAAAAACTATCTTCAGAGCTCTGAAGTTTCGACATGGTCGGTCACACACGACCTTAGAGGTTTCACCAGGTCCGGGTTCCTCCATTAGTAGCAGCGTATGAACAGCCTCTTCCGAATGGAAACCTGAGGTTAATTCTGCTCTTCACTAAAGCAATCACTGAAGAAAGAAGTAGGCTCAAATCTATGATTCATAAGGATCCAGCCAACTAGCCCGCATTTCTCCACAGGCCTGACATAACCCGGAACACGGTTTCCCACGGCCTGGTGCGCATGGGGAACATCATCCATGGTCACTAAGAGAACGATTGCACAGACACCTATGCAAAGCCTAGGTCGTTACCAAGAGAAAAGCAACTTCCAGAGGGCAAGATGGAAAACCCTTTAGATTGGACTTTCACTCTCTGGGAGGGTTTCAACTTCATCACTATTAGCATTTTCTGGAATTTCTAAAACTCAGGGTGTCAGCCCCCAAACCCACACTGGACAAAGCAAAGCGGAAGAAGAGAACACATGCCAATCACGGAAGCAGAAGGAAGATCAGTGGTACAGCCCACAGTAATCACCAGGACACTACCCGCCCTGCAGGTCACTAGCTGCGACAAACAGCCAAGTAACCAAGTCCTTCTGTCATTTGTAATTGTGAGAAACCATTATAAAATCGTGTCCCTCCCCCAAGACAGGGTTTCTCTGTACAACAGCCCTGGCTGTCCTGGGACTCACTTTGTAGACCAGGCTGGCCTCGAACTCACAGAGATCCGCCTGCCTCTGCCTCCCAAGTGCTGGGATGAAAGGCGTGCGCCACAGCCGCCCAGTTAAATATACTACAGCTGCCGTTTCTGAGGTCCTTACAAAGTTTTAAACAAGCACTACAAGGGGCATTCTGAGCTCCAGAGAGATGTGAGGTCAAGACCTCAGGACCTCCTTCCCTACAGCTGAAAGCTGCGCTGGGGATGGCATGGGTCCTATCACGGAGGACAACCCACCCCTGAGAGCTTCATGTCTAGGCAATACAACGTAGCAACCAGAAGTAGAACAGATCTATCTCTGCTAACACAGGCACCGTGCTACAGCCTAGCACATTACTGGTTCTATAGTTAGGATTTCTTTTTTCTTGAGATAAGGTCTCTTTATGGAGCCTTGGCTGTTTTGGAGTTCTCTATGAAGACCAGACTGAGCAGTGATCTACCTGTTTCTGCTTCCAGTGTTGGGGTTAAAGGCGTGCAACACCATGCCTGTTCACAGTGTGTATCCTGGTGTCAGCCAAAGGCTTACATGCTAAAAGCCCACAGGGTGGAGCTATTGGGAGAGGATAGTACATTGGAGGAGGTGGGTGCCTTGCAGGAACACTTAAGCCACTAGGGAGGTGCCCTGGAAGGAGATAGCAGGTCTCTGATCTAATTTTTTTTTCCTGGCAGGAAGGGAGCACTTGTTTTTTGCCATAGACTCCTATGACAACTTACTCCTTCACCACAGGCTTCCAAAAGTAGAGGTCAATCAATACAGGTCTCGGCCTCCATGACTGTGAGCCCCAGGCAACCTTTAGTCTTTGCAAGGTGTTCTCTTGGGTGTTTAATTACAGCACAGAAGCTAACCAAATCAGCCAATGATAGTCTAAAGAGTTTAAGAAGCTCAAATGGTACAGAAGGAGAGACACAGACATTCCCTCATGTGCAGACATCATTTGCCACATACACATGGGAGGAGGGAGGGAAGGAGGGAGAGACATAGGGGCAGGGAATATTAAGGAGGGAGTTTAGTTGATGGGCCTGCAATAAGAGCAAAGCAAAGGCTTCCACGTGTAAAGGGAGAGTCCCAGCATGCCACGGGAGAGCCCCAGAATGTCACAGGAAGATGGGAGCCTCGAGGCTGACTCTTCCATAACCGAGAACAGAAAATAAAGGAAGGCTGTCAAGAAACAGGAGGCATGAGGAAACTGTTTGAAAAAGTGATTTCATCGGAGCAAATGCCATCGTGTGAAGAACAGCAGAAGTTAGAAGTTAGAAAGTGATAACTGAAAAGCCTGTGGGTTTCTTTGTTTGAAAAGGTGGTGGTAGTAAGTGTCTGTGTGTGTGTGTGTAGGGGGGTGGTCACTAAGACAGTCTAGGGTCTAACCCAAAGTAAAAAGGAGTCTTCTCAGAGCTTGCCATGGTATTTTGGTCTACTTAGAGGATGGCCTGAGAAACTACTGGCTACTGCCTTGTGATGTGAGCATCACCCAGATTTCCATGCATTGTATGATCCATTTCCTACCTCACCCTAAAGGCCAGTAGGCAGAGCTCACCCTCAGGATAGTCCGTCCTGAGATGCAGCCACTACCCATCCAGGCCTCTCTGAGGGGCACTGATGAGAAACAGCAGGACCTACTCTGTAAAAGAGCAACAGAAGGGACAGAAGAAACATTCTTAGCTGTTTTGTTTCAATTATCTCAAATGAGGTAACAGTTGTTATCTTAAGTATATATGCCGTGTTAGACACCTGACCAGGAAGCGAAGATGAAAAAAAACGGTGGGATAATATTGGTCCATTGGCATAAGACAGTGGAGGATGAGCTTTTATCTTGCTGGGAGAAATAAACAAAACAAATCATAAAACAAACCTCAGACTCAACAACACAAAAGTAGGGAAGATAGAAGCAATTACATTTTAAGTGGACAAGGAAAAAAATAGGAATTTGTGGGAAAAATCCCATCCACATGACTCCTTTAAGAAAAGAGATACATCTTTGAGCAGCCTGTCATTTCAGAAGATGGTTTTGAAAAATCATAATGTTCACTGTGTAGAAAAATGGTTTATGCGCTTGGCGGGAGAGCAAACTCATTTCAGGATAGTGTTAGAAATAAAGCTGGAGAGGTTCTAAGGAGTTCATTCTCTTAGGATAATGTGGGTCCATTGAGAGAGAATGCTCATGGCCTAGGAAAACCACCTGCAGGGATGGTTTGGGGCCAGACTAACACGTCTGCACTGCATCCACAGGAACTGGAGAGCAACTGCCATCTCCTGGATGAGGACATGCTACATGCTACATGCTACTAGCATGGAGGGGGCACTAGCCTCTGAGCCTGCATTCTCCGTGAGCGTTTCAAACACCCGAACAGTGACCAAGTGTGGTAATGCTCACGATGAAGCAGATCCTGTTACAAAAGCACAGCTTTTTTATTTGAAAACTATTAAGAAAAAATAAATTGTGGGGCAATATTATACAGGCCACATATTTCCACATTGTATGGCGGCCAGGCTCTCAAGCCACAGTTGCACCTGAGGTGGTCACCTAGCACTTACAGACAGGCTGTCCCCAGGGTCAGGATATGCTAATGTTGTTCTGCTCCCTTTCTTGTAACTATGGAGATCACCTGGGAAGAGGTGTTAATCTAAGCTACTTGAAAGAGCAGCCACAGTTGTGGACATGACATTAGTCCTGCTACCCTGGAATCAGAATGCTAATAAACTTCCCCATCAGTTTACCTTTGGATAAGAAAGCTGTTTTGAGAAGAAATGTGGGGGATCTTCAGGATTTGAATGGACCCTGAGACTCCCAGATATTGCTGTGTGAACTGTGGCTGATCTGAAATTCACTGGAGACCCCGGAGTTTAGGAGCCCCACCGGCCTCTGCTTCCCTGAGTGGGATTAAAGGTATGTACTGCCACACCTGGCAGACCAAGGGTAACGTTAACACAGCAACGGCAGGGAAATGCATGAGCTGAAGTTCTATCTACCATTCTTGAACTACATTTGGAACCTCAATTTGTTGCACAGAATGGCTGAAAAACACTGCTAGGGTAGCCGTGAAGGGTCTGATGAAAATAATTTTTCAACATAAATCGGAGTAGAAAGATTCAGTATGGTGGCATTCTCCCCTGTGCGCACGGCTCCGCTTCATGACTGTCCCTATCTCTTGCCCTTACAAGTCTCCCTCTGGGCTGAAGTCCTCAACTTCACCAGCAGACGCTTCACACATTTCTCGGAAGAGGGAGGTCATTTTAAAAAAAATCTTGACAGGTTACCTCAGTATTTTTGTGTATCAATTTAATTATGGTAAACATCTAAGACAGAAAATTTAGGGGGGAGAAGGAGTAATGAAAAAGGAAGCCTCCCCCCAATCTCTAAAAGCACAGCACTTGAACTACCATTTAAACAACCCATCTGTCCACGGCTCTCTGCAGAATGTGCACCGCTAAAATGCCTTCCATTATGTATCCTATAATGTCCTCATGCCTTCCATTATGTATCCTATAATGTCCTCACTGGTATTTATCCCATGGCAAAAATGGCCAAGCGTTTAGTCAAATCAACTAAGAGCTAATGACATGGGGCCTTAGGGACACAGATTCTTGCGGCAAGCACTCCCACGTGCTTCTCCTGTCATATGCAGGGCAGGAGAGCAGGAAGCCTCTCAGGCAGGTCCAGGGTGTGTCTAGACTCACTCTCCAGAGCATGGTGAGGAAGGAAGCCATAGCTGCTGTTTGTTCTGGGGCACCAGCCACAGGAAGGGATGGACGGTAAAGCCATAGGAGGGCTGGGTGTTCACTCAGTGGTAAGGAAATTGCAGAGGATAAAGGAGGGTCCCATTTCCTGGTCTGAAATCACACCACTTCCAAAGGACAAAGGCGCCATAGGGCAGAGACAAACAGCCCATACTTGCCACACAGGAGGGAAAAGAGCCTGCCACACACCCTTCCAACTACGTCACATGCAGAATCATGCCATCATGGACATATACTATGGACATATACTATGAACCCCACAGACGCGGGGTCACAGCTATGGTGACCAGGGTGCTCATCCACTTACTAGCCACACGAATTAATGGCTAGATTCCAGTTTCCTCATCTAAAATGCAGCTTCTAAACGGATGTATCTCATTCATCCATGTCTGTCTGCTTACGTCACTTGATGTTAAATGCCTTGCAGGAAACCTGATAAAAGCCAACATGCATATAGTTTCTAATTGCTATGTTTGCCTATGGCATAAATCGGTAATGTGCCTCGTGCCCTCAGGAGTCTCCAGGAAGCATCAGTTTCATGACTACTTAGTATTCCAAGGCCAAGATTGGCCTAGCTTCTCAAATCAGTTCCAACATGTTGGACACTGGAGTCCTATACCTCCTTGCCAGAACCTGGCACAAGTACAACCTGCAAGGTCCCCCCACCTATCCTTCCTCACTCCTGCCTCTTGAGTGCTGGAATTATAGGCATATTAACACGGAACCCAGCTGGAGCTTCAATTATCTTTATAAGATTAATTTTCAGCCTTAAAATACCAATTTCTGAAGGACTGGTAATGGTAACAAGTAAGGACTATCTATTTATCCATCCATCCATCCATCCATCCATCCATCCATCCATCCACCCACCCATCCATCACCACATTTATCCATCCATCCATCCATCCATCCATCCATCCATCCATCCATCCATCCATCCATCCGTGAGGGTTTACTTCAGCCTTTTGAGACTCCTGAGTAAATCCAGGGATTTAAGTGAAACCATGTGTTCAGACAAATTCTCTGTACAAAGGCAGACCCCAGGAAAGAGCTTCAAATCAATGGAGGACATTCCTCCACTTTTAGAACTTGTATTACATTTCCTGATTATTTCTGCGCATGCTCATAAGGGTATGTGCACATGTATCTGAGGGACAACGCGAGGGAGTCAGTTCTCTCCTTCCATGTGGATCCAGGGGTGGAACTCAGGTTGCCAGGCTTGCTGCCAAGTGTCTTCATAAGCTGTGTCAATCATTGGCCCAGGAGAATTCTTAAATGCAGGGATTTTTTTTTTTTTGGAGCCAATCAAAGAATGAGCTGTATTTGTCTCTAGGTGGCACAGGGACCACCACAGAAAAGTCATCGTGAGGGATTTTGTCCACCCAGTGATCCTGAGATGTCACACCCCAATTCCTGCAGTCCCAGCACATGATCTGGCTGTGACCTTTCAAGTTCCATTTCTGTCACTTCAAGCCTGAAGGCTAGGTCCTAGCAAACTCAGCTGTCTATCTTCCTGAGAGTAAACACAAAACACTTACCATATGGTCTAGAAAAGACCTTCTGACCCTGTCTACTCAGGAAAACCGATGAGAAAGCTAACAGCTGGAGAAAAACCAGGATTCCTGGGATGCAGAGACAAGTACAGGAAGGCACAGTGATGGGCCTGGGGGCTGGAGCCAACTCTGTGGTGCTAGACATGTTGCTGAATGCCTGCCCTTCTCCCAGAGTTTATTAAGAACTGGCTGAGCATCACAGAGCCAGCATGAGAGTGAGCTACATCTTGTCTTCTACATATACATTGTGGTTGATAGCCTGGGGTCTTTGTTGGACTACTAGCAGTGTGAATGGGGTGTCTCTGACTCTTTTGTCTGTTCTTAGGACCCTTTTCCTCCTATTGGGTTGCTTCATCCAGTCTTGATTTGAGTGAGGGTTTGTGCCTAGTTTTATTGCATATTGTCATTTCCATGTCTGGTTGATATCCCTGGGAGATCTTTTCTGACAGGAAGTAGAAGAACAGTGGATCTGAGGGAGGCAAAGTGGGGGACTGATGTGGAATAATCCTTCTGTATACTGTGAATATGTATTACTCTCATTGGTTAAAAAAAAAAAAAGTTGACAGGCCAGTAGTAGTGCAGGAAAGCCAAACTGGGAATGATGGGAAGAAGGAGGGCGGAGTCAGAGGACATGCCAGCCAGCCACGGAGAAAGCAGGATGTGTAGAAATGAGGTAACATTTTACAAGCCACATGGCAATTCATAGGGTAATAGAAATGTGTTAATTTAAATATAAGAGCTAGCTAGTGACAAGCCTGAGCTCTCAGTTGAGGATTTATATAGTAGTATTAAGCTTCTGTGTGATCAGTTGGAAGCGACTACCAGGATGGGAAAACTCCACCTACAAGAGACGGAGAAGAGTATGCGGAGGGGAGGCCGGTGGTCAAGAGTGCATTGTATGAGAGATGGCTAAACCAACAAAAAGGAGTAAGTGAGCATGAAAACGGCTACCGCCACGGGAAAGAGCAGAATAATATTCACAATGACTACTTGCCTACTTAAGGATCAAATAACATCACGTAGGTGAAAGCACTGGATGAAATTTCAAGGATTATGGAGAGGTAAAATCTTTTTCACACCCTTTTAGCAATCAGCCGCATGATTTCGCAAAAGCAAAGGGCAACCGCGAAGACAATCTCAGGCAGCGAGTATTCAAATGACTGGCCAATGTGACAAGGGACTCATCGCTTACTTCAAACGGTTTTAAAATTGTTTCACTAAAAGTACTTTTGAAAACCCCCGATGCTGCCCCGCCTAAAACAGATGTTGTGATCTAATGTTTGGCCATGCTGCTTCTCTCACAAAACACTTCTTCAACACCCACAATACACTCGGTGCTCCTTACAATAGCAAACCAAACAAGGACTGCCACCATCATTTATCTGTTACAAATGTGTAATCTAATCAGCCCGTTTGAAAGGAGAAGAACAGGGAAGAATAATGAAAACGGCACAGACGAGATCTTTGAGAAAAGGAATTGTCTAGCTTCTAAGGCTTCTGATTATTAGTGTACATTTATTTATTCTGTGTATAACTTAAAGTTATTCTCACTGTCGTTTAGCACTCACATGGCAGTGTACTTGGCCCCTGAATTACTGGGATTTTGTTAGTTCTATTTTTAAAGCACAGAAGAGTGACATATTTTTTTTCTATCAGGAATGCTATCATCAAGCTGCTTTCTATCAGATCTCCATAAGCCCCAGCATTTTTCTAATTTGGGTAAAGGTGAGAGAAACATCTGCCCTCAAAAAAAAGTGAGCCCTTCAATTCACTTTCATATACCAGTAGCACGATTGTGCCAGAATGTTCTGTGATACACTGTGCATTCAGAACAACAGTCCCTTTAAACAGGAGGAGCCGCTGAGGGCTTTTCGGCTTGTGTTTCCTGGACTGGACACGGGTCTGGAGTAACGTCGCCTTTGGCAGAACATCCTGAACTACATTTGAGGGGAGGCAGAGTCTCCCTTCTCAGCCAGGAGATTGCATGAGTAAGATCTAAGAGAAGCGCAAAGGCCATCCTGTACCAAACCTATTTTATAGTATTAGATTTTTACAACCATATCTCATTTATAGCACTAAGTGGCAGGAGGGAATCACTTACTTACTAAGAGACTGGGAGTTTGCCCTTCATTTAAGTGCGTGAGGATGGGAAGGCTGGCTGAATGCTTCGCTGTCTCTCACAGAGAGCTTCTAAGGGTAAGATTTTAAGTGAGTCAGGCCCCGTAGTTTCACTTTTAAGGTGGTTGGGTTTTTGTTTTTTGTGTTTTTAGGATAATTGGCTAAACTATATATTTAAAAAAAAATCCTTACATGCTCCTGTAAGTGGGATAAGAATGGATGGAGGTCTTGGGGATTGTAAATTCTGAGTGCACAGTATGCCTGGCAGAAAGGCCAGTGCCGACAGACGCCACCTACCTCATCTGTTCCTTTGCTCAGAAAATTGTCATTGGGCTTCTGCTTGGTCATCAATCTGTCCTCACACACAAGGGTGCAGAGAGAATATGTTACCGTGAGTGGGGACAGCAACTTTTGATGAGACACCTACAGATTATCTTGTATAAATACACTAATGAAATCAACCCAGAGTTCAAAGGTGCTTTATGACAGGTGCAAATTTAACTAATATACTGGGAAGTGGCCAGTTGTATCTGAATATACAGCACATGACAACACATGAACTGACCGCCACTGTCCTCTCTGGCTAGCTTCCAATAAATAAAAATATAGCCCAAAGGAGGTAGAAGGCTCATTCAATAGAGTCGTACAATGCACACAGACAAGGAGAGAAACAAACACAACAGGAGTGAACACCAAACGAGGAGAGTGGCAAGAAGCGAGCTTGCAAAAGCTGGACGAATCCGGACAATAATAAGGGTGCTTCCCACAAGCCCAGGCGTTGATCGCGAATCCTCATCTAACCCCCGCTCCTACTTCAGAAGTGCTGCTTTCATTAGTCACCAAGTTCCTTCAAATGCAGGCTCCCAGAACCTGAAACTAATTTCCTTTCTCCAGCATAGGAACATAAAATCCTTACAATCCTGGTAATAGAAATAGATTGTTTATCCCAAGGTTCCAGCCACCACCATTACTTTTCTTTATAACCAAACCATTTCAGCACACTACCCCGCCCCTCTCTGCAGAGGATGCACTCACCCAAGTTTGCCTAACATGCTAACCAGGTCAGTCACTTTGCCTCTTGCTGTGACTACCGGAGAAAAGTTCAGAACTGGTGCCCTTCAAGGCTCTCCGACTGTCAATACTCCAGCAAAACCAGGACAGTTTCCAGCATTTTTTTTCAACCCCTCATGATACAGAGTTCTGCTGGGAGGCCATCTGTATGCTGTGACCTCTGTGGGAGAAGCCCACAACACTCACTCTGAAACACTCCCCTTTCAGCAGATCACAGCAAAATCCTATTTTCTTCAGGGCAGGGTCTCCTGATGCCTAACGGGGCCTATTGACATCACAGGCTCTCAAAGCTCTGAGTGACTCCTTCCTTCCCTAGAGCTTACTCAAGTTTAAAACAGGACTGTTGAATTAAGAGCGGCAGGGCTGCGTCCCCCTGCGTCCCCAGCACCCTACCGCCCGCATGGCTAGCTTAGCTTATGCCCCGAAATAATTACACGGAAACTGTATTCTTTTAA
>NC_022013.1:44367221-44367866 GCF_000317375.1 Microtus ochrogaster | reverse complement strand
TCCTGTTCTGTTTTCTCCGCCTACCTAAGGGTTGGCCTATGAAATGGGCCTAGGCAGTTTCTTTATTAATAAGAAATCATTCCCACATCACAGGACCACTGCCATTACCACTTACTCTCTTTATGCGTATGTACACATATTCATCTGTGTATGACTACATATGCACATGCCAATGTTATACATGGAGGCCAGAGGTCAGCCTACAGGGTCCTTCCCCAGAGTCTTTATTCCTTGGGTACCATCCACCTTGCTTTTAGAGATGGGATGGATGGAACTCTTCAAGTACACTAGGCTGGCAGGCCACCAAACTCAAGGAATTCGCCTACCTCTGTCTCCTGAGCTCTGGGACTGCACATGTGAGTGTCTGTCCTCCAGGTTTTCACACAGATTCTGGAATTGAACCCTGATCCTCATGCTTGTTCATGAAACACTTCACTAACTGACTTTCTTCCCGGCCTCCATCACTAACTGAAATTTTTCCCGGCCTCCATCTCTAACTGAGCTTCTTCCCTCCTGGCCTCGATCACTAACTGAGCTTCTTCCCTCCTGCCTTCCATCACTAACTGAGCTTCTTCCCTCCTAGCTTACATCACTAACTGAGCTTCTTCCCTCCTGGCCTCCATCACTAACTGAGCTTCTTCCCTC
>NC_022013.1:44357021-44367116 GCF_000317375.1 Microtus ochrogaster | reverse complement strand
CTAACTGAGCTTCTTCCCTCCTGGCCTCCATCACTAACTGAGCTTCTTCCCTCCTGGCCTCCATCTCTAACTGAGCTTCTTCCTGGTCTCCACTAAGTGAGTTTCTCCCGAGCCTCCTTCACCACACGGTTCAATCTTTGCCGTTCCTCCAGTAGACTGTGATGGCCACAGAGACTATATAGCACAAGGTAAGATCCATTAAGTCCATACCAGAGTTGACTCCAGGTATCACAGAAGCATACTCTTGGCCTCGAGACACATTTGGTGGCTGGATACTGAAAGATGCTCCGTTATGCTCCAAACTTGAGAAGGCAGGGTAATCCATGATCTCCTGCATTGGTGTGAACCCAAGGATTGATTTGTGCCTTCCCAAGAAGGCCACATCCCGACCGTATCACACAAACCTCTTTCTAGGCATTCTTCCTTCACCTCACTGTAGGCCACACAGGGGACATGCATGTCCTCCAGACACGAGAGCTCTGCGTAGCAGGGTCTTCTCTGACAGCGAGGCTGCAGGCACACAACCGCCAAGGGGAAACTGTGTTCTCACCCTGCTTTATGACCCGTGTGCTTTTCAATGAAGCTTTTATACCAAGGATGTAATTGAAGGCACCGCTCTCCACTGGAAGTCGGGCCTGACACTACATTTGCTCGACAGGAAGGCATTGCAACGGCTCATCATATACACAGCCAGGGATGAATGCACCGGAGCTAGGGAGATAAAGGCACCCAAGATAAATGATTTTACGGGCCTATGACAGCCTTCCTTCTCTGTCAAGTCCCAAAGGTCCTATGGGGGCGGGTGGACAATGTCACCTGAACCATTTAGCAGGATCATTTTAGCATGTCCAAAGAAGAAACTGTTACAGCACTCGGAGACCCCCACATTTCATGAGCCTATCATTCTTCTTGGGTCTGGTGCAGAAATAAATTCATAGCCCTGGGCCTGGATGGCCTCGGTGAGGATACTGGCTGAGGGACTTCGCTTTAGGCGCTAAGCTCTTCAGCTGGTGCCACAGGTGCCTGGAATATCCCAGCATCCTCTGATGAAACAACAGGACTGTCTGGCCAAAGGCAACAAAGCCAATTCATGGTGAGGTGCCATAAGCAACCAACTGAAGTCACATGTAAGCCCACAGAAAGCCAAGCAGCAGCCTTAGCACCACCAGCATCTTAGGAGCAGGCACTGGCAAGAAACGACCATACATACAAGATCCCCGTGTCCTTCATAGCCTAACACCTTAGGTACTAGGTAGGGTCACCAGGGTGCTAAACCTAAGCTGAAATGGAGGGGGTACTTGGTGGGGGCAGACAAATTCAGATGTGCAATAACATCGTGACTGAGATGAGAACTCATACCTGCACAGTGAGAAAGCCCCGGCTGAGACCTGACCATCATGTAGTTTTGAGGCCCATGGACATAGCTTGTTTCTTGCTTTTCTTATAAAGAAGGGGAGGAGCTAAGTGGGGATGGGGGTAGTAGGCAGAAAAGGAGGAGGAAGGAGGAGGATGACAAAGGAGCTTGTCCTTCTGTCCACTGCCAGGGATTTAAGCAGCGGCAAGTGGTTCCCACATTAACTGACTCTAAGAATTTAAGAGAAATCTTACACATTGCCCCTCTGTCCTCCTCCCTGTCTCTTCTCTCTCGCCCAGTTCTCTTCATAGGCCTCTGTATCTACTTAGCATTGGGCTACTCAAAGGATAACAATCCTGACCTTTTCTCTGGAGTGGCCTCTGGATCTCTGAGCCACAACTAAGTCCACGGTGGAAAGACCTTTCTCTGGCCTAGGGTGTTATGTAGACCCAAGATCAAGTTCCTGGTCCTCACACTTGTTTGGGGCTAAAGGGACAAACGGGACTTGCCCTGCCTACCTGCTCATCATGTAGGAGGGAAGAACAGACAAGCTTCTGTGAACGTCTGTGCTCCATCCTGGCCTCTAATCTGCCCTAGATCCGCAAGGGACTCTCAGGGCTGACTCGGTTCCAGCTCAGAGCAGGAAGAAGGTGACCCACAGACAAGGACAATCCCTAACACAGGGCCTCCTGACTGCAGGTCACAAAATGGGAAGAAAGTCCAAACTGGATGGTGGTATTCTCAGGAGACCTGGGGAGACTCGGGGAGGCACAAGCGTGACGTCACTCTGCTCTGAGATTAGGGGGGAAGGTATCGTCAGCATCTCAAGACTTGAGAGCACGCTAAGTAAACTGTAACCTGAGTGAGGAAGGCCTGGCAGAGACAGGAGGGTGGAGAGCAATGGGAGAAACCCAAGAGAGTCCACTCAACAGGCCAAGGCCAGCAGCACTCAATCTGCACTGTACTTTGAAATTAAGGAGGAAATTAATAAATACAGCCATGCTCAAGACCAGTCATTGCCATCCCTCCATGTCTGTGGGCCACTGAGACCATCTAAAGATGACAAAATCCATATACACCGGTTCCTTATATGAAATGTGTGGGCTGCCGATGGTCTAAGAAATATCTTACTTATTTTCAGTCAACTCTGGTTCTGACATCACATATAACAACACAACAGAAATTCTGCACACAGAGCTGTCATACTCAGCGCAGGGAGGAACGGTAAAAACAAGGGTTCACGTTCAGAACAGATGTGACTTCCAACATTTTTAGAGTCAGATCTGTGGTTGGATTGAATGCGGTTGGATTGGGTTAGTCAGATGCAACACAGACTAACATGGTGGGGGCAGCTGTGCATTTAAATCCTGGAGTGGGATTCCAACGTTACTGTCATTAGAACTGGCTCCAGGATCCCAGCATGCAGCCACTGCGGAGGACAACGGTTCTCTACCTCGTCGGTCCAAAGTGTTGGAAAGAACACAAGATACCGAGGCGAGGCAAACTCAGTGGCAGGGCTGTCTTCTCTCACACGGATGAGACCCACACCGGTTCCACTGCACACATGGTGACAAGTGCTGCTGTCTGCACAGAGTGAGAGAGAGCTGGCATTCACCTGCTATGTTCCCGTTCAGGCACATTTTCCCTACGAGACCTAATACAAACTTTAAAGCAACTTTCCAAGAATGAATGGTTATTACCAGTCCTATTTTCACGACCAGGACACCGAGATAAAAAGGGACCAGGTGGAATTTCTAGAACTTACTGCTAGTAATTGCCAGGACTGGGATTTAACTGAGCAATATGGATCTTAAAAAACTGATTAAGTAATACCAATTTTATCTCAGTGGCTCTGTGATTGAGATTATCAGCAGCAAATGAGCAAGGCTCCTTCCCCACACACATGCATGCGTGCGCATGTGCGTGTGCATACACACACAAGCAGGGCATCCATAATAACAGGGACCACGTTTTATCTTTAATACTCATAGTGGTCATTGCATATGGCACACCACAGTGACCTTATACTTCTAAAAGGGAATAAGCAAGAGAAAGGACCCCCACAAGGTATGTATGTCAATCAATGCAGAAAGGAACCACAGCTCCCACACCCATCCTGTACCTGAATCCACACAGAGACTGAAGACATACATCACTAGAACAGGAAGCCGTACCCTGGCACAGTATTTAACACTTCCAAAGGCTGACACCCTACTGCTGCTTTGCCTATGACCAACAATCTCACAGAGGAGGCTGTACTGTATTCCCAACACCAATATGACCAACAATCTCACAGAGGAGGCTGTACTGTATTCCCAACACCAATATGACCAACAATCTCACAGAGGAGGCTGTACTGTATTCCCAACACCAATATCACAGAAGGGGCTATACTGTATTCCTGACACGGATATGACCAACAATCTCACAGAGGAGGCTGTACTGTATTCCTAGCACCAATAAGAGCACAGAGAAATTCTGTTTTTTATGCTCAACACATCAGGGAAACTCACTGCTAAGCAATAAAGACTCCCTTGGGTATGGGAGATAACCAATGGGAACTTGTGACAGGCATCTGTGTCCAAAACACTGCGCTCCTGGTCTCTCTACCAGCCAACTGGCTGACACAGTCCAATAACTACTTATTTCCCCACCCAAAGTGTAGCGACAATTACATTAGCCCCTCTTTACGGCAGTAAAAGAGACATGTAGATGCTCCTTGAGGAAATCTGAATTTAGTTAACTCCTCTCAAATTACTGAGTTACGGCACCAATAGCAACTCCTTAAGACCTTGACTCACAGCCAAAGCAGTCAGACGAGAGGCCTTGTCTGCCAAATGCAAAAAGGCTGGGAGGGTACACCGTGTAGTCACTAACCGAGGCGATGCATCTCCTTCACTGTGTGCGTTCTCTCTGTGACTTCAAACGTAACGGTGTAATGTGTCCTCTGTCACTCTGGTACTGCACCCCTAATCATTGCAGATTATCATCGTCAAAACCATTATTATTTTGGCCCTTATTATTTGTCTTAATAACATGCAATCATCTTTGCTCTGTTATCCATACAGACTGGAAATAAATATTAGACACAAAACTATTATTATTTTGAGATTTCTATGAAGAGCATTAAAGACATCTCCACAGTGATTTTATACATGACCTCATGTGAAATTTACAACCCCTCAATCAGAGAGAGGTATTTCCATGGTGTCGACGAGAGAACGGAAGGGCCAACCCATGACAGGAATATGTCATCACATGGAAATTTAGAATTTTAGCACCTAATATCTTACTTCAAATGCATAGACACTGATTCCATAGTCAAAGAGCACTTAGAGTTTGGGAAGCTTCTGGAATCAGGATCTTCTTAGTGGGGAGTTCAGAGCACTACACAGGATGCTTGGTGGACAAAACTAGCTGAGTACACACATTATCACTGTCTTTTCCCTTAATAGTATTTACAGGGAATGAAAACCAAACAATGGACATTTCTTTCCAAAAGACTTAGGATCTTACCTGTCACATCTTGTAGTGAAACAAGGACACGCTTTGCCTATAAAATTAGAAAACGGGGTGACCTTTAAAAAAAAGCCTTTAAAATTAGAAATAATTCATGGGCCGCCCCCATGCCACTAGGCTCAGTAGAAGGGTCTTGGAGATGCTAGCCTGCTGAGTGAACAGCTCACAAGGCTGAGTGGAATCACAGGAAGATCCATCAATGAGTCCCCAGAAATGATGGAGACTTGGAATAGAGATTTGCTTCATCAAGTGTGGTGGGAACTCCCTGGAAGCTAGGAAAGTGTGAAGCATGATTAATAAAAACTCAGAGAGAGAAACTGGGGTTCAACCTGAAGATAAGAAAAGCAAAGCCACTGGCTCTTACCTCAACCTCAGTCTGAAATGGTGATCCTGCCTCCAGGAATTTCAGAGGGAGACTGTGTCTGTGAGCTGTCTCCTCCCATTTTATAATCCTCTCTGGGGCTGGGATTAAAGATGTGCACCACTGGGATTAAAGGCATGCACTGCCTGGTTTCTATGGCAAACTAGTGTGGCTACTGGGATTAAAGGTGTGTGTTACTGTGGCGTGGTCTGTAAGGCTGGCCAGTGTGGCTGTTTTACTCTCTGATCTTCAGACAGAATTCATTTATTAAAATAAAAATGAAATGCCACTACAAAAGTGACCCTAGAGGGGCATATGGAGCCTAAACTGGCCATCTTCTATAACCAGGCAAGGCTCCTGGAAGTGGGGCTGGGACATCAACCTAGCCACAAAATCATCGACCTACAATCTGTCCTGCAAGACATGCTGGGGCAATGGGGGCACAGAACTTGTGGGAGTGGTCATCCCAAGACTGGTTCAATTTGAGGCGTAGGCCATGAGAGGGAGCCCACATATGACAGTGCCTAGAAGGTCAGGAACCAGAGGCAGGACATCCCAGAGAGCCAGAATAGACCCAAACAGGAATGGCAAATCAATCAATCAATCAATCAATCAATCAATCAATCAATCAATCAATCAAATGATTCCTAATGCTAACCTACTTGTAGATCACTTATAGATTGGCGCCTAGCTAATCGTCATCTGAGAGGCTTCATCCAGCAAAGGATGATGGGAGCGGATGCAGAGACAGCAGCCAAACACTAAGCAGAGCACAGGGTGTCCTGCAGAAGATGATGATCAATTGAAGGAGCCAGAGGGAACAAGGACACCAGGAGAAAATGGCCCACAGGATCAACTAAGCAGGATTCATAGGGGCTCAGAGGCTGACCCGACAATAACAGAGCATGTGTGAGTCTGACCTAGGTCCTCTGCATATATGTTATGTTTGCGTAACTTGGTGATCTTGTGGGATCCCAACAATGGGAGTGGGGGTAACTCTGAGTCTTTTGCCTGCACTTGGGACTCTTTCTCTCCTACATGGTTGCGATATCCAGTCATGATATGAAGGTTGGTGGCCAGGCTCACTGAATCTTTTGAGGCTATGTTTGGTGGGTATTCCTAGGATATTCCTGCTCTGTCTGTCTGTCTGTCTGTCTGTCTTTTATTTAATGGAAACAGAGGAGGAATTGGAATTGATCTGGGGCAGAGGGGAAACTGGGGAGGGAATGGGAGAAGTAGAGGGAGGGGAAACAGGATTCAAGATGTAACGTATGAGAGGAGAATAAAAGCACTTTTAAAAGAATTTTAAATGTGAAGACCCATTGGGCAGGCCAACCATGGGACACTGGACATCAGTGTCATCTGAAAAGTGACCATCACTAAGCCACCTATATGGCCACATAAGGGGCCTTTGACACAACCAAAGACGTAAGACTAATAAAGTACTAAATAAGTGGATTGGCAAGGTCCAGTTGGTACAGCAACCAAACCACCCTTTCAATTGCTGTTGTATTCACAGTGTTGGGTGCTTACTTAATGTGTTCTTACAGTACAAAGTAAGGCTTTGCTTACTAAAACTTGGACAGTTTCAAATCTCAAATAAGCAAGGCCTAATTTCATTACTTCTATTATTTTGATAGTTTTTTTTAATCCATGACTTCAGTGCTGAAGACTGAATGGTAGCATGGTTCATGCTAAACTCCCATTAGACCCCCGTGTTACATAAATCTCAAGTCCCCGCTTCTGAAGCCCTGTATTATATACAACTACCTAGGAATCTGTGGAATTTGTGTTTATGTACAAAATCACATAACTCAGCATTTACTTCTTTTTTAAAATATTTATTTATTTATTATGTGTACAGCATTTCTTCCATGTGTGCCCGCATGCAAGAAGGGGGCGCCAGGTCTCATTATAGATGGCTATGAGCCACCATGTGGTTGCTGGGAATTGAACTCAGGACCTCTGGAAGAGCAGTCAGTGCTCTTAACCACTGAGCCATCTCTCCAGCCCAGCATTTACTTCTTCCAAGTAATATGAACTAAGAAAGAGAGAGCCTGCTGTAAAAATATACCCAGGAAAGTCAAGACACAAGGATGCTTTACAGTGCCCACAAAACTTAAAGTGGGGGCTTTGATGCTAGCCGTTTTCTGAAAAGACACCTGCAGTAATAACAAAGAAATGATGTGACCTGTAAACACCATGCTTATTGTACCGTCACATTTGGATGCTTACCTGGGGCAGGTTAAATGCCTGGAAGAACACAGTATTTTAAGAGGGAAGTTCTCCCTATGGTCTTCTAATACCTTGCAAACAAGAGATGATACATCTTGAAAAACACCACAGTTGGTGAATCACTGTGGTCAAGAACAACGGTTATAAAGAAAGACCAAAGAAGAGAAAAGGCACAGTCTGGCTCACACTGTCCTGTTGTGTGGTACGGTTTATGCTGCAGAAGCGCACAGGCAGGAAGCGTGGCCCTAGCGTAAATTCTGAAACACAGTGAAACCTGTAAGAGGCGGAGCCTGTGGGAGGTGACCACCTGTGAGCACCTTTACAGGAAGGTGTCCGGGGAGTAGGAGGGTTTCCATGAGAACAGGCAGACTATAAAAAGGATTAGTCTCCTCCTCCTCCTCCCTCTCTGACCACATCCGCTTTCTTCTCAATGCTCCTGTTTACACTCTCTCTGCTAGTCTGCCACACTATGGCTCAGAGCAGGAACCCTCCTGCCTAAGACAGCAGTTCTACCTTATGTGGACTGTGTAGTCAGTACAATCATCAGGCAAGAAACGCCTTTTCTTTATGTATATCTCAGTATTGGGTATTTGGTTACAGCATCGCCAAACAGATAAGACCCATGGATAATGTCTACTGCCTGGCTAAGCCACAGACTCAACCTACGGGTACCAAAACAGAACAGGTAAGGGAGACATAGCTTGTACGTACATTGGAACTGCTTCCATCTGTAAAGAAGAACAAAGTTCTGTCATTTGTAGAAAAGACCTGGAGACAATCATACGAACCAAACAGAACTATGGAATAGAACTATATTCAACATAATTTTTTTAATATTCAAAAACATTTCAATTTTTCTTCCTTTTTTGTTATCATAGTATATAAAAAGTATAGGTAAATGCATTTCTATCCAACTAGAAAAATGCCTGTGCAAACCAGTCCATCTTAAAATGTAATCCATGTGGTGTTCCTGGCATTTGCTTCGGCAATATGGTTTATAGGCTCATTGAGAGATTGACACTGTACAGAGGAGATGAAACAAAAGCCTTAGTTTATGTCTGGGTTCCAATGACCTGATACGTTGAGTCTCCAAAAAAAGAAAACAAAGCAGAGAGATGGAAACTTTAACTACAGAATCCAAGGCCATCTTTGCACATTTTTCTGGGCAGTGAGTACCACATAGCACTGCATGCCGGGACATCAGAACCAGTGAAACAGTTCATGATTCCGTCCAAACACACAAAGGGCCAGGCAGTGGGAAAGATTTAGACAGTGAAATACTTAACTACGTCTACTCAGGGAATTGCTTTATGATTCTGAGCTAGATAAATCAAGTACAGAAGGGGGTGGGGGGGAGAAGGAGGGAGGGAGAGGTGAGAAAATAAAAATGACCTGAAGGTATACGTTTCTTGTCCTCTACCTCCTTCAACAGAAAACCCTACTTTCTGATCCTGTTCTCCACAAAGAACTGAGACAGACCGTATTCACGAAAGTGTTGCTCTGCAATCTACTCGTCTTTGCAGTTGTGGCAGAGTTTACACTGAAATAAGTCACATGCCCTTTTCCTACGCCTGTAAAAGAAAAAGAAACTCCTCAAGAGTTAAAAGCTGACCCGGGGTGCTGGCTTTGGTAATACAGGCCTTTTGTTCCAGCACTCAGGAAGCAGAGTCAGGCAGATTTCTGTGAGTTCTGATTTTGAGGTCTGCCTGGTTTACACAGTCAGTTCCACGGCACCCAGAGCTACATAGTGAGATCCTGTTTCAAGAAAAAAGAAAGTAAAATAAAAGAAGGAAGGAAGGAGTATAGGAAGGAAGAAAAAAAAGAAAGAAAAGAACAACAAAAAGTCTTGCCCCAGGGCAATCCTTGGCTGCTATGGGAAGCAAACGGTGCTGTAGTTTGTGAAGGGAGACTAACTTGGAATTTCCACAACCCTCACAAAAGGGATGCTCATTTTCTACTGTTTGTTCGTTCGTTCGTTCGTTCGTTCGTTCATTCATTCATTCATTCATTCATTCATTCATGTGAGTGTGTGTGTGTGTGAGTGATGTGTGTGTGTGGTCACAGCATCTTTCTTGACTGTTCTCCAGTTAATCTCTTGAGGTCCGGTCTCTGGCTGCATACAGAGATGGCCCACTGCAGCTAATCTAGCTTGCCACCTTGCCCTTGGGCTCCTCTGTCTTTGCCTCAGGAATGCTGGAAGTACAGGCAGTCACGGAGCCCCCTCTGTTTTTACACAGGTTCAGAGATCTGAACTTTGATCCTCAAGCATGTGAGACAAACATTCTATCCACTGAGCTGCTTCCCAACCCACACAACCTTTTTGGAGTTTCCAATGGTACTTACCGATTGAAAGTTCAAAGGAATCTGCGCAAACCCTTACCTCTCTTTACTTCTCCCTATCTCAGTGAGAGGTCTATTAAACTTGCATTTGTTGCTAGCATTGCTGCCTGAGAAGAAATACCCATAGGAGCTCTTGAGAAAGCCATAATACTTAGAAATACAAGAGAAGCAAGAATTTTTTTTTTTTGCCTGTTAACTGTTGCGGGAGGTCCTTCCGCTCCTCCAGCCTATAGCCGCTGAGATACCCGCCCATTGGGGCGTGGTCTCTCTCCCTTTAAAAAAGCGG
>NC_022013.1:44344413-44349656 GCF_000317375.1 Microtus ochrogaster | reverse complement strand
TCTCGCTCTCTTCACTTCCTGCTCGGCTGGCGGCTAGACTCCCTTCCTGGTCGTACAGAGGGCTGACGGTGATCTGTAAGTTTTTTTCCCCTTTAAATAAATACTACCCTATTAATTATAATTCCAAACTGCTGTGGCATCGTTTGTGACTTACGTCTACAGTTAACTGTTGTTCTTTATGTTGGAATCTCAGATATCTAATATTATATCAGCAAGGACTGGCAGTGTTGAGCCGGGGGTTGCTAGTCATTCCAGCAGTTCTGTCAACTTGTATCATGACATCATCAGCCCCGCATCACGACATCATCAGCCCTTGTACCGTGACATCATCAGCCCCTGTATCATGACATCATCAGCCCTCCCTGAGCTGGGTACCTTTTTGAAATTAAACTCTGGAGTTTTCAGTCACTTAGCAGAATGTCCCAACTTGAAACAGCATTGACAGTCTGGCTTTGTTCAGGGAACTCTCCTTTTCCCTGACGGATCTTCCCAGAAGCCAGGATTTCTAACCAGTAGCTGCCACTGGATGCCAATGCCACCTCTGTCAGGTGTCAGAAGTTATGGTATCTTTAGAAAGGACCAGAGGCTCCTTGGGGAGCAAAATTCCCCATGCACTCCCTACCCCATTGCCCTTAAAAGACGTTCCTGAATGACCAACGGCATCTTCTCCTTGTTCAACCACACTGCGTCTTCCATATTTATACGGAGCTTTAAAAGAAGGGAAGAAACTAAGGAAAATGGCTGCCATCAGAACCCTAAGATAATGATAAGCGCACAGAGCGAGAGGGAATTTAAGATCAAAGGCTTTGACTAAGAACAACAGAAGCAGAACATAATTTAAAGTTATGAAAAAGGAACTATTTAGAGATCTGCAAAATAAAGGGAGGCCCCGAAGACTCTTATGACACAATAGTGGGCTGGTTACAATCACATCTCTCTCCAAATGCGGAACCCAACTTTATGATTTGGTTCTCCTCAAAGAGCACCAACAGTGTAGACAGACTACATTCCCAGAAATGCTGGCTCTTCAGTTATGAGCTGCCCTGTGGGTACTGGGAATCGAACCTAGGTCCTCTAGAAGAGCAATCAACACTCTTAGCTCCTGTGCTATCTCTCCAGCTCCTAGTCGATCAAAATTTCGCAAAAGCCAAATGCCCGTGCTTCTATTTTGCAATGAAATAATATCCGGAAGGGCTTCAGAGAAGAGAAAAAAATCTGTGTAGCAGGTCCTCTGTCTTCAGTGTCTTATTGAATGAGTGTCCCCAGTGCTAGCTGACCAGTAGTATTTAGTGCTATACAGGAGCAGCTTTTGAACTGAAGAGACAAGACTAAAGCCATTTTAAACCCAGGCCCCATCTTTGTGAGAGTCTAACCTAGGAGACACCCCATCCCATGTGTCCCATCCCATGGACCTGTGAATTCATAGAAAAGCCACAACTGGCCCCAAATCTGCCTGGCTGCCCAGAGACTTGACAAACATATTTTTTCTTGACAAATCATAAGCTAGACAAACAAGATTTTTTAAGGTTACCTGATGTTTTTGAAGGAAGTTACAAAAATCTCCTCTAGACTTGAGCCAACTATTCCCCTACCCAATGTAGTAATGCCAAGGGCACATAACTTGTGATTTTTCCTCTTAAAGACCCCCTGCACTGTGAGCTTGGGGCCTTTCTCCCTCACCCACTGCATCTGTGCTGTATAGGGGACAGGGCTCCCGCCTGCAAGCCTGTATGTAGAACAATAAAGAAACCTTGTATAACTGCATTGGAAAGTCAGCCCCAGTAGTCTTGCTGGGGGCGGGGGGGGGGGCGTCTCTCGCAACTCAGGCATAACAGAACTAACTAGTTTATGTGGGGGAGGAGAGAGCCATAAGAAGTTGCCACTGGCCTCAAAGATGGGCAATCTGATCAGTGAAGGACTCTACACAAACATATTCCAGGGTGCAGTACCAAAACAAAAAACAAACAAACAAACAACAAACAAAAAAAATGGGACTTAGCCATACAATTCGAGCTCCTGGCTGAGAAAACTCCCGTGGGTTTTAGGGGACAATGGTCATTCAACCTTTCAGAAAGTCAGGCCTGTCCTCAGTTATTTGGTCTTTGGAAGTGGAGGAGTCACGATAGAGCGACTAAGATCTCCAGGTCGAAGACAAGAAGCGTCTGTGACATGTATCAGAACAAATGGCTCCAGCAATTCCCAACTACCACTTAGCGCGCAAAGGCGAAGCACTTGGTAACCATCCTTGAAGTGCAATGATTTAATTAAAATAGATTTTCACATGGTCACATTCGAAGAACTCGAGTCTCTTAATTATGGAATGCTTTGCCAATAATTAAATAGTCTTTGGTAACATCCGCTAGGAGGGAACGGGCTATTTGCAGACAGGCGGTATGCTGGAAACACCTGATAAGGCTATAAATCCCGTGTTGTGCACCCACAAATCAGTTCCAAAATTGCATCTGAACATTAAGAATGACTCTGCCTTTCCCTTAATGATAAGTTCTATGAAATCAATTAGCTGTTAAAATAGCTTAATTGGAACATATGTATTTTAATTTGTGTGTGTATTAAAAAAGTCCTCTTAATCAACCCAAAACATTCTGAAATTGCAATTCTAGGTAATGGAGTAAAAGAATTGAACTTCTGACAGGGTACAAGCAAGGAGGTGGAAAATGCGGGAAGGGGTGTGAGCCCTTGCAAGGAGGGTGGTAAGAGCACCCGGCTTTAGCGTGACGGTGCTCGAAAGACATCTAAGAATGAGCTCCTTCAGTCCAAGGTCATGTTCTCAGACACAAAAACAGTTCTGGGGGGATCTTTAAATCCCTGGGTAAGGGGTTGTGGGGGGACAGTGAGGCCTCTCAGAAGGTAGAGGCACAATATGACCAAGTCTTGATGACCTGAGTTTGACCTCTGAGATCATCACCACCCCCTCACACACAACAAACAAACAAACCAACAAAGGCAACAGAAAGAAAAATGGGGGAATTTGAGCAGTTGGCTACAATTATTGAGTCATATTTCTGCTGCCTAACTTCACAGAACTAGTGGGGAAAAATTAGAGCTAGCTATAGCTATGATAAATAATTTATTGTTATTAACAACAAAAAAGGCAGAAAAAATTATTTGGGAATATGTTTTTCAAAAAATGACTACTGAGGACACCATGAACAAAAGCATGATTTATGCTTTAGTGTTGGTAGTTGGTCTAAAAACAGAGTAGAAGAAAAAGAGAAACAGAGAGAGGCCAATCCCAAACTTTGTAACTTCAAACTACAAGCTCTTCACATGAAATGTTCATCATTGTGAAATTACAGGAAAAATCAATTTGCATTTTTCACTTGGTATTATGTACTTGACCTGTCTAACATCCCTCCATCCTAGGGACAGGATGGTGGTCACTTGTGAAGGAAGGATTCAAGGGCTGTCCCTTATTGGAACTTACTGCCCCTGGTTTCATTGCTGGTAAGATACAATGTTAGGTTCCCTTTGAAATTGTCATGGGGCCTGGGACGGAAAAGTTGTCTGATAAACAGTGAAGACTGAATGAAGAAGTCATCAAACGAGGTGCAGAAATGAAGATAGGGGAGAAATCTCAAGCAAATCTGAGAGAGAAAACCAGAGATGCAAATAACAGCAAGAGTGGGAAAAAGAAACAGAGAAGACCAGATGCACTGAAACAGAAACCAGCATCAGGCCACACCCAGACTGCAAAGAGCAGCTAGCCAAGAGGCAGCAGAGCCAGCTCGCACAGCGACAAGAAGCCCAATTCTCACCCGTCATTGAGAAAGATGAAAGCACTTTGATAGGAAGCATTACAAAATAACTCTCAGACACAGACACACACACATCGCACGCAGCCCTGGTACTAAAATATTCCTTTGGGCGTCTGAATTCAGTAGTGAAGAATTTTAAGGCTTGTTGCTCTTTCAGGATTGCAGGCACAAATACAGAAATGCATCCCTACGTTACTTGAGGTGGTTCGGTGACGCCCCTTGGGGGAATCATCAGTGTAAGCCAATCACGAGACTCAAGGATCATGAGACTGGCATCGCTCACGTTCACGGTTTGACTATCTCAAGGGTCATGCGCTTCTGCTATAACCAGTGTCTTTATGGGCGACGCACAAGAGCCGTCTGGACAGTGCTTTTTCCAAAACACAATTCACGGATGGGGTGGGAAAGTTCTGCGGGGTTTCCTTTGATTTAATAAGCAGCAACTGAGGCAAAGCATTGGCGTGAGGGATTGAGAGAGATGGGTGGTAGACACTGCAAGAACAGCAGCCATGGGCCTCTGCCTCAAGAGAGTTCACACTCCACCCTCCCAGGAAGCATACTTCCCAGTAAAAATTCCCAACACTCATTCACTGACAGACCATCAGTATCTCCCGCAACAAGCCACTACGAAGAATCTCAATGTGACAGTCAATTGAGTATTTGTACAAGCAAGTCACAAAACCAGCTGCATACAAAAGAGGCCGTGATGAATACAGCCCGCTGGCCCAGAGTGAGCTCATGGCACTGGGGACAAGGCAGGCAGTTTCTCCACAAGATGGAAGGCTAGGGGCCACAGCAGGTTAAAAGAAGGACAAGTCATATCTGCTTCTGATGCGCTGGGGAGAGGAAGGTGAGAAACAGGAGGTGGGGGAAAAAAAGGCTTTGGAGCCAGCTCTGGATGGATGAGTCACCAGGAACTTCTCCTGCCTTCTCCATGGCTATAAATAACCCCAGGTGCTGCCATTTCATTTCATTACTAAGCCTCTCCAGATGGAGAAAAATAATTAAGCAGTCTGTGGTGCCGACGTGATATAGAGAAGAGGGTAGCAACTTGTGAGCCGTTTGAATTCTGATGTTTCCTTTCAATGGTGCAATGAGGGCAGCAAGGAAAAGGGGTCAAAGGACAACACAGACCTTAGAAAAACCACAATAAGTGTAGTCGAACCTTGGGCGGAAGGGAAACAGAAAGGGGAAAGCCGTGGGACGAAGGGTGGCGTTCTGCTGGCCCGTCCAAAACAGAACTGCTAAGGTGAAATGGAGAAAGGACACAACGACTTCCCGATGATGGGCTGTCAAAAAGACTTCAGGGGGGCTGGAGGGACGGCTCAGCCATGGACAGTACTAGCTCTTCCAGAGGACTCAAGTTCTTCAAATGAAATGGCAGCTGCCCATATCAGGCAGCTCACAACCAGCTCTAACTCAGGGTATGGTTGTGTGTGTGTGTGTGTGTGTGTGTGTGTGTGTGTG
>NC_022013.1:44310009-44344313 GCF_000317375.1 Microtus ochrogaster | reverse complement strand
TGTGTGTGTGTGTGTGTGTGTGTGTGTGTGTGTGTGTGTGTGTGTGTGTGTGTGTGTATGTGTGTGGTGGAGGGTTCCAACAACCTCATTTAGCTAACACAGACTCTTGTACCAACTGGGTATACACATACACATAAACTTAAAAGGTTAAAAATGTTCAAAAAAAAGAGAAATACTCCAAGAATGCTCACTTATATATAAGTGCAACATAGCATATTTATACTTCATAGAAATACACTAACTGGCTGTGTCTCTCCTGACATGAGGACCTTTTACATATTGGTATTCAAGACAGATTTAGAAGTGACCCTATCCAGAGACTGAAACAGGAGAAAGAAGTGTCTGACTGTAGTTGGCCCTTCAAGCCTTCTGCGTTCAACGCCCGGAAGTTCCCTGGACTCAATGAAACATCAAAGCAATTTCATACATGTGTATTTAAGACAGTGGACATGAAGGATATGATTGGGGCAGCCCACCAGAAAAAAAAATCAATAAACTCAACAGTCATCAGGCGTTCTGTGCAAAGGCTACTATTCAAGTCTGAACGAGGGTGCCAGCAAGCCTCTACTCGGGAGACTGAAATCCTTCAGGTGGTCATGTGGCTAAAAATACCACCTTCCCTGGAAGGAAACCGGAAAGTATGGGAGGACTGCCCGGGAAGAAAGAGCTTGTAACTGAGAAACCAAAAGTGGACCTAACTTTGCAGCCGTGATGAAGTACAACCCTATACAAAGCATGGATAGTCTCCTCTCAGAACCCCAAGTGAAGCCAATTAAATCTTTTAGCGTATTATTTTTAAGAGCAAAATATCCTGCAACAATTGCCCAATTATTCTCCCGATTCTAGCTCATGCAAGCATGTGTGTATTCTTACTTGTTTCAAGGGATAGCCCATGGGAGACATTACAATAAGAGAAAGGCGTAAAGGAGCACGTTAATAGTTCTCAGAGCGTTCTACATTCTTATCAGCATTCAAACAAGGTTAACAATAGAGAATATTCAAAGTTCTACTCTAAAAAACAAGGCAATTATTTTAATTTTTGTACTTACACTAATTATTTATTCTTTGGAATGGTTTAACAACAAATTCCTTTATCCTTTGCCAAGCTGTTTATTTCAAATTCTCTTTTTTTGTAAAGTCCTTTAAAACAAAACTTTACTCTTACTTATCTTTTTTTTTTATCCCAAGGGCTGTGAACCCAAGGATGACCTGTGTGACCAAGAGAAAACAGGATGTAATCTGGATATATGACTGCCAGATCGCCAGGGCCTACACTGAGTGACTCTCAGCTTCGTGGGCCTGCACTGCATCCATGGGAGACTGATGCAACTCTCGATTTTCTGCTCCTGGCTGAGGTCCTTCTGCCCTTCCTCTGGGCTCCCAGGCAGCACTTGCAGAAAGGAGGTCTGCTGTGCCACCTTTCACCACTAAGACAGACTCTCGAGTTGACCTGTTACCAAAAGATGCCAGCCGCCACTCAAAGTTTCGGCAGTCCAGGCCCGGCACAGAGACATCAGGAGCAGGCAAACATGAGCAGATAGGAACATCTGTAGGCAAGCACACCTTACAGTGTGGGGAGGCACCTGCCTCCAAGGCAGTCACACACTTCTCGTCCTGAGGACGGCGAGAATATCAAGACATTTTCTATAAAATCTCCCACACTCAATATTAAAAAAAAAAAAAAAAAACAGACTTCATGAGTTCAACAAATAATGTCAATGATCTGTCTTAAAGTCAGATCAACAAAACTAAGTTTAAGCCCAAACAAGATCCCTTGGTCTACTTGCTGGGCCGATGCTGGATACGGTGCTCTGGCAATGTCGTGAACCATACAGACCTAACCACAGCAAAGGTGGCAAAGGTACCAGAAGGACTCAGAACAAGAGATGTGTGTGTAGAGTAAGTCAACAGGAGGACCAACATCTCTGTCTACACTGATGACATGATTGTTTCACGTTGTGGTCAAGGGGAAGGTTGGGGAGCCACCAGAGGCATCTAGAAGAGTCTGGAGCAGAGAGAGAAAACAGTAGACCAACAATGACCAGTAGCTTAGACCTGGCCATGAAAGAAGCAGAAGCAGAGCAAGGTGGAGGGGGTGGGAAGACATATACAGAGGAAGAACAGACTGGAGGAGGGAGAAGGGGAGGGGCAAAGATTGTGTGGGCAGAGGAGAGAGCGTAGCTGAAATAGCTGGGCTATCAGGAGAATGAGTAGCTGGGGGAGAGTCTCATGAGCTGAAGAAGTCAAGGGTAGGGGTGAAGGGAAGAAGAGCTGAGATGCTAGCTGGACTCTGTACTTGTGATACTGAGAGAGTCTGGGAGCCAGAATGTGCTTTAGGATGCTAATAGGTCCCACAGACAGCCGTGTGTCCCCTCAGCCAGTGGTAAGGGAAAGGGCTACCTTGGTAAAGGGACAGAGCTTCACAAGTTCCTAAGATGTGACTGCTGGCTTTTGTCTAATCTCCAGAATGTGGGGAAGTGCACTTTTCCTTTGGCCCTGACTATCTACCCAGAAGTCTGCCCTATCATCCTGGGTTATCAAACAGTAGCCCGATGAAGACAAGGAGAGAGTGAGACACTTGTCTATTTGTGTGTGTGTGTGTGCGTGTGCGTGTGCGTGTGCGTGTGTGTGTGTACACGATGTGTGGGCAGGGTAGGGGAAACGTGTGTCACCCCATGATGTGAATGCCACAGAACAACTCTCTCCTATTTTTTTATGTGGATTCAGCATGGAACTTAGGCCATCAAACTTGCAAAGACCTTTACCCACGAAGCCACATACATCACCAGCTTAAGACCTCTCTATATTTTAGACAAATAAAAATATTCAAACTTACTATGTGTTTAAAGGAAGAATTTCTGTTGTTTTAAATTATGTGCAAAGGTGTGTTTGTGTGTATGGACACCTGAGTTCAGTGCCCTGTAGCGGCCAGACGGAGCTATCAGATCCCCTGGATCTGGAGTTACAGGCAGCGGTTAAGTCACCTGCCATGAGAACTGAACTGAACTCAGGCCCTGAGCAAGAGTAGTTGGTACCCGCTCTCCGCCACTGAGCCTTCTCTCCAGCCCACACAATCATTCTTAAAAGGAGATTCAAAGAAGGAAATCAAGCCAGACTGAAAAATAACAATACTTCCTTCTCCTTCGCACAGCGAAGCGAAGCTCCAACGTCTCAGCACACAGGAGGCCTGACGCAGAGGGGAACCAAGGCCACTCAGCACAGCTGTGTCCAACACAGTGTGGTTTCTTTTATTATCTGCCCTATATTTCTTGTCTCTACGACAGCAGGCCAAAACTTGGAAAAGTCCCAACTAACGAAATATATGTTCAACTTTTTCATACATGAAACAGGAACTGTGTCCTAGAAACACTTCAAAAACTCAAAGCCTAGATTTCACAGTCAAGTATTTTGGTGCTTTGTCTGCCCAAGCCTCTAATTGGTCCTATATTTAACAAGTGTTCGTGGAGGAATCAAAAAAGAAAAGGAATTCAAACGTTTTGGCGAAGCATGCATCTTTCCAATACTTAAAAAACATCTTTCCAAACATGCCTTCCCACACAAACAGCACCCTACAAGTAGGAACTGGTTACTCACAGTGGCTATGAAGGATGGTGGAAAATTAACAGCCAGCTATATAAAAATCAGCAGGCAAAGAAGGTCAGAAAACAATGGGTTAACAGCTGGGTGGCAATTGCATCAGAGTGAGAGGTAAGAATTGTCAACTGTAGTCTGGTCACATCAGGAGCTACGAGGGGTCCAGACAGAACCCAGTGACCCTTCCAGCAGAGTTGAACCTGAGATCCCTCTCCTCATGAAGACTCATGATATCACAAGGGTCTCCAGTCCACGAAACCCCACAGGGATAGATACAGAGTGTTTGGCTTGCGATGTGCTGTCCTCACTTCACAGACAAGAGTGTTGTGCTTCGGAAGGCTAACTGCATCACTGACAGGCAGGAGAGGGGCTCAAAAACAAGGGATTCTACTCCAGTAAAAAAAAATCTCTGAAAAGACTGTGCTCTGCTTTGATGAATGAATATAATCAAGGAAAAGAGAGAGACTGAGGACAAACAGAAGATAGCAGTATGCAGCATAAACACAGATCTTCAAAGTGCTTGGCCATGGATAATGATAAATAACATTCTTCATGGCTTAACGTAGCATGTCTAGATGATATTTCTATGTATAAAGAACTAAGGATATTCGAAGAAAAAGTCACTGTGAATGACACATTCCAAATTTTTCGGGCTGTTTTCCTATTTTAGCTTATTCTGTTTCATTATATTTAAAATGCTGACAGAAATCCCTAACTAGTCTCATGGTCCAGTGGAATAGTAGCCTGTATTTGAAAGCTGGTGCCAGGGATGAGAGAGGGGGGTCACTGATTAAGTTGTTCCTGTTCTTCACAGAAGACATGGATTCAGTTCCCAGCACCCATATCAGGCAGATGACAACTGTAATTCAAGCCCCAGAAGACCCTTACACTTTCTTCTGATTCCACCTGTACGCCACCCCACATACATCTGCTTTTACACATGTATATACTTAAAAATAAAATAACGTCTTAAAAGCAAACTGGTCCAGAGCCAATGGTTTTTAATATCAGGAGGAATATTAGCATCTAAGATTTCTACACATCTCCTACTGAAGTGTTTGTTCAGGAAAAGGGAGAGAATCAGTAAGAAGAGAGGGGAAAAAAACAGAGAAACTTGCCAATCACATGTTCCCCACCAGAAGGAACAGTGGAACAACCTTATCTCAAACAAGAATGTTCCTTCTCCATGGCAAAGCAGCTTACTCAGAGAGACGGGTGTGGTAGATCTAGGTCCCTCTGAGTGGTTGAGAAAGCGCCAACTACCAAGACTGAACCCTGAGGAAAAGAAACTCTTGTATGTGATGGCTCCAGACAATTGTGAAGACAAAAAGGCAAACCATATATGTACTGTCCCAGTAACATTCCACACTAGACAAGAACCATGTCTCTAAAGAAATTTTACGTTAGTATGAATGGACTTCTTCAAAAGCCTGAGCACAGTCTAGGGAGATGACCCAGTTCTTAAGGTTGGCCTCATAAGCAAGAGGAACTGGGTTTGATCCCCACATAAAAATCTGGGCATGAGATGAGTGGCAGAAACAGGGGAACCCTGAAACGTGCTGTCCAGACAGCCTGGTCGTTTGACAAAGGCCCAGGCCAATGAGAGACCCTGTCTCAAGCAAACAGTGGAAGACGCCTAAAGAATGACACCTGAAGTTGCCTGCTGACCACGAACACATGCTACATGAGCACATACACAAACATATGTGTGTGCACTCTTGTGAGTGTGTGAACGCACACACACACACAGAAAACATCTGAGAAGCATTATCTGTAGGATGAAGAGTTTCCACTTTACTTTAAACCCTGATACAGGAGATATGAGCAGTAATCAATATAAACACATGAAAGGTAAGAGAAAGAACAGACGGTAGTGGGTCACACCTGCACTCCTGGCACAGGGAAGCTAAGGCAGGGGGATTCCTGTGACTTCCAGGCTAGTATGGGTTATAATCTGAGACTCTATCTCAAACAAACAAAAGGAAGAGATGGAGAGTGGTGATTCCTAAGTGAGACAACTTGGAAAGAGTCTCAACAAAGGTGAGTTGCCATAGCGACCTGGACATGGAAGGAAGAGGGGCTTTTCCAGCAAGTGGCTGCTGCTACTTATTACAGCTCCTTCAGGTAATGTCAAATTTCAAAGTTGCTTAAAAGGAAACCACCTCTTTTTCATCTGCCTCTTAATATGCTGAAGGAACCTGTTCAAGACAAGGCTGCCACAAAGTAAGTTAGATGATAAATGTGTTCTTCAATCTGTACACCAGTCAAGTAGCAATAAAATCAGAATAATTCATGCAAAAATTTTCATTATGTTTCTAAACATACTTATTTACATTTTAAATCACACATTAGACAATATGAAATATCTTTCATTTAGACAGGTGTGAACTAGAAAACAGATGCATTCATTAAACATGGAACAATTCGGTAAATTAAAGGAAAAAAAAAACCAAAGAACTCTCTGGTTGAAGTATTTCAGCCGCTGTTAACTTACTTGAAAAAATATGGCCATGGCTCCAATTATTCTGTTTTCAGAGATTGCCGTCTGGAAGCTGTCAAAGTCATCTGGATTGTAGAAGAAAATCTGCATCTGCAAAATAGTTAAAAATTGTATTAGAAAAAAATTCGCACCTATGGTTAAGTAGAGAATAGTCCAGAGAGGACATTCGCTTCCCACAGGCTGAGACCATAACCCATTTATTCTTTTATCCATAGTTTTCCTTTGTAAAACCTGTGAGAGCACATCCAAACAACATGCCACTTCCCACACGACTGCATCCATGCTGCCCAGGACACACTACTATGGAGGCGTTCTTATCGCGGTTACCCGACACATGATGAAACCTTCCCAACAGGCAAAGCTTAAACACAACTTAGCACATGCGAGTAAGAAACAGAGCCTGTGAGAGGTAGCCAGTGTGTGAAATTATCAACACACGAGAAATGACATGGGCATAACCAAGACTTGCAAGCTAGATCTCAGGAGATTATGAGACCACAATAAAAGAAATTTCACAAAGAAAAAAAAATAATGGTAAAAACTATGAAATTGTGTCTTAGAGTTTACCGTGTACATAAAAGCTATTCTACACATGAGATCACTGAATGTACTTCAAAAGCTCTATGAAGACAGAAGCTAAAGGTAAGGAAATACTGATTCAGTAAATGCCCATCAAGTTGCTTTAGGCTGAACCCCACAGGGAGAATGAACTCTGGGTGCCCCACACCAATGGTAAGGACCTTCTCTTGTATTCGCTAGAGTTTCTTACTTAAAACACAAAATCCTGATGCATCAATTTAAGATCATTTAAAAGACTGAGCATACATGCGGACGACGCAAGCGACTGCTTTCTATTGTTTGTTTTTGATTTTTGTTTTTTTTTATCAAGACAGGGTTTCTCTGTGTAGCCCAGGTTGTCTTGGAACTTGCTCTGTAGACCAGGCTGGCTTGGAACTCACAAAGATCCGAGTGCTGGGATGGAAGGCGTGAGCCACCAACATCCAGCTAACTACATCCATTCTCATTCCAAGATGGCTGGCTCCTAGCCTAGGAGACCCTCAGGAAGGCAGTGTTCTTGACATAGAAGGTCAAGCCTTTCTTCGTGGCAGAGGGGTTGTGAAGGTGAAGGCACACAAGCAGCGTTAGTGCTCCACGCTCAGATCCCAGCATTCCACCCACCACCAACACAGGCTGACATCAGCAGACTTCTTAAACATCCTAGGGAGAGGGCTGGAGAGCCAGCTCAGCGGTTGCTCTTCTAGAGGAAACAGGTATTATTCCCAGGATCCACATAGTGGCTCACAACCACCTGTAACTCCATAACTCTCCATTGGACACCTTCTTCTGACCTCCTGGGGCATTAGATACATAAATCATACATAGATATACATGCAGACAAAACACTCATAAATATATAAAAAGAACTGAATAAAAAATACAATCATAGTATGAATGGATTGGACTTAATCTCCCAGGAAATCCTGCTCCTTCAAAACAACAAAACAACCCAAAAAAAATCTCCTAGGTAGATGTCATCTCTCTCTGCTTCCGCTCACCCAGTTCCTAAATGGCATGCAATGGAAATGACGATCATATCCAAGCAGGGAACTTGGAGATTTGATACAAAACAATTAATTCCCAGAAGACACTCTGAACTCAAGGTGACTCCATATAGGCCAAAGGTGAACGGAGTCTGCATGACAGAATGAACTGAAATGCTGACGGAACGGTGACAGGTTCGTTTCTGAGGGGGAGACGAAGCCCACCATGTCAGATCACGTTCTAGAGACATTCAGGGTCTATGTAGATCGGGAAAAGAGGTAGATTCTTTTGTGACATTATTCTTTTAAAGCAAATTCATTTTCTTAAGACCTTGAGTTCTTACCAATGCTGCTGGTTTGGACAGCTTTAGACATTATGAATTTACACTAAGAAAAATCCACTGTGCAAGGTGTCGATTAAAACCACTGAGTACTGGGTCAGGTGCTTCATGTTCAATGCCACTGAACCAAGGAGGAAAAAAACCTCCACACAAGTATATTCATAAAATTACACTCCACTTTCCTTTGAGAACTTAGGCTCTCACAGTAAGTAGGTTCCAGAAAGCTTATCCTTCGGCTCCTGAATGGGGCACTATTGGTCAATGCACCACCTGAATAGCAGGGGACACAAAACGCATTAAGACTTCTTCAAGGGCACTCTGATATACAGCCCAGGACGGAAATGCATATTTGGAAAAGATGTTCAAGTCGAGGCTCCACCCACCTGGATAATAAAACGTCTCAGAAAGACACCACTTATACGAGTTGGAAATATCAATTTTCCTTGCTAGTGCTTTCGAACTGCAGCCTACTGAATTAAGCTAACATGCGAAGCTGTCGAAAGATAAGAAAGCAAAGAAATGGATAAAGTCGTACTGGGGGAAACTGGACTCTAGCAATTGCTAGTTGATGAGAAATTTTGCAAAGACAACGCTGTCGAACGTGTCTGGTTAATTCAGTTCACCATGACCTTGGTTTTGATCTATACTGAGTCCTTCTGACTTGAATCTCCAATTTCTGCATTTATTTTCAAAAGCCACACCCTACCATGGGGTGGGGGGGTGATGCATGCCTATAATCCTAGTATTTGGGTGGTTAAAGCAGGAGGCTGTGTAGGAAAATCTTAACTGAAACAAACAAAACAAAATACAGAACAATAGGAAAAGTAACACCCACCACAGAGTGCATAAATCTGGGGCATATTTGCTATATAGTAATTCCTGCCAAAGACACCTGAGGTGAGGGAAAGATCTGGAATGCCCAGTGACAGAGATGTCTAAGTGTGCCATACCCGCTAAATGCCCAGTGACAGAGATGTCTAAGTGTGCCATACCCGCTACCCAGTTCCACCAATAATTTAAATTTTGTCCCACAGGCCCCATACTGTCTCTGTAGATGACCTATGGCCATCACATCCTTACTTTCCTTCTATCACTGGGAGTAAGAGGCAGATAATGTGTCCCATGAACTGAATACGTAAGCGTGTAATTTCTAAGAATAAGGTTATCCTCTTACATGATCGAGGTGTAATTGTTACAATAAGAAAATTTCACATTGATGAGATCTGATTACCCAATTCTCAGTTCACTTTCAAATTTAGTAAAAGTGCCCAGTAAAAGCCCATTACAGATCATCTTACAGTTCTGGGTGCAGGATGTAACCTGGGATTAAACTCTCCACTAAGTGACCATATCCGCGCTGTCTGTTCCCACGGCCATCTGGAACAACTCCTTGACACTCGTGACTCTAAGAGTGAGATGCTTCCAGGACAGTCTACATGACACTGTGGTCCATCTCATCACAGTTTCTCAAGAGTGCATTCCGGTCGTATATTTTGTGCAAACTGTCACACGGCGCTGCCATCTTCATTCAAGGTACCAATCCTAATACTAGGACTGTTTATCTCAATTATTTCAAGGGTGACATGGGACAATCTTCTCCACTGAGGTTTTTTATTCCTTTGAAAATGTAAAGATCTTTGTGGGGAGAAAGGGTGAAACAATATTCCTACCCTGGTTTCTCAGTTTCACCCACTAGTTTTGGCATTCATTAATGATTTTCTAACTCTTTTTTTCTGTATTCATGAATAAGATCTTTATGCAAGGAGTATCTTTCTCTTCTCTAGGTTTACGCATGCATGTATTTGTGCATACAGACTTCTTTTGTGTGCACACAGACTTGCTGTAGCTTTTACTTTGTTCAATCTGCAATGACACTTATTCGAAACTGTATTATCTTGATGTGCAAACTGCCCCAGCTTCGCCCAGCAGGAGACCCTTCCAAAGGACTCCCTGCCATGCAACTATGATCCTATCATTCTCTTTGCTTATTGTTAACTCCCTCCTTCTTACCAGGCACACTGGTTTAGACCTAACTTAAACTTTATCAATCCCAGCCACAATAAAAGGCCATTTTATTCTAGTACATAGTGGATTCTTTTGGTGGGAAGAGTGGTTTAAAGACTCAGGAACTCAGTATTTTCCAAATGTGCTGAAAATAGAAAACATCATACCACGCAGTGGTGGCGCACACCCTTAATCCCAGTCCTCGGGAGGCAGAGGCAGGTGGATCTCTGAGGGTTTGAGGCCAGTCTGGTCTACAGAGTGAGTTCCAGGATAGTTGGAGAAGGTCCACAGAGAAATCCTGTCTTGAAAACCATCCCCCCCCCAAAAAAAATTGGTTCTTCAAGAACACATTATAGTTGAAGACCAAGGTATCCATTCTGAAAAGGAAAGGAAACTGAACCAACACTGTAAATGGATGTCATGTGACCTTTCTTTCTGACAGAGAAAGGCTGAAGGAAATTAAAGGAGAAAGCCACTGAGAAGGAGTGCATTGTGGGACAGTCATGAGACCTCTTAGTCAACACTTCAAAGCCAGGAGTGATTAGGATGGGCCAGATCATGTCTACCAAGTAGACTGAAAGAACTGGACCATCCTGCAGGTGTTCCTGTAGCCAGGTCAGGCGTGTCTTACCAAGAGCATCAAATGACATCATACAACATTTAGAAAGCAATAATTTACAGGGCAAGCAAATCACAAGGAAGCCTCATCACGGGCCAGGACACATGCGGTAATACAGGGGGATGCCAGCACAAGCTCTGCCATGTGGGATGGGCGCAGTGATGGATGACATCCTGCATGGCCTTGGGTGCTAAGGAATTACACAGAGTCTAAGGTACTCACAGCCCTTCTCCTACATGGCACAATTTCCCTATCACTTAAATCGACTCTAGGTGCAACGGGATTTAATGTATTTTTTCTTTCAATTTGCATCACTGTGCATGTAAAGTTGAATGAACCACAAACGATCAATCCGAAACAGGCTTAATATTGCTATTTTTCACACATTTATTGACCAGAAACAGGATATCAAATCCTGTTTCTACCGTTCATTAATGCTCTGTGAATAAGATATTACTATGAGTCTCAGGCAAGGAAAACAAGGGTTTGTGAGTCCAAATTTTTCAAAGCTCTTAAAGAAGAAAACCATATGTTAGTATAGGAAAGTAATCTTTTATCCTCAGAAATCAAGGTCTTCATCACGGTGCTTCCTTCCACCTGGCAAGAATATCTACTTAATGGCGACTCTGTGTAAGACACCATGGTAGATGAAGACACAGGAAATGCTTGGAAAGACTAAAGAGCTGTTAAAGAGCCAAGGTTAACTTTTTCTTTGAATGCCAAAGTTGGATAAATGCATGGAAAAAGAGCTTAAGGTCATGGCCAAATGAAATACATGGTAAAACAAAGCCTAAGTCAGTCCAGCCAGGGTGAGGATGGGACGTGTTCATGAAGGTCAACGCATTCTCTAATGTCATCCCTGTGTACCCTAATTCAGTGCTCAGGTGACCAGGACAAAGAATACAATGAAACTACCCTCATTAATCCAATCTAGAAAATTACTCGCAGCCATGCCCACAGAACTGTCTCTCAGGTGACTCCAGATCCCATTTAGTTAACGACCAAGTAAAACCATCACATACATGAAGCCATGTTCCAATTCTCCAGTTCTCCCAAGGCCATTAGCTAGAAAGATCTAGGCAGACAGAGCATAAGTCAGCTTGGCTCAAGGATGTGCCGGACACAGTGTTGGTCAGTATATAAACTATGAAACTGTTTCTGGAAAGAATACATTGAGTAGGGACACGGAGTGACTTGAATGAAGATTTGAGAGTGACAAAGTCATCAACAAATTCATGATGCCTTTGCTATGTCAAGGAATAAATACCAAGAGATAAAGTGGGATCAGGGCGCTAAAAGAACAAAGAGATTTAAGCTTCTGAATAAAGTCCTGGAAAGGTAGAAATAATATAGGACAAAGATAACATAAGGTGGCCAAATAGCTCCAGATATGATTCTGGTAAACACAAATTACATTTATTAAATTTTCTTTAATGCACAAGACACTGAACATTTTCTAACTGACTCTGGACTAAGACTATGACGCTCAGACAAACAAACAAAATAAGATTTATTTATTTGTCGGGAAAATGGTAAACAAATGTATTACGTATATTATACAATAATTCATAACACAGAGTTCCCAATGATCCAGGACACATATTTTATGAATAGTTATTTTTATTTTGGTGAATAAAACGTCTGGGCATGAGCGTGTGTGTGTGTGTGTGTGTGTGTGTGTGTGTGTGTGTGCGCGCGCACGTGCATGAGCACAGAAACCTTAGCAGGCCAGAAGAGGGTGTTGGATTCCTTGGAGCAGGAGTTACAGGTGGTTATGAGACACATATTGAGAGTGCTGGGAACTGTTCCAGGTACTGTAGTTATTTTTAAATGAATCCTTATGTTTTGTGGTAATGTTATGAGAAAGTTTTTTCTTTCACCTATGCTTAAGATTTAAACCATGAGAATTTACGAGTCCAGCAGACTGACTTCCATGAGGTACATGGGTCTTATCTACTCAAAGGTCTGAATGAGGTCTCTGGCAACGTCAGCCTTCAGATACAGGACTGGGACATTAAACTCAAGACTAAACCACATGGACCTGGGCATATCACATGATGAAAGCAGTCTGATCCAGTGACTTGACCAGCACATCTGTATTCCCCAGAATTAAGCTCCTCTAAGGTGAACACATCCTCAGTCACGACCCAGATCCCCTTTAGTACCCAGAGAGAAAACTGGGTACTCGGTGTGGCATCAGAGATCACTTGCTGACTGAATATTGTGTTCTCATTTATCTATTTTTTTGCATACATCAATTATGCAAAATATGAATTTCACTATGAAATTTCATGTGTATATAATAACTCAGATCATATCCGCCCCCACTGCCCCCTCGTTACTCCATTTCTTGCTGATTCCCCTCCTCTTTCAAAGTATTCTACCTATTAACTAACTCTTACGCCCCTGTTTGGTGATCCAATTAGTTTAACTAAAGTTACTTTAGAGGCATGGGTGTGGGGTTATTCACAGGAAAACAGAAGCTTGCTAGTGGCTACATCACTGAAGAAAATCTTTCTCCCCCAGCAGCGTCCTTTAACGCGCATGAATCCATAAAGCTGGCTAGGGCCTCATGAGATCCTCCACTCAGGGTCCCTATCTGAAAACCGGAGGCTATTCGCAGCCTGAAGATTCGCTAAGCAATGCTTTGGAAAAGTCGGAATAAAAGAGACAGCTCTTATTTTCCCATGAATCTCTACGAGCAGAAGCGATGTGTCAATGATGGTGAAATCGATTCTTTCCACATGCCAGCCAGCCTCCCAGGAAGTCATGCCAAAAGGTGTGGGCTCAAGCAGCCTTCATCGAAAGAGTATTTTTAGGAGAACTAAATTCTGAAGAGGAATTTTTGCCCACAGCATCTCTGTGGGCAAAGCGACATTCAAATGAACGTCCACATAAATGTTCTGAAGGCCTGCTTAATACCGCACGGATCGGCACACGACACCCTGGTCTTCAGCAACTCCTTTCTGCTTCGGCCATGAACTGTCCCCAGCTCCTTTGTAGCTGGAGTTCTAGTTTTTGGAGCAGATGATCCCAAAGTGCAGACTAAGTCCAAGGGCCAGCAGAGCAGGAGTTGGGACAACAGTGTCTACTGCCAAGACTCTATAATTTCTTTACTCTGTTACAGACATCCTCACAACTCCCGGTCCAGGGACAAGTTTTTGCATATCTCCTCTGATGGAGAAGAACCTGCATCCTCGAAGAAAAATGAAGCTGCATTTCCCAGGAATTTGCTACACATGATTCATGAAGTTTTTACCTCAAGCTCAGAGAAAGACTGGAAAGCAATGAGGCGGGTTCGGAATAACACATTCTGAGCTGGATCAGACGCTAACCCCTCATCACACATTTAGGGAAGGTGACAATAATCTACAGCTCTCCCAGGTAAGAGCTGCATGACAGGGAGGAAGGAAGCTACTGACATTCCCAAGAGTACCCTCAAGAAAAACTACAGCCTTGCATGCCTATTATTTATGAACTGTCTTCTATGTGTACGATGCTCCAGTAATTACCAAAGCAGTTGTGCTGTCAAGACCGGGGTGAACAAAGTCTGTCCCTGCAGAATCTACACCTACATCCCCAGTACTGGGGAGGCTGAGGCAGGAGGACTGCCTCAAGTTTAAGGCCAGTAGAGGTGCTACAGAGCCAACAGAATGTGTGATAAGGAGTTAGGGCTTGATGCAATTCAGTAAATGCAAAGGAGGACATAACTTGTGTCTGTCCACAATCTCCCTACAGAGACAGGGTCATGAAATAAATAAAGACATTTTAAAAAAAGAATTAAAACAAAAATAACAATAAAAATAGACAAGGTGGCACACACCAGTACCACCAGTGCTTGAGAGGCTGAGGCAGGAGGATTGCCTTGAGTTCAACTTTTTAGAACTTACTGAAAAAAAAGCAAAACCGAACAAGAAGAAGCTATCACTTCCTTGCAGACACACGGTCAGCTCTGAAGCCCAGTGGGACTCACCACTCCAAGCACACAGGACAGTGAAGATCCCCGGGTGCTTGTGGAACACGTTTGTTTTGCAGACACAGGAAAACCGCTGGTGTCTGTGCTCCTCGCAAAGTGAAACTTTGTCGGAATCGCTTTGTGCTTGGAAGGCAACAGCCACATGATTCACCGTGAAATGAAGTCTGGAAAATCATTTTGGATAAATGGGCCTATAAATTCAATAGAATTTCCATGACAACACAGAGTGCAACGCTCACCACAAATAAAAGGCTATCCATCATTCGGCACCAACTAGGAATTGGCAATATGTCTCCCACCTGGAAACGCAAGGAGCCCAAAGCTCAGGTTGTGACTTACCCGCCCCAACTTTCCACTATGCTTCACTCCTTACTTCTCATATGTATTCTCAACCCCATAATGGCCTGTGGGTGACACCGGGAGGCTAGGAAATGGCAATTAAGCGAAATAAAATTCGTACAAGCGCGTCACCGGTTGTGACTCCTTCCCTACTTCCAGCCAGAGGCCTCGCCGTGAGTTGTGAGCAAAGATAAGCAATGCGGATGGTTATCCACTATCATGAAAAGCATGATGCCAACACTCGGGATCTCCGTACGATACGATGGGAGGAGGGTTGGCTCAGCTGGAAAGCTGCTAGGGCACAAGTATTAGGACCAAGTTTGATCACTGGAATCTGTGTCAAAGTTGTCACGGGCATTGGGGCATGCCTATAACCCCGGTGTGGAGCGAGCAGAGACAGGCAGGTCCTTGGATTCACTGGTTAGCCCAGCACAGCCTGACTGATAAAGTACAGGCCAGTGAGAGAGGAGATCCCTTCAAATTAAAATCTGGACAGTGCTCCCGAGAAAGACACGTGAAGTTATTCTGTAGCTTAGAATCACAAACGACACACAAACACAAAGGAAAATGTTTTGTGCAAATTATGTCTGAGGAAACAGGCACAAGACACCCGGTGATGTCTCCAGCACTTGAGTTCTGTTGAATCCCAGCCACACCTTCGAGTGAGTCCACTCTTGGACATTGTAAGATGGGGACCACTGACCAATCGAGAACACCTGTAACAGAATGCTCCTTGAGCCACCTTTGAATTTCAGGTGTGGGCCCCTTAAAATAGGTTCAATTTGCAACCTCTCTGAGCACTGGACGTGTGGGGGAGAGCTGGGGGGCCGGTAGCAGGGGTGCCAGGGCCAAGCAAGCAGCCAGTGCTTATTTGGTGACTGCAGTGGTTACCCACCCCTCGCCCCAACCCCCAACCCCACAACACACACGACAGGAAATGTATTTTATTTCTGCATTTAGAGACATTTTCTTGCTGCTCCAACTCACAGGAACCAACTGCTGCAGAGAGATGCTTGCAGGAGGGGAGATCGTGAGACTATGGACACACCTTCCAACAAGGCTTCCCACGTCCTGCCATGCTGCCCAAGGCTAGGCAGGGCAACAACCCATGTCCATCACTTCTCACCACTTGGACTTGGATGTCTTCACCATAAAACTAGGCGCTCATAGCCCTTTTTAATGCTTGATTTCAATATCAACACAACAGGATTTAGAAGCATCTAGCAGACTAGTAAAGTAACCTGGTCGTGCATGAGTCCGTTTCAGAGAGGATTAAGAACGGGGAAAATACCTGCCCTGAATACAGCACAGGGGGATTCAGACAGAACAAATGACCAAAGGGGACACTGAGCACAGCATAGGCATGCCTTTCTCTCTGCTTCCTGGATGCCATGAAGGTGAACTGCTTTGCTCCATAACACCCTCCATTCCAGGACAAACTGACAGCTATTAAACCCTTCTTCTCTGTTTGGGCGAAAGCATCTCCATAGGCCCTGGCACCCATATACCCCAAGAATCTGGAAGGTTCGGGTGAAGGCTTCATTTCAGCCCCTGGCATCCATATACCCAAAGAGGAAGGAGGCTCCAACCCAAACTCCCACCCCTGAAGCTGCCTCAGTCCAGACGCTGCCCCTGAGAAAGTCCACCAAGGATGATCCCTCCGTAGAGATGCTCAAGACCATTCCCACAGGGCATTTAAACTGTCCCCAGAGAACAAACACATGGTCTCCTCAACTTCCCGTGGGGCCACCTAGGAATGTTGTGCTCTGGACTTGTTGATTTGGTTTGACTGGCTTATTACATCAGTGGCAGCGGATTCCCAGTAACTAGGAACTTAAACTTGACACTCCCTTACTAATTCAGATAGCAGGAGGAAAAGCTAACAAACACACTTTTTAAACACATACATTCAGTCCTGGTCTTACAGTCAGGGCTTTCATGGGAATCTGCAGGGGCTTAGAATACCAGAATGGGCAGGACTCAGTACATGCCAGAATGAAAAGGTGCGGGCTACAAAACTGTCCCCTGCAAGTGGCTCAAAGCATTCTTTGAGAAGAATATCCACGTTTTACACTTTCACTAAGGGTGGTGAAGAAGGCCTGAGATAAAGCCAGTTAGTACCGTGCCTGCCCTGGAAGTGTGCAAATGTGAATTTGAATGCCTAGCAACCATGTAAACGCACAACCAGGTTGTGGGCATCTGTAACTCCAGTGCCTGGAGACACAGATAGGCAGTCTACTGGTCCAGTCAGTTGGTGAGCCTCTGGTTCAGTGAGAGTGAGAGACCTTCCCTCAAAAGACAATGTAGAAATCAGTCAGAGAGGACGATGACACCCAGGTCAAACTCTGGCTTCCACATACACCTGCATGTACATCTATTGTGGGACCCTCACCCCTTATTCTCAATGGGGCAAGAAGAAATTTCCTAGCAGAATGCTTTCCCAGGAAGATAGTGGCCTTCCCCTCTCCCACCCAGGAGATTCCCAGCACAAGGTCACTTAGCTCAGCCCAGCCAGCCACCTGGTACAGGCTGGTAAAGATGGCCTAACTCAACAACAGTGGCCTTGCTCTAAGAACAAGGAAAAAGCTAACTTAACAGAATGAGAGGGAGCAAAAGTCCTTGTACCCATGCCAAAACATTTTCAAAGATTCTCTTTGTAGTTATGCCTTTAAAAGCTTACCCCACAGAGGAGATACAACTCCTCTCTACCTTGTTGTAACGGGGATGGAGATGAGTTCCAAACATGTTTGTATTATGCTGATTAAAACTTGCTTATTACAGTCTGGGCCTCTCTGGTGGTCTCTCTCTGGGGGTCGTAATCAGGGCACAACACTATGTCATCTCTTTCTTTCACACACACACACACACACACACACACACGCACGCACGCACGCACAAGCACGTACACACACATTTTCTTACACTATTGCTAATCTGAATTCGTGGACTTTCTTAGCTTTCAGCCACTGGATGGATGTTTCTAATTTCACTTAATATTGCTCTGATAGCCATTTAGAATAAAGACTTTCCCTCATCTTTTTCTAATGATGGCCATTTCATTACTCACGGAGGCTTTTTACTTAGGCAAATCAATGCTCTCCTACAGGCCCTGTAAGTGCAGAGGCAAATACATGTGTACCTGCTCCTTGGCGTTGTTTATATAAAGCAAAAAGCCCTTGTTCTACATAATGTGTCAGAGAATTAACAAAACAACCCACCAAGGAGGGAAAGGAAGCGATCAATCTTCATTGAAAGTTCCTGAATGTACACTGTCAATGGGGAAAGCCAATGTGCAAATTAAATACACCGCGAGCACATTCGATTTGCAAAGCAGCATGCCCTACAATGCTGCACTCATCACAATACCAGATGTGCCACACATGTGTGTGCAGGGGCTTAGAAATGAAGTGAGCAGGTACAGCTGGGTGAATGCCACCCACGAGTAGGGATTTTCTCAGAAGAAGAGAGCAAAACTAAGGTAGGACCCAGGAAGGAGTTTGTTTTGGGGATAATTTAAAACCCGTGCTAGGCTCGTAACAGCCCTTCTAGAAGACACAGAAACAATTAAAATAAGGAAAAAAATGGATAAAGAAAAACTGAGAAAGAGCAGGCCTGATTTTGGTTCCTTAGCTCTGGAGGGAGGAGGAGTAACTAACGGTTGGGTCTAGGGACACCATGCTGGACAGCAGTCTCCTTAGGCACCTGCTCTGAGGACCAGAGCCATGTCATGGCGGGTGTGTGTGTGTGTGTGTGTGTGTGTGTGTGTGTGTGTGTGTGTGTGTGTTTCTATTGCTCCTCTCACTTGTCATCTGTGAGTGCCACGAGTCAGATGACCCAAGCTCCCCAACACTGAAGGGATGCAGAGGTAAAGAAAAGACAGTGTCTCTGTGATAGACCACATCAGCTCTGATGGGCGTGTTTGCTGAGTCCCTACGAATTCGGTCATAAAGAGACACCACGCAAAGCCACCTATGAGAACTGGAGAGGAAACAGAGCTCCATGCCGGGCAGGGTGCAGCAATGTCTTAGAAAGAGACCACCTCACCAGAGACTAGCGCTGGGTTACAGAACCGCAGCAATAACATCTGGCGGTGAAGAAAAGACATCATTAGGACATGCAAGTTCCCCACCACTTTGACGATAATCTCAGAACAGTCGAATCCAGAGAGGCAGAAGGCTAAGAGGACGCCACCTAAAGCTTGTGGGGAGGGACTGGGGAGTTGGTGTCCCACGGGGATAGAGCTCCGCTTAGACATGAGAACAAGGTTCTGGAAAAGAGTGGATATTCTGCATAGAGTGAACATCCCTGAACTGCATGCTTAACTGAAATGATAAAACCATAATTGAAATGGCAAATCTTATTTACGTGCAATTTACTACAGTTGAAAAAATAAGAATGAGCCATTGGAAAAAAGTAAATAAAAATGAAAAACTGAACGCAAGCTCTACCACACTAGGTATTGATGTCAGGAGCAATCAGTTCAATTTCCCATTTCTGAATGAAAATGAGAGGAATCTAACAGCGAATGGGGACAGCTTCAATGGATTTTAGGTTCCCATGCATCCATTCAAAGTCTGGGGCTAAGATTTAACACCACAGAGAAACAGAAATGTCACAACTACAGAATCTCAAACGTTCTCCTTCTCCTCCCTTCTTCTTCGTAATTATCAGCATAGCATAAACCTCCTAAAAATACCTATTTCTGTTGAGCTGATTACTTAATTCTGAATCACTTAGTGTGTCATCTCAAAGCCTTTCACTGGTGGCTTTTCTGACCTTCCCATTCCAGCTCACACTCTTCATGTCCGAAGTTTCACCAAGAACATTTTGAATGAGGAGATGGGAATGGAAGAGCATCACTGTGAACACCTATAAGCTCTTTTAGACAGTTCACCCCACCATCCACCAGACTGTCAGGCAGAGAATGCTAGCGTGTGAAGCCCACTGGCATTCTCTAATACCCAGTCACTGCCAAACGAGCAACACTGGTGTTAACAGGAAGCCAAGCCATGTCTCCCAGGCTCGAGTGGGAGTCCCTCTGGCTAGAACATTCTGGGGCTCTAAAGCAGCAATTCAACCCCCTTTGGGGGTAACAGATATATCCTGCATATCCGCTATTTACAGTGCAATTCATATGAGTAGAAAACTGACAGTTATGAAGTAGCAATGAAGTGATTTTATGGTCACGGGTCACCACAACATGAGGAACTGTATTAAAGGGTCACAGCATTAGGAAGGTTGAGCACCATCGTTCTGAAGGGTAAATCTTAGTGGGTTGTTGCTACTAATTTGAAATAAAAATAAAGTTCAAAGAGATTAAACGCAAGAAAATATCAAAGCATGGCTTTATGAAGGCAAGCATCTACAGGACACAGACAGCCCCTAGTCATGCTTGCAACTGGCTCTGTTCATCACCCATACTAAACAGCTGACCGATACACAAAGTGTCTAGACAGGTAACGATAACTGTGATCAAACACATGGTTCCTCAACTTGTCTCAGATCTGTAATGCAGAACCTCACACCCAGTACTCTGCATAGGAAGCCGGGTTCGGAATCTCTAAACTTACCAATCAACTACCACTGAAAGTCTCCTGACCAACATATTAGAGCAGAGGGGAGTTAAAACGGACAGATATTTAAAACTGGCTGCCTTCACTGGGATTGGAGTACTCGCTGATATTACAGAGGAGCTCAAAAGAACATGTCAGAATAAAGCAGGACCAACGCCAGGTTCACTGCCAATTAATAAGAGAACAACAGGATAAATTGAGTAATGCCTGTACTATGGAGAACTAAGCAGAAATGAAAAAGAATGGTCTGATCCACACTTTTCAAATAAAGGGGAAGATGCGGAAATTCACAGACAGGGAGGGACTACCACTAAGAGATTTAACTGTTGCTTCTTCAGAGACCTGAAAATGCAGGGTTGAAACGAAGAAATGACCTTGAACAGATAGATGCAGTACTCTTTAAAATATCAACAATATACGCCACCAACCTCAGAGGAAGATGAAGAGGGACTCGGCATTACACAGGTGACAGGATGTATAGTCAGAGGGAACTAGATAGGAATGTATCTGCAGGCCAATCCATCGTCCCAGGACAATCTGAGTCACCCCAGGGAGGTCCCAGAGGGAGTGTATCCATGTAACCAGTATGTATGCAGATGCTGAGGGAATACGGCCTCCAAGAATCGCAGAATGTACTCATCGGGTACATTGGTACTTCTAGATAACCAATGGCTATCTAGAAGTTATCAAGACACACGTGCATTCTGTTCTAAAGCCTGTGAACTGTCTGGGAAAACGCACGTGAATATTTTATGGAGAATTCTGCCTGCGTACAACGCCCTGGAAGAGGTGCTGTCTTACGATTACACTAAAGACCAGAAAGGTAGGTTTGGACAATGAGGAATCGCTTCAAGAACACACCTGGTTTCCTGACACCTTCCCGTACTTAATTTAAACACATCTATCTGAAAGTTCGGAGCTAGTATCTACGTAGGAGAGGGAGCATCTGGCATTTGTCTGAATTTGGGAGACCTCACTCAAAATGATGACTTTCAGGTCTATCCATTCACCTGCGAATTCCATGACTTCATTTTTTATACTTGAATAATATTTTATTGAGATTATGTGTCACACGTACTTTCCATTTGTCAGTCCACTATTGTGATGGAGCAGGAAGGAGCGCAGATGAGCAAGCGTCTCTGTAGCAAAAGACACAGTCTTTGGGAACAAGCCTAGGAGGGTACTGATGCATCATGGGGTAGACTTCTTTCTAGCTTTTGGAGGAACATCCACACCAATCTATACACTGGCTGCACCAGCCTGCCCTTCCACCAGCCACGAATCACTGTCCCCCTTTCCCTAGGTCCATGTCAATGTTTGTCATTTCTTCTCTTGATCTGAGCCATTCTGACTGGGTCATGGTAAGAAAGCAGGGCAGAGGTGATATGAAGAGGGTTGAGGAATATAGAGATAGGAAGAATTAACTTGAGTGGGAGTGGGAAGGCAGGGTGTGGGGTGTGGTCACAAACACTAAACATCTATGATGCCTGTACAGAAATGTACTATTACAGAAGCTTTCTGAAGCACATACATACAGAAAAAGAGTTTAAATGAAGTTTAATTCCTATACAGGGAATATGCCTCGCTCAGAAGACAGAGGCTATCAAATAAAATGCTCAGTGCCAAATACGAGTTTCTTTCCTCCCAGTTCTTAGGCAGAAGTATCATGGACACATCTCCCTCCCTCCCCGCCCCCCAAAAAACAATACAGGCTATTGGTTACCCTCTAGGATTTGATGGATGATTGACAGGACCTGGAGATAAACATGCTGGTTTTGACCTGGGAGCTTCATGCATACTGGCTAGCCTTCACAGTGGCAGCAGGTCCTGTGCATGCTATTGGAAAAGAAAAGGAATTAGCACATCTGGGGACAGTATGCACCCAGACGTAAATTCTGAAAGCCACAATAAAGACTGGTCTAGCAAGGGATCGCCACTGGCCTAAGAGTGGCAGGGATGATTTCAGAGTCACCAGTATCTTTCTGATTATATTTAAGGCCCACTTCACAAGATGGAACTCACGCTTTGCAATGTTACCTGAGTCAGGAACCCGTGCCTGCGTAGGTCATGGGCCCAAGGGAAGAACTGATTACAACACAGTATTAACGTGCTCCTAAAAGGTTACGTTTATAACCACGGATTAGTGGCCCTCACAACTCTCTCCAGGGGCTTCTTTTTATAGCAGAGGGTGATAACTATAGAGGCTCAGAATTGGTTAAAGCACAGCGTATAAGAGATGGGGAATGCCTAACACTTAAATGGGACATTTATATCACAACGTTCCACTCTCAAAAAAAAAAAAAAACTCAGAAGAAAAATTTCAAGAGGCAGAGGACAGTTGTGGTTCTTGACCATGACAGGGCTGTTGCTCATAAGATCTCAACAGAAGCTGACTACATTAACAAGAGTTGCACAATATCAAGTCAGCCAAAATGCCAGTGTGGATGGGGGAGGGGCTCACAAAATCCCACCCATAGCTGAGGAGCTGTTGGCAACTGATGGTTGTTGGGATGAGGAAGAACCAGTTTTCTTTAGATGTGGTCCCTGATAGGCTGTCTATGCTCCAAAGCCTGGACTTAGCGGCTTTTCAAACAAAAGTAGTAATGCGTACTATTAGAAGGGAAAAGAGGTGGTGAGGTATGGGAAGAGACACAAGGGAGAGAGTGGGGTGTATGGAGCTGATCAATACATACTGTATCCACGTATGAAAATCTCAAACAAACTGAGAAAGGACGAACACAGCTGGTGAGCAGGAAATGACGGTCTGCAGACTTCTGTTCCTCCATAACAGAAATGACTCCTGGAGACAGCCGTTCCCCCATACAGTGCAGGGTCATCTGCTGTGGAGTCCTTAGGTGATGACAATGACCTGGATGCAGTTCAGGAAGAAAAAGCTCCTGGCCTGGGGTCAATCTCAAGTTCAGGTATTGAGGCACTGCCATGCAGGAGTTAGAGCCATGTCCGAGGTGGGAACCTCAGTTGAAGAAATGCCTCCATGAGGCTGGCTTGCAGGTGACATCTATGGGGCTTTTTTTTGATTGTGGACTTGATGTGGGAGGGTCTAGCTCACTGTGGGCAAGGCCACTCTTGAGCAGATGATCCTGGGATGTATGGGAACGGTAGCTAAGTTTAGTCTGGAGCACGGCAGTAAACTCTATGACCTCGATTTTAGTGAGTTTCTCTTCTGGTTTCTCTGGGTGATAAACTGCTACCTGAAAGAATAACAGGAGATAAATGCTTCCCTTTGAAGTTGCTTTCGGTCACGGTGTTTGCCACGGCACCAGAAAGCAGACAAGGACAGTGGCTGTCACCCACGTGTGCGCTCTCTCTCTCTGGATGACTTTGGTTAGAATCCGCTGTGCCTACCTGACAGTGACTAATATCAAATGATGTCACCCAGCTGCTACCTGGGTCACACTGACCAACTCTACCCGGGATGGACCCGTGGTTTACGGCGAGCAGCTCAACTCCCTGCTGGGCAAGGACAGAGGCAAGAAGAATCCACCAGAGATACTTCTTGAGTGTGAACAGTGTGTGGGAAAGGAACACAGGCTGCTGTCATGGAAATGACACAGAATCAAATACCCAGTCTCCCTGCTGAAAGAAACCACTGCTCACTACTGCGTTCATGGATAAATCACACATACAATGTGTTACTAATATCACACGGTACTGATATATGGGAATTTATTCATCTAACAGTTTAGAACTTTATATCATCTAATTATTATGTGAAGGTGGGAATGGGGTACACCAGCTGCCACACAATGAAGACACAACTGTCATGGAGAATGTGATTGGGTAACTGTGATTTCTCACCATGCTTTCTGAATTGGACTGAGACAGGAAATCAGGTCGTCTCCATGAGGAATTGTATGAAAGGGGAAAGACATCCGGGCATGCATGGCCAGGTATTCAGAAGGGTTTCTGGCAGGCAGGGGTTAGATTTTTATTCAAAGTATTATACCCCAATTTAATGTCTTGAGCTTTAGGCTGGTGCACTGGGCCTTATTACTTTTTCAGCTGCCTCCACCTCCAGGGTATTTAACAAACTGGCTAAGGAATTCCTACCAAAGGATTCCACCACCCCTCGGGCTGTCTGCTCAGCACAGAGACCCCACTTTCCCCTCCCAGTCTGGGGGGAGCAGAGTGATGGGAAACTTGAAGCTGTCTATGTTCTCTGAGCTCTGAAAGGTGTATTAAGACTCACCTGGAGGTCTCGGGCTTTGCGGTTCAGGAATGTTAATAAGATGATAAAGGCATTTCCTCCTTTTTCCTGAGGTGTGTGTTTGTGTCTGGGTGAGTGGACACATGTATGAATGCACAGGCAGGTGGAAGGCAGAAGTCAATTGCAGGAGGTCATTCCTTTTCAGGAACCATCGATCAATATCTATTTGCAGACAGGGTCTCACTGAACCTGAAATTTACTGATTATTAGGCTGGACCTCTTGGCTACTGAGCCCCAGAAGTCCACTTGACTCTACCTCCCAAGTGCTGGGACGACAGGAATTGTGCCATCAAACCTAGCTTTTATGTAAGTGCTGGGATTAAACTCAGGTCTTTAGTATTGAATGAGGGATACTTTACCAACTGAGTTCCATCCCCAGCCTTCCTTCCAGGCCAGTGGCACCTTGACCTTGGTTCTCAGGGTGTAAACCTGCCCTGTACGGCACTGATATTCTAGTTGAGTCTTCATAGCTCAACTTCTACATTCTGGTTTCAGTCTTTTTAGTTATGATCAGTATACAAAACAACAATAGCAGTTGTCGTCAGGGGCAACACACTGGCTGGTGTAAGGACACCACACCATTGTGTACCATGTAGACGACTGGACATGACTCAGGAAAGGGTTGTCCAAACACAGTCACCTTTGAAGGCACACTCCTCCCTATGAGAGAAACACTCTACCACCTTCTTGAGCAGTAGAAAAACAGCGTAAATCTGATGATAGACTCCACTCAGAACTTCCCAGCCACACTCCAAAAGCCAGCTGCAAACAGCTGTGGCTTTTCAATGTAAACCATCACTGGTCTCACAAACTGTCCTGTAGGTGTGGTCAGGATAAGCACGCCCTTCACCTAAGGACAAGGAAACATTAGAATCTTGATGTTAATAGCAAATATATCCCAAATGAATTACGTGACTCATTTGATTTTTACTGAAAGCAAGAATGGTCCCTTTACTGGTCAGAGAAAGGGTCTGTAGCTTCCATTCATCCCAAAGAGTGCCTGTCTTAAAGAAATCAAGTTGTTCAATGCATGTGTCACGGGGTTTTTACTTAGTCTCCATCTTCGCTGAATCTCACCTTCCCATGCCCATGTGTGGTCTCAGAGCTCAAGAAGCCTTCTTCATACCCAAGGCACCCACTCAGAACAGATGTGAAATCCAAGGAAATGCATAGCATCATAAGAGCCCAGTTCAGCCACAGTATCCCTCCCTTCTGAAGTCAAGGGTTCTCAAGCAAGCTGGCTCTGCCCCTCGGGAGGACTTTGATAGTGTTTGGAGATGTGCCACCTTGGAAACAGTATGCAAAGGATGCTTTTAAATCAGCTAACATTATTACCAGGAGATGATACCAAGTCAGTCCTGTGTACACAGGGTGTTGATGTTCCCGTCTGTCCATGGCTGGATGAGGACATACACGGTCCTTGGATATGAATACAGATTCCATGTATGATGGAACGGTTGTTCAAACCTTCAGAACTCAGTCATATGGGCTGGAGATTGAATTCTGTCTCTTTCATTCACGAGGGAGTTGGATTAAAAGATTTATGGCTTGCATCATGCCCTCCTTCTGCCCTTTCTAACAGCGGTTGTTGTCTTATTGGGAAATAGGGTCTTTGAAGCCAACTGGGTTAAGAGAAGTTATCAGAGCTCAACAGGATGGTGTTCTTGTAACTAGGAGAAACTTGTTCTGTGCAGTGATAAAAGTAGGTGACATATGTAGGATCCACGGAGTGTCAAAAGTTGCCAGCACACTGTCGGAAGCTAACAGCATGGAAGGCATCGCTTCCGGCTAACTGAAAAGCCGACCCTGCCAACACCCTCATCTTGAACTGCTGGCTTCTAGAATCAGAAAAGGAAACTCTCTAGTCTCACTTAGCTCCTGGGTAGTGCTTTGTGAGGGTCGCTGAAGGGATCGGGACAATCTTAGTCTTCGACCTGTCAGATAGATGAATTGTGACAGTATTTAGTGCTAAGTTTTACAAGCAGCTGAAAACACAGAGAAAAGAAGCCACCTTAAAGTCAAACAGACAAAAGCGGCACACCCCTTAGCAGCTGGACGCCCCTCTGTGGCACCTGCCCGTTTCTCCTAGGAAGCTTGCAACAATTCAGAATGCAAAAAAGGAAGTAGAGTGCCATCTTTAAAACATGCATCCTATAATAATAGCACCGTAATGATCACCACTTTAAAAATTGCAAAGCAGTGGAAGTGTGGGCTCAATTCTGCTAATACCTGAAACATAATTGAGCCTTAATTACAATATTAAGCACAATAGCAATTTATGATGTGAGTACATCAATTTCAGAAAACAAAACTAGGGAAGCTTAAGATATAGTTCTACCTGGAAAACTCCTTTGGATCATGTTCCAAAACTCAAATTTGTGCCTATGTGTAGGAGGGAGTATTTCCTGCCCATTGTGCATCAGTGTCCCGGCCTGCTTTCCCAACAAATGCCAGAGCACTGGAAACCCTTTGTTTCCAATAAGGTCTATAAATGTGTCTTTGTAAATACCATATATACTCATGTGAACGCCTGTATGGTTCTGCCATGGGCATACTAAATGGTCTTTGAATGGCTCTCTTATGAAGCAAGCATGTTGTCATCTGCTCGATAAAAGGCAAAATGATACAGTTCTGTCCAGACTGAGAAACAGGACTCCATAAAGCCTGGGATAAAACTAGACTCGCTGAACATAGCAGACAATGAGGACTACTGAGAACTCAAGATCAATGGCAATGGGTTTTTGATCCCACTGGACGTACTGGCTTTGGGGGAGCCTAGGCAGTTTGGATGCTCACCTGGATGGAGGTGGGTGGTCCTTGGACTTCCCACAGGGCAGGGAACCCTGACTGCTCTTTGGGCTGACGAGGGAGGGGGACTTGATTGGGGGAGGGGGAGGGAAATGAGAGGCGGTGGCGGGAAAAAGACAGAAATCATTAATAAATAAGTAAGTAAATAAATAAAATAAACAATAGATTCCCGTGTTTCCATCCTATTTTTTTTTTTTTTTTGGTTTTTCGAGACAGGGTTTCTCTGTGGCTTTGGAGCCTGTCCTGGAACTAGCTCTGTAGACCAGGCTGGTCTAGAACTCACAGAGATCCGCCTGCCTCTGCCTCCCAAGTGCTGGGATTAAAGGCGTGCGCCACCATCGCCCGGCTCCATCCATTTCTAAGCATGAAAGAACTATTGTGTCCCAACAGAACCAGTCAGCTGTCTCGATCTTTACTGTGGTTGACCTTGCCTCTAACACATATATTTTTCCATACGAATCAAGTCAAGGCAGTATCAACAGGGCCGCCATACTTCTTAGTATGACTCTTCCTCACATCATCTGGCCTGAGCATCTTTGGAGGCAAACACTATTAGGAAATGGCAAGCTAATCAGATCAATTCATCTTTAGAAATGGGTCTAGAGCCAGTAACATGTGGGCAAACTCTTCTAAATAAATGATCAATAAAAACCAAGTGAACAGTGCTTAATCAACAGTGGAGCTTGGCTGTTACCATGGGTATTCCAGGAGACACTGCAGGCAAGTAGGTGTGTTCCTTTCATGGAGAGCTATGGAAATTTTAGGCTTATCTTGTACACTTTCCAAGAATAATATTCTAGCATAGTCCCAACAATGAAAGTGTCATGATCATGATCAGGCAGCAGAAGACAAAAAAAAAAAAAAGACTACAAGACTACAACCAGCTAGGCACTGAATTCTGGGTTATTAGGAATGAGCGATGTTTAAAAAAAAAAAAAAACAAACCTCCTTTACATCTTATTCTGGTGTCAGGTGAGCCCAACATTTTGACTTAGACAAAATTCAAGCTTGAAAAAGGTCCAAACAAATTACAAATCAAACTTGCAAATCAATCTCTCTTAAGTAAACTTAAAGTGCTATGGTGGCCAGCAGGCTGCACACGCCTGGTTCTGAATGGTTTCTACACAGGTGTACACACATGTGCAGCTCATCAAGCTGCTCCCTTTCCTATCTGAACACTTTGCTCCTATGTAGCTTGTGCTAAGAGAAAGTTAAAGAACATTCTCACTGTGTGGCAGCTAGGATACAGAGCTAGAAAGTCAATGGAATCAACTACCAGTTGGAGACTCATGACCTTGAAAGAGCAGCGACAGGAAGGTGTCCCTATTTCAGTTCACATTTAGATGAGGAAAAACCTCGGAGGAGCACCTACAGTTCCCGGAGGATCCTGCAAAGTGTGCTGGCCCTGGCTGGCTGGGCCCCCTTTATCCCCAGCACCACAGGTGTGAGGCAGATGCTATGCTTATCTTTCTCACAGCAAACAAATTTATGCATTTGGAATTCTAAGCACCAGGCAGAGGAGTTTTAAATGTATTAAAAGCAAGGCACTGAAGTTCAAAATACAGATAATCGCTTACAAATTACTGATTTCCTTTGGAGTGCAATTACATTTATAAATATGAATACAGTCTATATTAAACCATGAAAAATGACACTCAACTATCTGTCAAGAGTTTGACATACCCTTGGGAGAATTTTTTTTTTCAAACTTAGTTGAATGCACACTAACATACTTCTTTTGTCGAAGTGAATTGAAATAGGGAAAGCAAATGGATTGAAGAAACTTAGGGATAGCTTAATAACTGACGCATGATTAAGAACCGAGCAATGGCTACTCTGGAGTCTCCCCCTTTTATGCTAATAGAGTAATATGTAAATGAATCTGAATCTGACTACCAGCAAACAAAACAACAACAACAAAAACTTACCAATACAGACACATGTGAGATATTTTCCTAGGATCATTCTTTCTTAGGGTGTTTTCCGTTTCCTTTTTAAACAGGGCTGGGCTTTGCCTGGTTAGAGAAGTCTAGAAACAGCAACCTGTACAGCCACTTCCTCTCTCCTCTTTCTAATGTCAAATATCAAGGGAGCGAAAGGCTACGCAAACATACCAAACTATGAGCATAATAATTCTAAATAATGGGCCTGCCCGCCTGCATGCTTGCCTCTCTTCCTCCATCCCTTCCTTCCTCCCTTCGTCTGACCTTCCCTGTAACGTATTCACTCTTCACAATATGCCCATCTCAACTGTTGCAATTTTCTGCATGTGCATGAAATCTCTCTACTTTTTTTTCTTGATAAATCAAGTATGCAATAGTATTAGCATAGTGTGTTTACTCTCAAAAATGGAATATCAGATACGGTAAAAGTAATAAAACATTTCAAAGAAGCACACTCATATTTACATTACAATCAGGTAATAACACACAAAATAAATTCCAGGTGAGCTTCAAGGTTAATGACAGGGCATAATAAAAACATGTATTAAATAATATGAATAATTTATAATTTTCATGTTTACCCTATGTCAGATTTGATTACTTCCAACATGTTTTCTTTTTTTTGGATTTTTTTTCCCCCAAAAGAATGGACAAGAAGAAATACGTTGATTGAGCCATTTGTCTGTTTAGGGAGTGGTAGTTTAGTGACACACATAATATTAGTATACAGGTTTATCTGTAATGGCATACATAAAATGCAATTGATTGCAACATGCCGAAAGCAGGGGATGCACATAGGTTTGCTATCCTGTTCTTTCAAACAATACATGTGACCTCCCCTGGCTCACAAGCTACATGGGCATTCCAGCTGTAAAGAATACACTGAATATTAATAATGGTTTCTGTCAATTGAAAAGTATCATAAAACTAGCTTCTTAATATATACTTTTCCCCTGGAGCCTAATTGGTTTAGTGCATTGCCTCAAATAAGAGGGCAATTTGATCCAATGTCCAAATTCACCTATCTGAGCAGATAAAGAAAATATAGATTCCTAAGCCCAAGATGAGAAAGCCGACTGGGTCTAGGGTAGAGTATCAGGATTATCATAGTTTAATATGGTAATTCCAAACCAAATAATTTATGAGCCTAACTCTGAGGAGCTCCAACTTGGTACGTATAAACAGTCCAGACAGCTCTGCATGCAAATATTCAACGCAGCGAATCATTGGTTTGGTTCAAGGTTTCTGAAGCATCACAAACACTGGACCATTGCCGAGACTCATCTCGGATATCTCGCTGTTGCCAGCATCCCAGAGATCCAGCAGCACCGCTCCTGCCTGTGCTCCATCCCGTAGACAGGGGAGATGTTGGGGTGGGCCGCCTCAAAGGACTGGATCTGGGCCCAGATTGTAGCTGAGTAGGGTACCCAGGCCGCAGCCTCTTGTGTCACCAACACATGCGGAGAACATTGTTTTATTAATATCCCAAATGAAAAATTGGAAGGTGAGGCGGAGGACATGGTCCTCAGGTTTGGCCTGAAGTAATTCTATGCCCTGTGTAAGGAGCACCAGAAGGCTGTTCTGTGGAGCAATCTTTTTGTACACTGTGAATATGTATTACTCTCATTTGCTCATAAAAAGCTTACGGGCCAATACCTGGGTAGGAAGAGGCTGAGATCGGGAACCAGACTAGGAGAATTTTGGAAAGAGGAAGGGCAGAGTCAAAGAATGACCAGGAAAGGCAGAGAACCTGGATGAGAATGCAATACTGAGACAAGGCACCAAGCCACGTGGCAAAGTATAGATAGAAACAGGGGTTAATTTAAGTGTAAGAGTTAGCTAGTAACAAGTCTGAGCTATCAAGCGAGTATGTATAAGCAATACTCAGCATCTGAGTTGATTATTTGGGGCTGGTCAGTTGGGAGGGAAATGTCCGATCACAAGGCTGCACCCAAGTCCAGATTCCCCTCAGATAAGAATCCCTGCACCACCCTTTAGGGGAAGTTCCTTCGGAGACAACCAGTGACACAAAGCAGGGGTCTTCTGAGAACTGCTGTGGATGGGCGAGGATCTAAAACAGTGATGTGGCAGGCAAAGGCAAAGACAAGAGCTTGCCTGAGAGCAATGCAGGACGAAAGGAGCCAGACACTGACATCTGGTACTAGAGCTCACATCTGGTAGCCTGTCGCATCCTGGAGGTTTTCAGTTCTGTGACCCACGATGTGCTCACAGTATTGTTTTTACTTTGCTTGTGATGGATTCTGTAGTTTTCGACCACACAGAAGTGCTTTCCCCTCTGCTGACTACAGGATTGAGGTCAGCTTAGGAACTTGTTAAAAGCGTACTTCTGGGCAAGTCTATGAGACTGTTTACAGAGATGATGGGCATGTCTATCAGCCAATGGAGGGAGAGGATGCTCCTTAAGCCTAAATGTCACTATCCCCTAGGCTGGGAACACAGACTGAACAGAAGCCAAAAGTCTGAACCCGTCTTTGCTCTAAGATGGGTTGTTCTGCAGTAGGTGAACCAATTTTCCCAATACTCCATCACCCGAGGCCTCGAACTTCAGCTTTTAACCTTCAGATTAGGTACACACTAGCCATGGGAGAAGCTTCTAGGCCTTCAGCCATGATCTGGGCCTGTGACACTGTTTGGTTTTGGTCTCAGCCTTCCAGTTTTGTGGTCCAGGGTCTCTGACTTGAAATATCTAATAAATCCATGTGGGCAGACATTCTACTGGTTGTGTTCCTCAGGAGAACTCTAGCACCGTATTTCTTCATTTCCTTGTTTAGAAGCTGGCACGGGTCGGCCTCACAAGCCCCTTCCAGCCTACACCTACATTTATCTCTCACTCGGATCAAATGTTCTTTATCCCAAAGCGGATTTTTCAGTTTCACCTACTATCCCCATTGTATTAATTTCTCTGTTGAGATTCTGCCTCGTTTCTTAGGCTCTTGGCATCTCGGCAAGGCTCCCAGCCATCTCCCCAAACCACTGGGCGCTTTCGAAACTCCCCCAGTATCACTTATATCATAGATTAAATTACTTCTGCTTTCCTTCCCCCACCTAATTCTCCATGTTGACAGTTTTCAAGGTCCGGAAGAGATTCTACATAGTCCCATCTAGAAATGACTTGCTGGCACAACGTCAGTTCGCTTGACTTAACAGCTCACGTGACAGAAGTCCTCATGCCCTTTTCTGTATTTCCTGTGACATGCCAGGCAGGGACAGCATGGTAGGGCCTGTGCGACATGCAAATTCTCCAGAACTTTCTATCTACCTGTTCCACTACTTCAAACCTTTTCAACTTTCCTAGATGCTCACTCTACATGATGGCTTGTGCATCTATTTTTTTTTTAAACAGATGCAAGGCAATAAACTCCTACATGTGATAGAGTATAGAAGTTACTGAGTAAAGGTGTATGTGAGCACAAGAGACCGCAAGCACCACTCAAAAGAAACCCTGGGCAATGACATGTATGCAGCAAACCAGAAAGACATGTTTGCCCCTGACAAGGAAGTAACAAACTGATTTCTAAATAAGCCCTTCTCTATCCAGTACACCAAACAGCCGAGCACCTCATTGCTTTACTGGGAAATGGAGAATTCTACCAAAGAGCTGACATTCAAAAAGTCCAAAAGCCTGTACAGTCTAAAGCAGAAGGTCACACAGCAATATCTTCCTCTGGTTATACAGACACCAAACCAACAGGGAACAGCTATGGGTCTGAGCCAACTAAAGGGTATGAAGGCATTGTAAAAAGAGGCGTTTAAAAATACACTTTTTATTATTAAAACTCATGTAGGATTTTCGCCTTATCATTCCAACTTAAGGTTATCAACTTCAAATTTGTGTCCAAGTTATCTTCCCTTTTACTGTCTTCTCATTTAGTTCATGAAGCATTCAGTTTTATATTGTGTCCCTTTGAAAGGGGCACGGGAAACGGGCAGGCCACTTGTCCCAGCTCATCTCAGACTCCTTTCCCTCCTCGCCTTTATCGAGAGGAAAGTATGTGCTTTCCTGGGCAGATTCTGAACGACAATGTTGAGCATCTTGGTTCTTTGCAGGGGGTAGAGCACACTTTCGGTACAGACAAAATAAAGAGCTAGGGCAAAGAAAGCCTAGAGTATGTCTGGCCGTGCATTCCAGATGGAAAATGAAGAACACGGACATTACAGACAGTGTCCTTCCGCTAATAACGGCGCTTACTTCCATTCTGGGATCTTTAAGCAGTGAAAAGCTGGGGGGCGGCAGGGGGAGCGCCACAGATTAAGAAGGAGGTAATAAGACAAAGTAAGTTTAATAGAAATGACTCCCCTTCCTGTTGCAAACTGTGGTGTCTACACACAGCTAAAGAGGGAAATCACCTCTGAACAGCTACCGTTGGTGAACAAGGCAAGGACAAGGGCGCCTGCCTTTTATGTTTTAATTAAATTAATTAATTAACTTTTTTTTTGATACACAGTCTCTCTTTGTAGCCTTAGCCAGCCAGGAACTCACTGTATGAACCAGGCTGGTCTCGAACTCACAGAGATCCGTCTGCCTCTGCCCCCTGAGTGCTGGGATTAAAGGTGTGCACCATGACTCCAGGAGAAGACTTGGCTTTCTAGCTACACTCTATGTATTTAGTGGCCAAGCATGACTTTGGAGAACTATGGATACATTTTAGACTTTTTGTTTCTATATGACCAAACTCAAAGTAATAGTAGCAGAATATTTCTAAACTTCTAAATTATTAAATAACAGTATTACCCATCACCACCTGAACAGTTTTATTTTGGTCTTTTTTTTTTTTTTTTTTTTGCCCTCAAGGATGGGGGCATCTACAGACACTGCC